>NC_056661.1:77005850-77329808 GCF_018350195.1 Panthera tigris
CCCTTTACCCTGCGTCAGGGTCATTGTATCATGTTTGTTGAACTGTATGGCTGAGTAAATTCTGTTTGGACTTCTTGCCAACAGAAACAAATTGCACATGTATCAAAGCAGAAGGGGGTATTGGGGTGTTTAAACTACATTTTATTTACCATTTTAAAGGTAGAGCGTCTACATTTCCAACTCTCTTTTACAGCACAGGTTCTAGAATTTGTAAAAATCACATGTAAGTCAGGCCCAGGTAGCAAACATAGAGATAGGCATCATTCTTAGTAGACTCAGGGTCATGTAGATCTTGTTGTGCACAAATGTTTTTGTTCATTACCAGCCCTTGGTGTTGTCCCCCTGCAGATGACTCCAAAATGATTTATATTTTCAGTTCAGTCATCTCTCTTCACCGCCAAACCCATAGCTCCATTTGCCTGCTGCTCAAAGATTCTGCCTGGTGATGTTGCCAACACCTCAAATTCAATCACCAAACTTCTCAGAAACAGAAATTAAGCTCTTTCCCCTCAGTGTTGTTCTTCCCACTCTGTTCTCGGGTTCTGCAAATGGCATCATAACACCTTCTAGTCACTGACTTAGACGCAGAGCCACTGCTGACCTCTGCCTCTCACATTCCCAAGTGGATTCTTGTCAAATCCTGTTGATTCTATTTCCATGGTGACTTGCTGACATTTGTCCTCTCCCTGCCATTCCTAATGTCACTGTCTGTCTTAGTCTGCTCAGGCCACCATAACAAAATAGCATGGACTGCGTGGCTTGAACAATAGAAGTCTAGCTCCTCATAGTTCTGAAGGCTGGAAGTCAGATCAGGATACCAGCATGTTCCAGTTCTGCCGAGGGCTCTCTTCCTGGCTTGTAGATGGCTCCCTTCTCACCAAGTCTCATGTGGCTGGCCTTTCCTCAACCTGTACACTTGGAAAGACTGATGCCTCTCCTCTTTCTTTCTTTCTTTCTTTCTTTCTTTCTTTCTTTCTTTCTTTCAAGTTTATTTATTCAGAGAGAGAGAACCAATGAGGGAGGGGCAGAGAGAGGGAAAGAGGATCTGAAGTGAGCTCTGTGCTGATAGCAGAGAGCCCAATATGGGGCTCAAATTCATGAACTGTGAGATCAGGACCTGAAGTCGGATGCTTAACCAACTGAGCCACCCAGGTGCCCCTCTCCTTTTTCTTATAAGACCACCAGTCCTATTGGATTAGGACCCCACCCTTATGACCTCATCTAACCTTAGTATCCTACCCAAAACTCTATTTCCAAGTACAGTCACACCAGGTATTTGGGCTTCAACATACAAATTTTGGGGTGAGACATTTCAGTCCATAACACTGTATGAGGCTGGGTTTTCATCACTTCTTGCTGGACTTTTCTCTTCTAATTAACCCCCTTGTCTCCAATCTTTCCCACTTGTAGTTAACACATTATTTTGAGAAATCTTTTCTAGGTACATTGCTGTTTATGTCACTTTCTTTTTAAAAATTTTTAAAAATGTTTATTCAGTTTTTTTAAGGGAGAGAAAGAGAGAAAGTGAGCAGGGGAGGGGCAGAGAGAGAGGGAGGCACAGAATTCAAAGCAGGCTCCAGGGTCCAAGCTGTCAGCGCAGAGCCTGAAGCAGGGCTCGAACCTGAGCACTGTGAGATTATGACCTGAGTGCAAGTCAGATGCTTAACTGTATGTCAGTTTCTGCTAAAAATGAACAAACAAATGAAAACCCCGAATAAAACAAAACAAAAAAAACTTCCAATAGCTTTTGTTTCCTAAAGAATAAAGACAAACCTCATTATCATGAAATTGAAGGATGTTGATAATCTAATTCCAGCCGAATTTCCCAGCTCTAATTCAAAGTCCCCATCTTACCATTAATACCACAACCAAGCTGAAACCCTTTGCCTTTCTGTTTATTTGTTTGTTTATTTACTTATTTATTTTTAAGAGACAGAGTATGAGTGGGTCAGGGGCAGAGGGGGTGGTTAGAGGATCTGAAGCAGGCTCTGTGCTGACAGAGAGCCTGATGTGGGGCTCGAACTCACAAATGTGATACCATGACCTGAGCCAAAGTTGGACACTTAACCGACTGAGCCACCCAGGTGCCCCACACTTTGCCTTTCTCTTAACATGTATTTCAATTCCCTGCCCCCAAACCTTCGCTTACTATGTTTGCCCCACTTGGAAACATTTTCCCCAGTCAAAAATCCTACCTCTTGGTCAAATGCTGCCACCTTCTAATGAACACTTCTTTGATCCCTTGGCCAGAAGTAATCACTCCCTATTTTGTGCGTCATTTTGTACTTATAACTTTTTTATTTTATTTGTGGAATTTTGTGGTTCCCCCTCTGGAAAATAACCTGCTGGAAAAAATGGGTAAGGGCCTGGCTTGCATAGAGTACAGCAGAATGCTGGCAGAAACTAACACCTGCAGACATTCAGTGAATATTTTTTAATATGAACCATGAATCTATTATTGGGAATTCTAATATTTCGTAGTCAAATTGACATGAGATAGTAGTTAGATGAGTGATTTTCAAGCTATGCTAAATGGAGCCATATTCTATTCCATACCTCAGGCTTTGACAAAATATTTTTATTTGAAGAAAGGGTTTTGTTGCCAAATACTTTAAACCATTGATCTTATTCAACTCCTTCATTTTGTAAATGAGAAAAATGAGGCCAGATGGAGATTTAAAAAAATGACATTCCCAAGGTTTCCCAACTATTTAGTAGCAGAAACAGAGTCAGCAAGATATATATAAACTGTATCAGTTGGAAAGATGTATTTGTAGAGCAGCTTAGCGACCTAGTCTTTTAAGACATTGCCCTGCTGATGGGAAAAGCAAGATAACATCTGAAATGAATCACAGTAACTCAGTGAGGGCACTTAAGGTTAAATCTTGTAAAATCATTTCTTCCAGGCACTGTTTGGTACTTCAAGACTATGAAAGATTTTGTCTTCTCAGGAAATGTGTTGTTCACCATGGAGCTAGTAGAATAAACCAGTTGTCTTAAAAAGTTGGACACAAGCTACAAATCACATAAACTCTACAAAATGTAAGTATTAAGCAAAGATTTGGGCATATGGTATTCCCCATGATTTCTCAGGGACTATGTATAAGTAGATCATGCCATCATTAGAATATCAAATGCACTGCTTCTCTAGGCTTGCATGTATGATAATGTAAATGTTGTAATGTCATTTCTAGCTATTCCTTAGTTCTTGATTTTTTTTTCATTGACATTTCTTTTAAACCAGGCCCTAAATTCACAAGCTTTCCAAAAAATGGGAAAGGATTAAAAGGAACATGGAAAGCTACCAAAAGTATTGTTTTTACTGCAATGTGACTTTACAGCTTAATAGCAGCACAGACTGACAAGGCTTATCTATGTATTTAAATAGAACCTGCCACTTAAAGAACTAAGGGCTCTGTGAAGCATGCCTTTTTTGGCATGCGATAATCCAGAGAGGATGGAAAACTATTGGCAAGAGAGTTCATCATCAATAAGAATAATAATATGTTCCGGATGCTACTTCCTGAGCCAATTTATGTGTTTAGATTTGATTTCCTATTTTTGGAGCACAGCCCAATGAATCAAAAATATTAATGCTGAGAGTTGCACTAAGCAAAATGAATAAGAATAAGCCTTAAAGATATTTGAAATGCAACCATCTTCCAGGACTAAAAAATATGGAAAGTTACCTGTTTGCCGTAGATTAAGGAACATATTTCCTTTAGTTACTGGGGGTGGCTATCTGAGAGTAAATTCTCCCATGGAGTCGACATTATTTATAGCACCTATTCTGGGCAAAGGCACCGTGCTTAGAGTCACAGTTACACAAAGGGACAATTAGGATAGAAGTAAAATGTTCCCGTCTTTATATTCTGGTTGGGGAGACCGACGTTAAACAAATAAATAGAAAAGAAATTACGCAATTATGAAGAAATATAGGATGGTCAGAGAAAGTATAAACTAGGAGACCTGATTAAATTGAAGGTGAATGGAAATGCATCCTCTTTGTTTACTGTCGGTTACTTATATTGGGTATAGACACCCCATCTTTTGCTACTAAATAGAGCTAGAGAATGTTAGCTGCTGGGCTGCCAGAGCAAGAGCAGCTGATACCATTATGCAGATCCCTGGCTCAGAGCCAAAGCTCCAGAGACAGCAGTTGGCAAAATGTAGCCATTTTCCATAGGACTACCTCCTTTAAAACACAGTCTCTCCACAGTGTGCAGTGCGGGGGTCCTCCCCAGCCAGCTTTACTATCTAACTGCCAGAGCCTCTGATTCTCATGGAAAGTGGGACAGACAGGTTAGCGCTAGTCATAATAAAAACACTTGACAATCTATTTTTTCTTTTTTTTTTTTAACTTTGAAGCTGCCAATGATTTAGTCATAAAACTTCATAAATATTTTTAACTGAAAACAATTTTTCCAGCTGATATAAAAAGAGAGAAAACTTGAAACATTCACAATCATAATAACATTTATCGAAAGACAATCTTTTCTCCTTTCATGATTTACATTTTATATTTATATGTTAATGAATTTCTATTCATTTGTATGGTTCAGATTTATTGTTAATATAACAGAAACCTGAATTTAAATATCCTCAACTCTTCATGCATTTTTGTTGTTGTTGTGCATTTTTATTTCTACTCATTTAGAGAGGACTTTTTTCCCCAAGGCTTGGATGCACTATTTCTTTTTTTAATGTTTATTTATTTTTGAAGGAGAGAAAGAGAGAGAGAGAGAGAGAGAGACAAAGCGTGAGCAGGGAGGGGCAGAGATAGAGAGGGAGACACAGAATCCAAAGCAGGCTCCAGGCTCTGAGCTGTCAGCACAGAGCCAGATGCAGGGCTCGAACCCACGAACCGTGAGATCATGACCTAAGCCGAAGTCGGATGCTCAACTGACTGAGCCACCCAGTCGCCCCTTGGACTCACTATTTTATGTCAAATCATTCCTTGAAAATCGAACTTATTTATGTGTCTTGTGTTCAGTATCCTTGGTCATAACCTCCTGATTGCTCTACCTGCTTTCTACTTCCTACTTTGTATTTAAGCAATATTTCTCCGAACAAAAGAATTCTGTTAACCTTCTGTTCTCCACTTATGACTTTCAGAAAACTTTGTTCTTCGGCTCTTCATAAAAAATTATTTCTGATTATCCATCTGTCTACAGTCATAGACCCCAAGCACCTAGGATTTCATCATTATTTTCATAAGCCATCAAATTTCTATAGAGAGCTACCCCATATTCCTTTGATTCAAGGCCAGTCTCACTTGATTGGTTAGTCTCTTTCACTCATACTGTCTTGTCTTGTCTTTTTTTTTTTTTTTTTTTTTTTTTTTAAAGTAGTCTCCACGCCCAGCATGGGACTTGAACTCACAACCCTGAGATCAAGAGTTGCATGCTCTACTGACCAAGCCAGCCAGGTGCCCCATCTTTTCCTCATACTTTCTAAGTTTGAGTTCACGGACATCCCTTTTTGCCCCCACCCCCATTTTCTCCATTCCGTCTAGAAGCAATTTCTCTTTCTTCCAGTAACTGGTTAGTTACCCAATCCTTTTCAGTTGCAGAAAAGTTGAACATATCCCTTTAAAATATGCATTTATCATTTCATGTCCTACCCCTAATGAATGTTCCTTCTCTTTTTTGGAAGTTGTAGGAGGAAGATTACAGTGTTCACATGCAGCATGAACTACAATAAAACCAGACAAAAGGAGCCCCAAATGCTTAATCCTGTGTTCAAATCCCAAACTCTCTCTAACTAGGTTTGAGTCACTTTGCCTTTGTGGATCCCAGCTTTTTCTATAAAATGATGGAATTGATACTAGATAATGTCTAAGGTTCTCTTTAAGTCTAGAGTTCTGTGATTCTATAGATTTCTCCATAGAAACACTTCACATGCTATACGATGTACATACTTGTTAAAGTTTTAAACTCTATACGAAAGCAACTCTGTCTAATATTCTTTTTATTTAATATCTCTTCCAGGTATTGTCTTTCATCCTTTCTCCTTTTAAACACATAACTCTTAAAATTCTAATGAAGATACTTCTTCCTTTGTCATTCTTTTTGTAGTTTTTCTTCTTTTTTGTCTCCATTGCTCTGTAGTTGTTTACACTGAATCTAGACCTGCATGTTTGTTACAAAATGAAAACAGAATCCATCTGGTCTTGTCATCATTATAATAATATGTGGACTTAAATCTGCTGCACAGTTTTTAAAAATAATATTTTAAATAATAATACACGAGATTATTTGAAAAACAAGAACGCATAAAGAAAAAATTAGAATTGCCCCACACTCCCAATATTTAGAGATAGCAGCTGTTATTTTTTTGAAGAAATTTGGCATCACATTTTATATTATTTTCTCTTGATCCTTCGATGCACAAAACAGATTGCCTCCACCATTTCTAATTCTGCCCTCTTTATTTATACAGCTTTACTTTTCCCTAAACAGTAGATTTCTAATCTTTAGTAACCCTCTACTTTCACTGATTATGCACAGAAATTTTTGCTTATTAATGTTTCATTGGCATTTTCCCATGCGGTGTATTTTCAGTTTCTATTGTTATGCATATTGCAGACGGTTGCATGAATATTCTTGCCTTATTTCAAGCTTTATCCATAATGTATTGGAATTCTGATCACATTTTCCTAGCGTTTTTATATATTTCACACGGTTAGAAGGCAACCCATATGCTGGCTCTATTTTTAAGCGATTTATGCCTCATTGTATTGACGACTGTCTCCTGAGACAAAGGCAGCTCTTCAGGCCCTTTTTGGTCACCCTGTTACTGGTTTGAACATACTGGAAAGTCAACTCTATCATCTTCTTATTTGTAGCATAATTTTTAGACCAGAGTTATGATTCTGTCACTTGCTACCACTATAGCCTTTGCAATGAAATTATGAAAAATTTTAATCTGAATCCAAAAGTGTTGAGGACCTCCAATTACTGCTATTCTTTTGCTAGCTTCCTTAAATGAGATAGTCAAAAGCACTGGTGTCATGGATTTTATTATTTCCCTTTTCTCCAGAATCAAACCAAATATATCTGCCAAAGGCTGATTTTGACAGTAGGGGAATTATTTGCAAATGTAATGGTAAGCCAATCTGTTCCAGGAACTCTCTTTTCCCTCCTGAACTTTATTATGCTTTCCAGCTCTCAGACGGTTGCCTGTGCCACGTAAAATCCAGTCTCCCATTAGGAAAATAAACCGTGCAATCCCAGAGCATTAGACAGAGTCCTGTTTCACCCCCTAAGACTTGCATAATCATAAGAGGCTCTCTTTTCAGAGCTGGACTGTGTGGATGGTCACCCCTAGGAGTCTCAGTGTCACTCACAAGATATTGCAGACTTCCTTCTCTGGGGAAAACAAACAGCATGAGGTAAACTCTGCTACTCATTTCCTCTTTTCTTTTTACAGACACTTGTTTATTTGCTTACTTGCTTATTTACTTTCTCACTTTGCTAGCTAGCTATGCAGCTGTCTATCCAACCATGGACCCTTTTCTCCTTATCTGACTTATGTGGGTTAGAATGTCTCACCATGAAACTTGCCTGAGTCAGTGCCTCCTTCACCTTTCATCCACTTGCTTGCTCGTGTCTTTTTTTTTTTATTAAAGATTTTTTAATGTTTATTTATTTGGGGGGGGGAGGGGCAGAGAGAAGGAGAGACACAGAATCCCAAGCAGGCTCCACACCGTCAGTGCAGATTCCAAGGAGGGGCTTGAGCTCACAAACCTCAAGATCACCTGAGCCGAAATCAGACTCGGTTGCTTAACCGACTGAGCCACCAGGTGCCCCAACATGTCTTTAATTTCAGTGATTTCTTCTCCTCCTCGATTGATTCCCACTCTATTGGCTGCCTCCTTTGTCTCACAGACAGATTCCCCCCCACAACCCTGCCCGGCCCCAGTCTGCCGGCCTCCTCCTTGCCATTCTGTATCAAGATCTGATGTCGTTCCTCAATCTTACATATGCTGGTTCAGGCATTTCACTCCCCTGCTCTTCCGATTCCAAGCATGAAGCACAGCTACTCTCTTACCATACATCCTTGTTTTTTGGAAGCAAATTATTCCCTTTTATACTACACCATTCAAAAAAATTCAACTTCTTTTTTTTTCTTTTATCAAAGTAGAGATGGCACACAATGTTACATTCATTGATGGTGATGGACACCTCGGCCTTGTGCTATGCTCACTGCAGTGTTCAGTTTTACTTTTCATGATATCCATGCGTCTTTAGTTTTGCTTTCCTCCTGTAATGTTTGTCTGTTGTTGAACCTGAGAAGATGAAAGCTGAATGGAAAAGGAATCAAGGATTACAAAAGAAATAATCCACATTTAGGATGAATGACATCCACCATGTATCAGAAGCAGCAGTTAGGGGCCTTTCAGCAGAAGGGTTAGAAAACTGCTCATTCTATATTAGATGTAACATAAAGCCACCGAAACAGAGGTTCACAGGGAAGCATTTACGCGTAGCAAGGAGAGCTTGTGTAGGGGGCACCTGGCTGGCTCTGTCGGAAGAGCATGAGATTCTTGATCTCACGGGTCAGGAGTACAAGGCCCAGGTTGGGTGTAGAGGTTACTTAAATAACTACCTAACTTGTGTCTTTTGTGAAGGCCCAAACCGTAGAATTGACAAGATAGACAACTGATCTTCAATGAGATTAAAGCTTGTTGAGATGGGTTATGACTGTAACTTTGGTTATTTTATGGGGCCTTACTAGTCTCTGATAGCCATTCCCTCCCCAAATATTAAAATTGAACTAGCAGAATTTCTGTTGGCCTCCAGGCTCCCAGATCTTCCTACAAAGACTGTCACAAGAATTTTAGATAGAAGGATCAACTCTCAGTGCTTGGAGGCAGTTTTAGAGGAAAAAGAAGATGATAGAAAACAATAATGAAGAAAAGGTCTTTCTATATACATACATATATGTTTATTTGATATTAGTTGGATACACTCTCTTGGTTTCAGAGATCAATGCCATAAAAAGTACTCATATTCTCCCACAAAATCTTGTTCCACCATCATAAATAGAATATTGGGCTTATGCAGACCATGATCTGACCTGACTGGCACGTTATAAGATTTTAAACTATGAAATTTTTTTGTATTCATTTAGAAATCATGATATGCTATGCTTCAAATATGTTGATTTGGCAACTCCCCAAATCATCAGCCTTCTATGTTTTATGTAGTTGTTCTCTGAACAATTTTTGGCTGTGGTACGTGAGAATATTTTACAAGCAGCGTTTTTTTCTGCCTATTCTTTCTCCCTTCTTTCTCTTTTTCTGCCTTCTTTCCTCTTCCTTTTTTATTAGTAAACTATTGCTGTATAACAAATTACCTTCAAGCTTAGCAGTTTAAAACAACGAACATTTATTATTTCATAGTTTCTCTAGGTTAGGAATTCAGGAGAAGCTTAGAGGGGTGGTTCTGCATCTGGATTGAAGTCAAGCTGTTATCTAGGGGCTATAATCATGTTAAGGCTGGGCCGGGGCTGGCCAATCTGCTTCCAAGGTGGTGTACTTGAAGGGCTATTGACAGTTGGTCTTAGTTCCTCTCCATAGGATTGCTTGAGTTGCCACACAACATGGCAGCTGGCTTCCCCCAGAGCAAGTGTCCAAGGGAGAGAGCAAGGAGGAAGTCACATTTCCTTTTATGACCTAGTCTTGGAAATGATACACCATCTCTTCCATCGTAGTTTGTTGATTAGAAGCGAGTCAGTAAATCCAATGTGTACTCAAGAGGAGAGGAATCTAGTTTTACCTCTTGAATGGAGAATTATCAAAGAGATTGTGGACATATTTTGAAATCATCACACCTACCTCCTTCTTTCTCTCTTCCTTGGAATTTTTGTTTGATTAAATAAAACTGTAGGACATCCATGTTGCTTTCTTCTTCAAGGAATCGAAATAATATCCCCAAGGGAAACCGAGTAGCGGAGGACTGGGAACCAGAAAGCCAAATTTACTCTCAATTCTGTAGGTAAGGGACTTTGATTATGGGTGAGCCACTGAACCTTACTTGCCTCAATTTTATGCATTGTTTAGAAGCTTGACACTCTTTAAGGTTCTTTTTAAGCTCATTTAAGTTCATTCTTTTAAGCTCATTTACTTCATTCATTTATTTTTCAGGAAAGTAATACCTAACATTTGTTCTTTCACAACCCCAAAGATTAAATTCGTAGTTCTTTGTGTCTCTATCACTACGTAATTAGTTGGCTACATATTTGTGCTCCAGCCTTTAACTCCCACTGGTAATATATGGGTTTCCAGTCAACCCCAATCTATATCAGGGTCCCAATAGGAAAGAGATGGCATGTCCAAAGGAGAAAATTAGGGAAGTTTAATAAAGAGATTGTTACAATGGTGTGGGCAGGATTTAGGGAGACCAGCAAGGCACAGTGAATTATCTTGGGACTAGCAATGCTGGGGAACTGTTTCCACCCCAAGGCCCAAAAGGGGAAAAGGATGAGAGCTATTACCAAAACGCAGGAATGGAGAGGACCTTCCTAACAAGACCTGTGATCATTGGTCTAGAGAAGTAGCCTATTTGCAGTGACCCCATAAGGAGAGAGCTGAGGGATCAAATACCTGACCCTCATTTTTCTCCTCCCCTCTGATCTCTGATGTCCCATTCATTGGCCAAACCCAACCTTAACTGGCTAAGAGTAGATCTAACAAATGGAAAATAGGCAGAACATCCCCAAAAGAAAGTTAAAATTACACTTTGAACATGAAAATAGGAATAATTAAAACATTGTTGGTAAAATCAGACCTACATACGAAAATCCCAACAGATTTTAATGCCCAGATATTAATCTGGATAATCTGCATATCACCATGGGAGTGGGGGCAAGACTTGATTGTTGATTATATGTAAGAAAGATTACAGTTAGTTAATTATATTATCCCATGTCTGGAGAATGAACGTGTACATAAAAGTAAGGGAGTCTATAAAAGGGATACTGAGAAAGATAGAATAGGGCAGATCCTCTAGCAGTGGCCAGAGGGATGTTGCCCTGACCCATGAACACCAATATCTACTGTGAGGCAGGTCTTGACTGAAGAGTGTAGGTGACCACATGGGGTTACCACTGCCTGGTGACACTGGGCATTAAGATCATCCAGCTTACCACCGCCCCCCCCCCCCCCCCGGCCCTTTGCTGTGATCCATTCTCTTCGAGTAATCTTGTGATGGTAATCTGTCTATTATGAAAGAATATACACTTCAGAGAGTACAAATATTCAAATCCTTTCTATTTATTTTTATTACTGTAAGTCAGTAAATTGACCTTCTTGTGCTTATATTTTTTCCTATGTCATCACTTCAGTTAGCCTGGCTAGAGAGTGTCCATCCCCAAGAGATGGAATTAGGCATTGGAGCAGATCATGTTTCTGTACCTACAAAGCCCAGAGATTGGGGAAACACCCTGCATGAAAATGAAGGTAACCTGGGAGGGCCTGCCATGTGCACTTACCCATGTTGGCATCTGTCTCAGCTTATTGTAATTTATAATTGCTTGTTTCATTGTTTGTTGCTGGGCTCTAAGCAAGGTTGATCTTGTTTTCTGATTTATTGCCAGAAAACAAGATTAATAGCTATTTATGGAAATGAATGAATGAATGAATGAATGAACTTGTCAAGAATGAACTTAAGTGTATGGATCTTTCCCAAAGTCACCTAACTGAAAATTTTCTTTAAACTTCAGCACCTTAAATTGTGTAGCTTATCTGGACTCTCCCTCGATTCTTGGTTTCCTCATTGAGCATCCTTCTTTCATCTTTCATGATTCCTCATTTGGAGCAGAATCCTAATCCCTTTTAATCTCTGACTCTCTCTCTCTCTCTCTCTCTCTCTCTCTCTCTCTCTCTCTCTCTGTGTGTGTCTCTCTTTCCCTCTCTCTCTCCCTCTCTCTCTCTCTATATATATATATGTTTTTTTCAACTTGTGCATTAACCTTTGCTATTCAGCTTCATCATAATGCTTTCACACCAACCTGCCTTCATCATATTTTCTTTTTTCTTTCCTTTTTTAAAAGAAAAAAAATTTTTAAGAGTTGTTTTGTTTTTTGTTTTTTGTTTTTTTACATCCAAATTAGTTAGCATGTAGTGCAACAATGATTTTAGGAGTAGATTCCTTAATGCCCCCTATCCATTTAGCCCATCCCCCCCATACCCCCTCCAGTAACCCTCAGTTTGTTCTCCATATTTAAGAGTCTCTTCTGTTTTGTCCCCCTCCCTGTTTTTATATTATTTTTGCTTCCCTTCCTTTATGTTCATCTGTTTTGTATCTTAAAGTCTTCATATGAGTGAAATCATATGATATTTGTCTTTCACTGACTGACAAATTTCACTTAGCATAATACCCTCTAGTTCCATCCATGTAGTTGCAAATGGCAAGATTTCATTCTTTTTGATTGCCGAGTAATACTCCATTGTATATCTATACCATATCTTCTTTATCCATTCATCCATCAATGGATAAAAGAAAAAAATTTTTTAGTGTTTATTTTTGAGAGAGAGACAGAGACAGAGTGCAAGTGAGGGAGGGGTAGAGGAAGAGGGAGAATCTGAAGCAGGCTCTAGGCACTGAGCTGTCAGCACAGAGGCTGACACGAGGCTCAAATTCATGAACCTTGAGATCATGACCTGAGCCAAAGTCTAGGGCTTAACCAACTGAGCCACCCAGGTGCCCCACTTTCCGTTTTTTTTTTTTCTTGGTAAGTGGGAGTTCAAAATTCCTGTTTTTTATTAGTTTTTCCTCTTTGCTCCCATTTGTCTTTCCATTTCTGTTCGTTCCCCCTTAATATCACTGACTTAAGTTGTCTTTCCCATACTCCCACCCCTTGCCTTGTTCTGTTTACTCCTGCATCCGCATCAAGTGAGGCACAATTTTCCTCTTGTGTCTCACAGTCTGTAAGTTCCTGGTTATGGCTGTTGCCAAGTGCTCCTTTGCCTAACTGCTCTTTTCTGGCTCTGATACATTATATCTCATATGCCAGTTGGTTTTTTTTTTTGGTGGGAGGGGTGGGTTTTTTTTTTAGGTCCACGTGGCGGTTCCAATCTCATATGCCATTTTTAAAAAGTTCTAGGGAAGTGGGGGGATGGGCAAAATGGGTGAAAGGAAGCAGGAGGTACAGGCTTCCAATTATGAAATGAGTAAGTCACGAGGATGAAAGGTACAGCACAGGGAATATAGTCAGTGATACGGTGATAGGGTTGTATGGTGACAGATGGTAGGTAGGCTTGTGAGCATAGCATAAGAGCAAAGCATAGCATAACATAAGGTGTAGACTTGTGGAGGCATTCTGTTGTACACCTGAAACTATGTAGCACTGTGTCTACTACATTTCAATAAAAAAAGAGAAAAACGTTCTATGCTGCAAATTTTCAAGGACACCTAAAAGTAGGGAGAATAATAGAATCCCTATCACCTAGCTTCAACAATTACTGACATTTGCCAGTTTTGTTTCTAGATGTGACTTTCTAGGATTATATATGACCGAGCTATACCTCCAGCAGGCACGCACGATACAGATATGTTTGGATGCCCTCTGGAGCCACAGAATGTCCAGTGGAGCTCACTGCTCACTGCCCTGCTTGCCCTCACATGCTCTGAACAAACCTAGGTAGTTCTCAGTGTGCTGTTGATACCATTTGTGGCCTTCTCTCTCCCCTCTCCTACACTGTGAGCTCTTTAAGGCTGGGAGTTTCATCCTCTTCCTTATCTCCCGGCACCTGGCACATAATGCCTGACACTTAGTGGCTCTTAACTTAAAGTTCTGGGGGCACCTGGGTGGCTCAGTAGCTTGAGTGTCGACTTGGCTCAGGTTACAATCTCACGATTCATGTGTTCAAACAGCTCATCAGGCTCTGTGCTGACAGCTCAGAGCCTGCTTCAGATTCTGTGTCTCCCTCTCTCTCTGCCCTTCCCTGCTCGCACACTGTCTCTCTCAAAAATAAACATTAATTTTTTTTAATTAAAAAGAGTTCTGGAAAGAATGAATGAAAAAATATATTGCAATGACTCACCTATTTCAAATAAAATATTCAGGTATCCTGGTCACTTCTGGGCAGTGGTCTGCTCTCCCTTCTTCTGTTTCCAGCTTTTTTTCTCTGAGACAATGCAGTTTTTCATTCAGTTGATTCAGGCTACGTGTTTTGATGCCACTTTCTACATTTCTACAATATGTGCATTGTATCTATCAGCCGTTCTCCTTCTAAATAATATGAATGCCAACATTTATGTACACTTATGTGCTGGGCACTGTACAAAGTTCTCTGCAAATGTTATCTTTGTCAATCCTGAATCACAAGAGCCCCTGAACTAGAAACTGTTATCATGCTTAATTACCAGATGAGGAAGCCTTGGTCCAGAGAGAATATGGAATATGTCAAGGTCATACCACCAATGAGGGGAGGAGTCTGTACTTAAACCTGGATTCCAGAACTTGAGCATCTAACTGCTGTGCCACACTACCATGGCTGCGTCTTTATCTTTGGTTGGCTTAGTGCTATTTGTGTCCAGTCAACACTAAATCTTTCTCTGTGGATACTGTGTCCAAAATAAATAAGAAATCGCTCTGCTCCTAAAGCTTGATTCTTGCTCTTTTCTGCCCTCTCACCCTTGGCAACTGAATCACTGCAGAAATGCCTCTTGAAGTCTTCCCCAGTGACTTCCTAATCTGAATTCCCACACAACATCCTCATGCAGACACTTGTTGACCACTTTTCATCTGACGCTGATGACAAATCATCCTCTGGATGGCTTCAACCATCGACTTGCCTTTCCTTCAGGAACCTAAGAAGTCTTTCTTCTCCTGCGGAAGTGCAGGCCCACACTAACAGGACACTTCTCTTGTCTTTTCTCTTTGCTTGTTCCTGAATTTTACTTTAGCCTTTTTCTTATATCATCACTTCAGTCAACATGGGCTTCAAATCTCCCCTTCCTTGGCTTGCTTACCATCATAGTCATGTCTGTGATCACTGGAGGGGGCATATATTTTTCTGTGCTCAGTATCGCTTTGGGGCATCACCCTTCACACCCATCCCTCTTGATCTGTATGTTCTGGTGGTACTGGCCTTCCTCCTGGCTCTAGGGCTGAGTGCATGAACCAGGCCTGGCCAATCAATTCTAAATTACTCCAACCATAGTAATTGCACCAGGATGAGCACATGACTGATGGTGTTGAATCCTTCAAGAGGTCTTGGACTATTGATCAAAAGTCATTCTCTCCCGAGATTGTAGATACTAGGGATGATAGAAGCCTGAAACCGCTGGTGGCCATCTCTGTCATGTGTAGAAAGAGCATGCTTAAGAGTGGCATCTTCGGGGGTGCCTGGGTGGCTCAGTTGGTAAGCGTCCTACTCTTGGTTTCGGCTCAAGTCATGATCTCACGGCTTCATGGTTTTGAGCCCTGCCCTGGGCTCTGTGCTGGCAGTGCAGAGCTGCTTGGAATTCTCTCTCCATATCACTCTGCCCTACCCCATTCATGCTGTCTCTGTCTCTCTCTCAGGAAAAAAAAAAAGGAATGGTGTCTTCGTGGAGAATACAGTATCAGAAAACGAAGAGGTACATATTCCTGACCCCATAGTTGAAAGCCTGAATCAAACCAGGCCTAAAGTCACCTCCACCTCTGAACATGATAACCATCAGCAGGAAAACCTTCTACAGAGTATCTCTATACTATTATTAGGATAAAGGGAACACCTACCCTTCATTAATTGTAAATACTATGTTTGACTGGGTGTTGAGGGAGGAGGCAGCTATAAGAGCAGGAAGTTTGAAACCTTGCCCTGAGTGGGCCTTAGGGGTTCTGTAAAAGTTCCTTAGGGGACACCATGGAAACCAGAAAGCAGGGCTAAGAATAGCTCTGTATTTGTTTTATATATTGGGCTTCAAAATAAGGTTTCTGAAGAAAGGCTCTGTTGCTAACAAAAGCAAAAGCAAAAATCCTTTGAAAATTGATGCACTGTTTATGTTAGTTCTCCTAGAAACCCAAGTTCTCCTATTCTCTGGATCCTGCTTTGCACCCTGCTTTGGCTGAACTTATACGCCCCCCCCCCCCCCCCCCCCCCGTCTACACAATCACTGAGTTGTGTGTCATGCTTTTTGTCCCTCCCCATCTCAGTAGTGATCAATCAGGCATTTCCTCCACATACTCTTCTCTCCTTTCTCCTGGGTAACAGCAAATTCAGATGTTCAACAAAATTCCAAGTCAGCAAATATTTAGTGAGGGCAAAGTAGTGCTGTGTGCGGTGTTTTGTAACATTCATGAATTCTTTCAACGCCCTGAGGGATGGGTAGCTATTTACATTTGTGTTTAATGAATGAGGTGAACTGATCATCTCAAAAGGACACAGGGCAAATTGTTGGTAGAGCTAGAAATAGTACAACCACTAACTGTAGGCAGGTATAATAGAAGGAGCCTGAAGTTGGGGAACAGACAGACTTGGAGTTGAATCCTGGTTTGTGACATACTTATTTTTGGAACTTGAGCAAATTATTCAAGCTCCCTGAGCCTCCGTTCTCTACCCATGAGATGTAATATCCTCTACCTTCTAATGACATATGTGGATTGTATTAAATAATGTGTGAAACATATTAGCATGAAATTGGCTCAGGAACTGTTAGTTTCCTTCCACCCCACCAGGAAATACGGGTGTTCCTCCATCCAGGATGATTTTCACGTAAAAGAGGCCTGTGTTGTGTAACTCCCTTTTTGTACCGTTTTCCATTGAGATGCTCATGCATGTAGGACATATTGTACTATAAGTCATAATATTTAGTCATTTCATTGTTGATAATACCCTTGTTGGCCAGGAGAGAGCAAAGGCCTGTTACTATGAATTTGCAACACCAAGATTCTGGGAGGAAAGAATCAACACCAAATGGCAGACTTTCAACAAATTGCAACTTCTCTCCAGCTGTCAGAGCCCAGCTATCATTTACTGAATCAGCGATCACATATTTAGGCCTAATGACCACTAGGCACTGTTTGAGGGGCTGGAGCCCATTGTAATGGAAACAAGACAGACTAGTCTGTGAAAATGACGGAAGTGGATATGGATGACCTGTCTGCTCTGCCCTCCTGCCCTTCAAGGCCCTTATATTTGCTGCAATAGCTTAGGATGGGAGCAGCAAATTGTATTTTTGTACAGCTGAGCTAAGAATAATTTTTACATTTTTAAAGAGATCCTGTATAGCCTGCAAAGCCTAAAATGTTTGCCATCTGGCCCTTCAAAGAAAATATTTGCTGACTCCTGGTTTAGAGTCACCTTATAATTCTTCCATCAAGATCAGAATAAAGAGTTTCATGGTATAATTAGTAGAGTATTTTTTATTAATAATTTGTTATTATATAAAGCATTATTAAGAATTATTTATTATGGGGGCTCCTGGGTGGTTCAGTCAGTTAAGCATCCGACTTCGGCTCAGGTCATGATCTCGCGGTCCGTGAGTTCGAGCCCTGCATCGGGCTCTGTGCTAATGGCTCAGAGCCTGGAGCCTGTTTCAGATTCTGTGTCTCCCTCTCTCTGACCCTCCCCCGTTCATGCTCTGTCTCTCCCTGTCTCAAAAATAAATAAATGTTAAAAAAAAATTAAAAGAATTATTTATTATGATTGTTAAACAGTATTTTTAAAATATTGTTTATTTTTGAGAGAGAGAGGAGTGTGATTGGGAGAGGGGCAGAGGGAGACACAGCATTGAAAGCAGGCTGTAGGCTCCAAGCTGTCAGCACAGCCATAAGATCATGACCTGAGCTGAAGTCAGATGCTTAACCAATTGAGCCACTCAGGCGCCCCTGATGGTTAAACAGTATTAAAGGATAGAAAGCGATGGGTAGTGAGAAGGTAGATTTTTATATCAATTTTGCAAGAAAGTACAGTAAAATCTTGGTTTGTAAGCATAATCCATTTCAGAAACATGCTTGTAATGCAAAGCACTTGTATAGCAAAGCAAGTTTCAGGAACCATTGGCTCAGTTGTGATCATGTAACATTCAGCATCACGTACTACTCGTATTGCAAGACATCGCTCATTTATCGAATTAAAATTTATTAGAAATGTTTGCTCATCTTGTGGAACACTCACAGAACAAGTTACTTGCAACCAAAGGTTTTCCTGTAATTCTCTTTTGTTAGGTCATTTGACTATCACTTTGTTTTCCTAGACTATAACCTCCACATAAAAGGGGGACCTTCCCTACACAGCTTTCCTGGGGTTTTCCAATGTTTTTTCCCTGTACCAAAAACAGAAGTTGAGAAGATGACGTGGGGAAGGGTCATCATTCCCCTGTGACAATGGGGAAGGAAGGAGAAAAGTTACTTCATTGTCACTCCAGCCCTTTGACAATTGAAAAATCTTCACCTTTCCATTTAAGTATGCCCTGCATTTCTTGCCTGTGCCACATTTATTTAAAATGGAACAGCCTTCCTTGTACTTGTCTAGATGTTTCTTAACACTTTTTCTTTCATGCTCACATATTTCCCTTCCCTTGCTGCTTTCCCTGGCTTCTCCTACATGGGCAAAGTGAGAGTCACTGGCTAGTGCACTCTTAGCATTGACTTTCTGTTGACTTTTACCTCGAAGGGTAATTCAGAGCCTGGGAGTGGCACCCTCTTCTTCCTCCTGTAAAGTGCTTCCAGGTAACAAGACTGTCGGTGCCCACCCAAAGCTTGTGTAGGCCCCCCTGGTGTCAATCCTCATATAGAAGAGCCCATGACAAACCAAGCTCACAGGGCACATGATGTGGAAGCTTCCAGCTCTAGGCACAAGTGTCCTGGGTTGGGTGTTAACAGTCCAGTTTCAGCTCTTCTTCCTCTGCTTCATCTTGTTGAATCTGGGCCAGTTACTTAGCTTTTGAATGCTTAAATTCTCACATCTGTAACATTAAGATAATGCCGACTCTCATCTCAGCTTCTGGGAATAGAATTAAACTGTATATGGACATTGATGTTCCCATAGTAACAGTCACGTAAGGTATCTAGCCTGCCACCAGAGGCAATAAATTATTTATGATAAGTACTTGTAAAAACTCCTAACTGTCACTGTAATAAAAGATTCTTACAGGAAATCCTGGGGATATACTTTCACATTAATTTGCATTCATTATTTCAGGAAGAGTTCACTCTGCTCCCAACTACCAAATTCTAAACTCCCAGAATCAAATCAATTAGCACAGGCTGGAGCTGCTGAATTCAAAAGCAGAACAGAGTCCTCCCGTGGCCCCTGTGAGGGGAAGGAAGAGACTGACTTCCTGGGGCTATTTATTAAAACCTGGGAGGAGTCAGTGGGTGTGGCTTCTCGGGGAGAGACAGCTCCAGCTTGGGGCTGCATAAAGAAAACAGGAATGATAGCTATAGCTCTACAAAAAAAAAAAAAAAAACAAATGTATTATAATATTATTAGCGTTGTTATTATTATTGGGGAAATTTTAAATGTACAATAAAACACAAACAAAAATGTAATAATAATCCCTCATCCTCATTCAGAGATAACCATTAACATTTTCGTTTGTAGCCTTCCTACCTTTCTTTATATTTATATTTTTACAAATATTGTTTGGTAGCCTGCTTCTTATATTTGTGAACATGTGTCCAAGTTATTAAATATTCTTTTCAGAACATAATTGGCTGGAAATGCACCATAAGGATGTATCACAATTCACAATTGGTCAACATTTAGGTTGTATCCTGACTTGTCTTTTAATTAAACTTGATTCATATTTAGCCTGAGATCTCGCATTAATTTAGCTGACAGATTTAGACCTACAAATATTTTGAACCATCCATAATACTTCCATTGCTAACAACACCCTCTTCCTTCCCAATGGTTTTGCTATTAGCCCATAGTGCAAATACACCCAAACTCCCCTTCAAAAACAAATTTCTGTGAAATTCTGTGAAATTTTTATTTTTCCATATTCTTTGGACCTTGCATGTGGATCTTTTGCCTAAAACGTGATCTTCTTTCTTAATTTTATTGAAAATATCTTTTTTTCTTTCTTAATTCTACAATGGTGAACTACAATAGTGATCTTCATTTTAATTTCAAATTTGTCCTTATTATTCTCTTTTGATAATATTATTTGACTTGCTTTTCCCACGAAGGTTTTATTCTTTCACCCAGATCTCAAACTTTTTAGTATCAAGATTCCTTTACAAATTCATTGAGGACCCCAAAGAGCTTTTGGTTATGTAAGTTATATCTATTGCTGTTTGCCATATTAGAAATTAAAACTGAGAAATTTAAGAAATACTTTCATATTTCATTTTAAAGTAATGATAGAAGCCTATAACGTATTAACATAAATACATATTTTATGACAGATAACTGTATTTTGCCAAGCGAAATCCAGTGAGAAGAATGGTATTGTTTTACATCTTGCAAATCTCTTTAAATGTCTAGCCTGACAAAAGGCAGTTGGATTCAACAATCTGCTTCTGCATTGACACCATTGCCATGTGTTGTTTTTATTGAAGTTCATGTATGGAGAAAACCCTGCCTCACACAGATACGTGGTTGGAAAAGGAAGGACCTGGCTGGCCCTCTGCAAGATCTCTGGGCTTACAGTGATCCTCTCTCAGCCTACATGTTAGGAACCACTGACTATAAGTGCTGGACAGCCTTTTTATGCTTCGGTTTCCTTTTTTGTAAAAATATGGTGGTAATAACAGCATTTCAAAGTGTTCTGAAATTATAATGTGAAAACTGCTACAGTGACAGGCAGAAATCTATACCTGTTCATAAAATAGGAAAACTGTTCTCTTGTTTGGGAGATATGTAGCTATCCAAAGTAACATGGTTACTAAAGGAATAGATATTTCCAATAGGTATGTAGGTTTCACATTCCACCACGCAACCAAAAACTAGGAATTTTCAAAAGAAAATTTTAAAGTGTCTTATGTAGTTTTGGTAAAGAAACATTTTTTTTTCAGGAGGGTAAGATATGAATTCTGGCTCAATTTCAAAGTGGAGATCTATTTCTCTGAAACCCATTGCATAGTTATCTTGGCATTCTTTGATCTAGAAAATGTGCTCATGTGTTTTGTTTTAGCTTAGGTCAAGGGTAGAACTAATCCCTATTGGACATTTTAAAGCCAGAATATATGGAGAACAAACAGAGGGTTACTGGAGGGGGTGTGGGAGGAGGGATGGGCTAAATGGGTAAGGGGCATTAAGGAATCTACTCCTGAAATCATTGTTGCACTATATGCTAAATAATTTGGATGTAAATTAAAAAAAATTAATGAAAAAAAATAATAAAGCCAGAATGTAAGTTTTTCATGGCAGACCTCATAATGGGTTCTGTGTACTGCAACAGATACAGTATGAGCTAGACTGATTGTAATATACATATTTGGCAGTGGGCTTGCTTGCAGGTACCCTGTGCAGCTGAAATGTGGGGATAACTCCCAGGGCTGGTTTACAGCAGTAGACATTCTGTTTCAACTGACACAGTGACTCAGCCTGGGAAGGTGAGATTTGAGGGGCAGGATGTCACAGAACCCTCTGTCCTTTACCCCCACCCAGAGGTCCAGTGGATTGTCCAGCCCCCAGGAGAACCACTCACTGATCTGGCGGTTGCTTCGATGGCCATGTTTGGGGTGGGGCCCAGATGTTTTCCTCTGATCTGCCCCCAATTCTGGATTGTATCTCAACGTAGCATCTCCTGTTGTTGAACAGTGGTTGCAGCCCGGATTTCAGAGAGCTTGAGTTGCGTCTGCATTTGGCAAATGGAGATAATGGGCTGGGTGAGGACAAAAGTGAGAAAGGATAGGAAAGTGTTTTGAAAATACTTTTAAGTGCAACCATTGTCGGGGGCGCCTGTGTGGCTCCGTTGGTTGAGTGTCCAACTCTTGATCTCAGCTCAGGGCTTGATCTCAGGGTCTTGATCTCAGGGTCGTGAGTTCAAGCCCTGCATTGGGCCCCCACATGGGGCATGAAGTGTACTTAAAAAAAAAAAAGAAAAAAAAAGGTGCAAGAATTGTTATTATTGCTCTTAAACCAGTAAACTGAGAAACCAGCCTAGTGTGAGGAGCTGTGGTGAAGAGAGACACCAGGCTTGAGGGGGTTCTTTCATTTGCTTCTAGCAGGTGAGGGAAAGAACTTGCCAGATCCTTCCCAGATCTTGTTATGCTAATCCTCCTGTCTATGGAGTTCCTGAAGTTGTTAATTTAATATTGGCTAACCAGCCACTTGTTGATTCCCCCAATCCTCCCTTAAGTCACAAAAGAAGGTATGGTCTGGTACTGAATATTTTTATGTCCCTAAATAATCACTTGTTCTGTTACTGCAAAAATGATTGCACCCTTCATTACCAATGACTTTATTTTTCAAGTCTTTTCTACTTCTTTGACATCTGAAAGTAGCTGATAACATCATGGAATATAGTCATTGTGAGAATATAGCACATAGTTCAGTGTGCATGTCCAGTGTTTTAAAAATCCTCTATTAATTAATTTTCAGTTTAAAGTAGGCAGAACCTTGGCACGGAATGGATTTTTGAATTTAGAAATTGGTTCTTGAGTGAAATCTTAACTTCTTTGTGTTTAATTAGACTTCAATTGCTGCACTTAAAAAAGGTCACCTAAATTTGGAAAAGACAACCGATTCTAATTGTGACAATCTCACACTTGCTGAATTTTGTCAGAAAGGTTAAAGCACTTTTTTCCATTTACTAAGTAACATTTCTACATACTCCCACCACACTGGCACACCAAAAGCTCTTGGCTTCTAAGGAAATGAGGCAATCGTATTTGAATGGATTAGGCTTTGAATTCTTGTGACCAGAGGTTCATCAGCTCCTCGTATGCAAACATTTTAGACTATATGCACCAAATTTTCTTTGCTGCAACAATGGAACTGTGTTTCCATTGGGTCTAATAGACCCATACCAAATGGGTCTATTAGAGGTGTTGCTGGTTGCCTAAGAAAGTGTGTGCAAAGCACTTAGAGTTTCCTGAGATAGCTGGAAATAAATTAAAGTGACTTTACTTCTAGAGAACCAGGGTAAGATAAACTGAGTGAGTGAGGGAGAGGGTTCAGTAGGAATACAGGTAGAGGACCTTGGAAGAAGGAGCTCTGAAAAACCTGCCCTGGGATTGCAGAAATTTCTCCAGTTGCCATGGTTACTGTGTCAATAAGAACTACTAGGCTACATAGCATCATCCAGTTTTGGGGTTCCATGGAAAATGGAGCTATGTTCTTAAGCTGATGGCTGAGCACCGGACAAAAAGCTCCAGCTTCCTGGGAACCATGTCAACTTAGTTTATATATAAGTATTGGCCAAAATATTTTAGCCAAAAACATCTCACATAGACTACTATCCAAGCATCAGTTGGATTATCATTATTATTATTTTAACTCCTGACTATATATAAAGAGCCAAGGATTTTTTTCCCCAGCTTTATTAAGATAAAATTAACATGTACCGTTATATGTTTAAGGTGTATGACATGATGATTTGATGTATGTATGAATTGCAAAATGATTACTGTAATAAAGTTGGTTAATATATCCATCATCTTACATAGTTACCCTTATTTCCCTCTGGTTTTATTGAGGTATAACTGACACACAGCAGTGTGTACATTTTTTTTTTAATATATGAAATTTATTGTCAAATTGGTTTCCATACAACACCCAGTGCTCATCCCAAAAGATCCCCTCTTCAATGCCCATCACCTACCCTCCCCCCGCCCCAACCCCCATCAATCCTCAGTTCTCAGTTTTCAAGAGTCTCTTCTGGGGGCACCTGGGTAGCTCAGTCAGTTAAGCGTCCGACTTCAGCTCAGGTCACGATCTCGTGGTCCGTGAGTTCGAGCCCCGGTGGGCTCTGGGCTGATGGCACAGAGCCTGGAGTCTGCTTCCGATTCTGTGTCTCCGTCTCTCTCTGCCCCTCCCCCGTTCATGCTCTGTCTCTCTCTGTCTCTAAACTAAATAAACTTAAAAAGAAAAAAAAAGAGTCTCTTATGCTTTGGCTCTCTCCCACTCTAACCTCTTTTTTTTTAATTTCCTTCCCCTCCCCCATTGGTTTCTGTTAAGTTTCTCAGGATCCACATAAGAGTGAAAACATATGGTATCTGTCTTTCTCTGTATGGCTTATTTCACTTAGCATCACACTCTCCAGTTCCATCCACGTTGCTACAAAGGGCCATATTTCATTCTTTCTCATTGTCACGTAGTACTCCATTGTGTATATAAACCACAATTTCTTTATCCATTCATCGGTTGATGGACATTTAGGCTTTTTCCACAATTTGGTTATTGTTGAGAGTGCTGCTATAAACATTGGGGTACAAGTGCCCCTATGCATCACCACTCCTGTATCCCTTGGGTAAATTCCTAGCAGTGCTACTGCTGGGTCATAGGGTAGGTCTATTTTTAATTTTTTGAGGAACCTCCACACTGTCTTCCAGAGCGGCTGCATCAGTTTGCATTCCCACCAACAGTGCAAGAGGGTTCCCGTTTCTCCACATCCTCTCCAGCATCTATAGTCTCCTGATGTGTTCATTTTGGCCACTCTGACTGGCGTGAGGTGATATCTGAGTGTGGTTTTGATTTGTATTTCCCTGATGAGGAGAGATGTTGAGCATCTTTTCATGTGCCTGTTGGCCATCTGGATGTCTTCTTTAGAGAAGTGTCTATTCATGTTTTCTGCCCATTTCTTCACTGGATTATTTGTTTTTCGGGTGTGGAGTGAGCTTCTTTTTCGGGTGTGGAGTGAGCTCTTTATAGATTTTGGATACTAGCACTTTGTCCTATATGTCATTTGCAAATATCTTTTCCCATTCCGTTGGCTGCCTTTTAGTTTTGTTGATTGTTTCCTTTGCTGTGCAGAAGCTTTTTATCTTCATGAGGTCCCAATAGTTCATTTTTGCTTTTAATTCCCTTGCCTTTGGAGATGTGTCAAGTAAGAAATTGCTACGGCTGAGGTCAGAGAGGTCTTTTCCTGCTGTCTCCTCTAGTGTTTTGATGGTTTTGTGTCTCACATTTAGGTCTTTAT
This sequence comes from Panthera tigris, assembly GCF_018350195.1. NCBI lineage: Eukaryota > Metazoa > Chordata > Mammalia > Carnivora > Felidae > Panthera > Panthera tigris. The sequence goes on from NC_056661.1 coordinate 77,030,879, forward strand.
CCATTTTGAGTTTGTTTTTGTGAATGGTGTAAGAAAGTGGTCTAGTTTCAACCTTCTGAATGTTGCTATCCAGTTCTCCCAGCTCCATTTGTTAAAGAGACTGTCTGTTTTCCATTGGATGTTCTTTCCTGCTTTGTCAATGAGTTGGCCATACTTTTGTGGGTCTAGTTCCGGGGTTTCTATTCTATTCCATTGGCCTATGTGTCTGTTTTTGTGCCAATACCATGCTGCCTTGATGATTACAGCTTTGTAGTAGAGGCTAAAGTCTGGGATTGTGATGCCTCCTGCTTTGGTCTTCTTCTTCAAAATTACTTTGGCTATTGGGGGCCTTTTGTGGTTCCATATGAATTTTAGGATTGCTTGTTCTAGGTTTGAGAAGAATGCGGGTGCAATTTTGATTGGGATTGCATTGAATGTGTAGATAGCTTTGGGTAGTATTGACATTTGAACAATATTTATTCTTCCAACCCATGAGCATGGAGTGTTTTTCCATTTCTTTATATCTTCTTCAATTTCCTTCATAAGCTTTCTATAGTTTTCAGCATACAGATCTTTTACATCTTTGGTCAGGTTTATTCCTAGGTATTTTATGCTTCTCGGTGCCATTGTGAATGGGATCCGTTTCTTTATTGTCTTTCTGTTGCTTCATTATTAGTGTTTAAGAATGCAACTGATTTCTGTACATTGATTTTGTATCCTGCGACTTTGCTGAATTCATGTATCAGTTCTAGCAGACTTTTGTTGCAGTCTGTCGGGTTTTCCATGTATAATATCATGTCATCTGCAAAAAGTGAAAGCTTAACTTCATCTATGCCAATTTTGATGCCTTTGATTTCCTTTTGTTGTCTAATTGCTGATGCTAGAAGCTCCAACACTATGTTAAACAACAGCGGTGAGAGTGGACATCCCTGTTGTGTTCCTGATCTCAGGGAGAAGGCTTTTAGTTTTTCCCCATTGAGGATGATATTAGCTGTGGGCTTTTCATAAATGGCTTTTATGATGTTTAAGTATGTTCCTTCTATCCTGACTTTCTCGAAGGTTTTTATTAAGAAAGGATGCTGAATTTTGTCAAATGCTTTTTCTGCATCGATCGACAGGATCATATGGTTCTTATCTTTTCTTTTATTAATGTGATGTATCACATTGATTGATTTGCGAATGTTAAACCAGCCCTGCAGCCCAGGAATGAATCCCACTTGATCATGGTGAATAATTCTTTTTATATGCTTTTGAATTCGATTTGCTAGTATCTTATTGAGAATTTTTGCATCCATACTCATCAGGGATATTGGCCTGTAGTTCTCTTTTTTTACTGGGTCTCTGTCTGGTTTAGGAATCAAAGTAATGCTGGCTTCATAGAATGAGTCTGGAAGTTTTCCTTCTCTTTCTATTTTTTGGAATAGCTTGAGAAGGATAGGTATTATCTCTGCTTTAAATGTCTGGTAGAATTCCCCAGGGAAGCCATCTGGTCTCGGACTCTTATTTGTTGGGAGATTTTTGATGACTGATTCAGTTTCTTCACTGGTTATGGGTCTGTTCATGCTTTCTATTTCTTCCTGTTTGAGTTTTGGAAGTGTGTGGGTGTTTAGGAATTTGTCCATTTCTTCCAGGTTGTCCAGTTTGTTGGCATATAATTTTTCATAGTATTCCCTGATAATTGCTTGTATTTCTGAGGGATCGGTTGTAATAATTCCATTTTCATTCATGATTTTATCTATTTGGGTCATCTCCCTTTTCTTTATGAGAAGCCTGGCTGAGGTTTATCAATTTTGTTTATTTTTTCAAGAAACCAACTCTTGGTTTCATTGATCTGCTCTACAGTTTTTTTAGATTCTGTATTGTTTATTTCTGCTCTGGTCTTTATTATTTCTCTTCTTCTGCTGGGTTTGGGGTGTCTTTGCTGCTCTGCTTCTGTTTCCTTTAGGTGTGCTGTTAGATTTTGTATTTGGGATTTTTCTTGTTTCTTGAGATAGGCCTGGATTGCAATGTATTTTCCTCTCAGGAAGCAGTGTGTACGTTTAAAGGTGGTCCACATAAGGACTCAACATACATACATTGTGAAATGATCACCACAATAAGTTTAGTTAATATCTCTTCATATCATTACAAAATTTTTTTTGCCTTGTGATGAGAACTTCTAGGATCTACTTTCTTAGCAACTTTCAAATATACCATACAGCAGCATTGACTATAGCCACTGTACAACTATAGTATAATTACCTCGTCTCTACTTACTTATCTTACAACTGGAACTTTGTACCTATCGACCACCTTCATCCATTCCCCCTGCCCAGCTGACCATTTTGTGTGTGTATGTATGGTGAGAATGTTCAAGATCTACTCTTTAGCAACTTTCAAGTATACTATACAGTATATATTGTTTTATATGTCATATATATGCATGTATTGTATATACAGTTAATAGAGATTTTTTTAAAGCAGGTTTCACCTTCATTTTTGTGAACTTTCTCACACATCTGAGTGCTGATTTCAAACACTATGAAATTACTACAGTGCTTAAAATGCAGTTTTGCATTACAGCAAAGCAGCAGCCTGAGCTATAATGTTCCCGTGGATGTCTCTGAAAGGACAGGGGTGACCACATTCAAGTTAGAATTTGGGAAAGAGGAGCAGAGATAGGGAGGGCTATCAAACCTACCACCACCATAGCTGCTGCTGTGGTCGCCCTGATAAAGACAGGAGGAAGTAAGGCAGCCCAAGATCTTTGACCTTGAAGCCCTTGATCTACCAGCAAGCGAAAAATAGTGCTGAAGAATTTATCAGCATCCAGTTTCTCAAGAAGAGTTGAACAGTGCTATGGAAGATGAACCAGTGTCTGTTTTACAGTGTTTCTGGCAAGAAGGCTTGCACTCCTGTTTTAGATATAATGACCACCCTCAGAATTTTGAATATCTCATAGGGATATCTTCCCAAAGCCTGTAGGATATGACTCGTTATATCAGAATCTTGAGCCAAAGACAACTTAGTTGTGGAGGACTTGCAGAAAATGACATTTCATCTCTAAGTCTAGCTAATACACTAATTCCTTTAAAGGTCTAGGTCTGGGATTCTTTACTGTCCCACTAATGGTGAGGATGTTCCCAGGACAAAGGGACCTAGCATTTCTGCTTGGCCCAAGAGAAGCTGGCTAGAGATTTTTTCCCTCTTATGTTTTCTCCTTACCTAGTAGCCCTATTCTCTATTAGATTGCTTTTAAGAAAGAATTTGATCAACTCCTTTCTCCGAAGAGACAGAAAGAGAAAATAAACAAAGGTTTGATGTGTTCTCTTTCTCAGGAGTACCCTCATTAGGGATCTAAGGGATGAAACTCTATTGGTAGAATTTCAAAACTCAGCTAGCCTAGTGGGAAGGAATTTGAAGTGGCAAGGAGAATGTTGTCAACCCTACCTCGTTGTCTCTCTGCCTTTAGCAAGGCAAGCCCCGATGGGTTTCCACTAACATGGTAGATGTCCCCCTTACAGCCCTTCAGAAATCTTACTTGTCTCTGTGTGTGTCAGGGAAAATGGCTGAGTGGAGGAGGCATTTCCTCTTGTCCTGTCTGGCACTGCTGGCCTCAAGGGTTGGGCCTAATGTGGCTTTATAACAGTTATACAAGTTTCCAAGCTGAAGCCCATTTTAGTGAGGGTGGAGACATCATACCCAGAATAGGAGTCAGTCGCTGAGAAGGGTCACTGTCTTTTCTCAAGATGATTTTTATAAAGAAAGCCAGGAGAAATTTTTATTACACTGTTACAATAGATTATGGTAAGAAATACCAGAGCAACATTAAGTATGAAACTGCCCTCCTCCTTCCTTTTATCCAGAAAACACAAGACTCTCTTATTTAGTAACATTCCCTCCTTCTATGTCATGGACTTATTTGTCTTACTGTGCGCCCTTGTCAAGCTTGTGGATTAATGTCAGAGGGAGCTCTACCAAAACCATGGCATAATCTGCACAGCTTTTTCTCTGTTTCCCTGAAAAATGTACCAATCAGGACACCTAATCTTTGTAACAATACCAACCCTACTCTGTAAAGGACACTTTGGGTACTTTATGTTGAAAAATTAGAAGTCATATTGGTTTTGGTGGAATGTGGTCTACAATAAGTGCCATTAGAAACATATCAACACACGTTTTTGGAATAGAAAGAAGAAAAAATAAATTCCAGCCAGGGAAGGAAATTATATGGACAATAGCAATAATTATGGCAGGTATTTATTCAACTCTCCAGTTAGGCCCCAACTGTATACCAGGGCTTAATCTTGAGACGTAAATGTTCTGTTTCAAAGGGGGTGAATTATAGGAGATGATAGTTCTGTGCCAGTGTCACTCTTGATTAAATAGCAGACTTCCACTAAGGTATTTACTAATCTTATTTGTGTCAGCTTCTTCACCTATACATAATGAGGCTGATAATACTTGTATATGACATATTTCATAGGAAGACTTCAAATGAGAACAAGTGCATAGATGCACCAAGCTAGTTTCCTGATAAACAGCCACAAGCAGCAGTAAGGTGTTGCTGTGTGCTTCGACATTGCCATTATGTCTTGGCATTGATCGCGTATGTGGAAATACATTTCATAAGCATTTTGGGAGGTGAACTTAGGCTTTTTGAAATACTGGAATATTTTTAGTAATTTCAAATAAGAAGGGTTCAAGTAAGCCTAATTAAGTAGGCTCTGGTATATTCAGCCACGTTCAGCATGTTCAACTAGTTCCCAGCTAGTGTTGGGAATGCCAGGCGAGAGGGAGAGATACAAAAACAAAGATGACCAGGTCTCTGCCGTCAAGGCCCTTCCAACCTGGTAGGGGAGACAGTTGCTTAACCAACATTTCAGCACCATGGGAGACTTAAGAATAAAAATATTGGATCGACAGAGGGAGTATAAATTTTAAGTGTGACAATTAGAGAAGGAAATTATACCAACAGTCACAACAATACAAATATTAATAACTAATAATTGCAAAAGAGCCTTTTACATCCAAGACCCACTAAAATATGTTACCGCACTTACTCCCCTCCAAAAAATGAAATAATTATTATCCTTATTTTATAGATGCAGAAACTGAGGCTTAGACAGATAAAATGACTTGTGCGAGATGGCATGGCTGGAAAGGTGGAGCCAAGATTTTGAGTTCCAAACCCATGTTCTTTCTACTCTTCCACCATGCACCTTGGTAACAGTGTCATTCTACAAACATATTACGGTGATGTCCAAGCAACTTTGAGTCTTTTAGAGAGGCTGTTTCCCTGATAGCAGCCATGGCTCTGTGATTTGTCCATGGCCATTCAAGACCATCGAGGTCAGGAGGTGGGAGCCCTGCACACCAGCAGGTCTGAGGTCCATGTAGAGAATTCCTCCCTAATCTGCTGGGGCTTGTGTGCACCTGGTCACTTGATCTGGTAACAACAAACTGCAGGGATTTTTTTTTTCTTTTCTTTTGAAAGGACTGGAGAGTGGGGAATAATCCCATTCAGCCATTTTCAAGGGCAAGCCAGCTAACTAACACTTCTATACATGCAAATGGTTTGCATTTCATGCTTTCCTTACTGGAACCTTTTCCTTCTAACATCTCTTAGGAAACTCTTCCCAGAAAATAAGTAGGCACACAGGAATCTTCACTATATTTTAAATGATTATATTTTCTAAGATACATATTCTAAATAAAGGATTTTTCCCGATCACTAAATTTATTATATAAAAATTCTTACAAAAGTATAAAAATTCTTACAAAGGTATAAAATTCGAGGGGCACATGCCTGGTTCAGTCGGTAGAGTATGTGACTCTTCACCTCAGAGTCATGAGTTCAAGCTCCATGTTGGTTGTAGAGTTTACTTAAAAAAAGATGACATAACCATTTGGCTATTTTTTTAAATTAGTTGTTTTAATTGAATGTAGTAAAAATTACATGACACTAGAAGGAGTTTGGGACTATGCTATATTTATTTATAGTATGCAAAGTGAACTGAAAATCTGATATGATAATTTCTTTGTTTTTTAGTTTTTATTTATTTTATTTTTTAAACTCTGCTGTAATTAATGTGTAGTGTTATATTAGTTTCAGGTGTGCAATATAGTGATTCAACAATTCTATACATTACTTAGTGCTCATCACAATAAATGTACTTATAATCCCCTTCACTTATTTCACCCATCCCCCCTCCTTCACTCTGGCAATCACTAGTTTGTTCTCTAATTTAAAAGCCTGTTTTTTGGTTTGTCTCTTTTTTACTTTGTAAATTTGCTTTGTTTCTTAAATTCCACATATGAATGAAATCACATGGCATTTAACAAAATGTTCATCCTGATGTGAAAAAGCTTAAAGAACAATATATTCTGATTATATTCTTATTTGAGAATCAGATAGCAAGAAAAATGACAGATCCATGGAATGAAATTTTAGAAATATTACCTCAAATTAAACAAGAAGTTGTATCTGAGGTATGATCCTTTTGTGATCAGCACAATGCCTAACAGATGTGGTGTCTGGATAGCTCACTGTTGGTTTGTTGAAACCCCAAAATACAGAAGAAGCAAACTTTGCTTTTTCCAGTGTGGTTAGTAGCCTGAATTCTTATTGAAGGCACAGTTAACAGAATTGTTCCAAGATGGCTGCCATAGTTATAAAGAATGATAAATGATTCTACTGTGTCACCAATTTTTAAAGTTCTCTTTAGCTCTTGCAATGGAATTCAGATTGTGCCAGCCATCTTTTATTAGTCAGTCCCATGGGTTTTTTATTGTTATTTTGAACAAGATCTATTTTTGTTTAATTCTATGGGAACCACACATAGTTTGTACTTTTGCCAGAAATTTATTTTCCAATGAGTATTACCCAATTCTAAATAAGTACATTTTTATGCTGAGACATAGTAGGGGTGAGTTCAATCAGGAATGCCATTTAAAATTGTATAATGCAGCCTGGACTTTTTTGGTAACTCTAATATTCTGGTAACCAAAAGTGAGTTTGGGGTTTGTTTACTGTCTTTCAAAGTGATCCATTTTGGGGCACCTGGGTGGCTCAGTTGGTTAAGCATCTGACTTCCGCTTAGGTCATGATCTCGTGGTTGGTGAGTTTGAGCCCTGCGTGGGGCCCTGTGCTGACATCTCAGAGCCTGGAGCCTGCTTCAGATTCTGTATCTCCCTCACTCTCTGCCTCCCCCCCTCAAAAATAAGTAAACATTAAAAAATTAATTCAAAGTGATCCATATTAAACAAAAACATCTTCTTTTTAGAAAAGTCATTAAGAATTGATTTTATAGCAATGTAGCTTTTTTGTTGACTTATAGCATTGATTTGTATAATTTCGCAATGTGTTTATTCATGCACAGAGATAAATATTATAATATTTCTAATAATCAGAAAATTAATATCACATGTCCTTTCACAAAAGAAAAAAGGAAACATTTTCTTAGCTAACTTGGTGTGTCATATATACAGAAATCTTGAGCTTGTTTTCAGACGTGGGAAGACAGTCTTGTTCTATTGCTCTAAAGTGTCAGGGTATGGATAATAAGACTATATCTCTTTGATCTGAGGAAAGCAGAATATTTTCACTTGTAACAAAGCTGAACTCCCAGGACTGCAAAAAGCAAAAGAGGCAATCTTATTAGAAGACAGGACCTTCAAGTGTCTTAGATCCTGAGGGATGTGTAGATGTTATATTTTATTCAATGCAATAACACAATCTGTGAACAAAACTGTGTAAGCAAAATCTCTAGAAAATGATGAATCCTGCACTAAGGCTTAAAGAAATCATAGAACTACAAAGCTTCTACAAAGACCACTTTCAGAGCACCAAGGAGAAAACTGAGGGGAATTTTAGTAAATATCATTTATTCTCATGTCAGAAAAGAAACTAAAGCAATTTCTTTTGTTTGTTTGATTGGTTTGGTTTGGTTTGGTGTTTTTTTTTTTTTTTTTTTGTAGGAACATAAACCATGGAAGATTATATAACTTAAAGTAGTTGTGCAAGTAATTATATGCCCAAATATCAAAGACATGAAATAAAATTTTATATTTTGTTTTGCCTTTCAAATGGATAGAGATTTTTATTATTTTATTATTTTTTTAAATATTTTTATTATGAAATTTATTGTCAAATTGGTTTCCATACAACACCCAATGCTCAACCCAACAGGTGCCCTCAATACCCATCACCCACTCACCCCTCCCTCCCACCCCCCATAAACCCTCAGTTTGTTCTCAGTTTTTAGGAGTCTCTTATGTTGTGGCTCCCTCCCTCTCTAACCACTTTTTTTCTTCCCCTCCCCCATGGTCTTCTGTTAAGTTTCTCAGGACCCACATAGAAGTGAAAACATATGGAGTCTGTCCTTCTCTGTATGACTTATTTCACTTAGCATCACACTCTCCAGTTCCATCCACGTTGCTACAAAAGGCCATATTTCATTCTTTCTCATTGTCACGTAGTACTCCATTGTGTATATAAACCACAATTTCTTTATCCATTCATCGGTTGATGGACATTTAGGCTTTTTCCACAATTTGGCTATTGTTGAGAGTGCTGCTATAAACATTGGGGTACAAGTGCCCCTATGCATCACCACTCCTGTATCCCTTGGGTAAATTCCTAGCAGTGCTACTGCTGGGTCATAGGGTAGGTCTATTTTTAATTTTTTGAGGAACCTCCACACTGTCTTCCAGAGCGGCTGCATCAGTTTGCATTCCCACCAACAGTGCAAGAGGGTTCCTGTTTCTCCACATCCTCTCCAGCATCTATAGTCTCCTGATGTGTTCATTTTGGCCACTCTGACTGGCGTGAGGTGATATCTGAGTGTGGTTTTGATTTGTATTTCCCTGATGAGGAGAGATGTTGAGCATCTTTTCATGTGCCTGTTGGCCATCTGGATGTCTTCTTTAGAGAAGTGTCTATTCATGTTTTCTGCCCATTTCTTCACTGGATTATTTGTTTTTCGGGTGTGGAGTGAGCTTCTTTTTCGGGTGTGGAGTGAGCTCTTTATAGATTTTGGATACTAGCACTTTGTCCTATATGTCATTTGCAAATATCTTTTCCCATTCCGTTGGCTGCCTTTTAGTTTTGTTGATTGTTTCCTTTGCTGTGCAGAAGCTTTTTATCTTCATGAGGTCCCAATAGTTCATTTTTGCTTTTAATTCCCTTGCCTTTGGAGATGTGTCAAGTAAGAAATTGCTACGGCTGAGGTCAGAGAGGTCTTTTCCTGCTGTCTCCTCTAGTGTTTTGATGGTTTTGTGTCTCACATTTAGGTCTTTATCCATTTTGAGTTTGTTTTTGTGAATGGTGTAAGAAAGTGGTCTAGTTTCAACCTTCTGAATGTTGCTATCCAGTTCTCCCAGCTCCATTTGTTAAAGAGACTGTCTGTTTTCCATTGGATGTTCTTTCCTGCTTTGTCAATGAGTTGGCCATACTTTTGTGGGTCTAGTTCCGGGGTTTCTATTCTATTCCATTGGCCTATGTGTCTGTTTTTGTGCCAATACCATGCTGCCTTGATGATTACAGCTTTGTAGTAGAGGCTAAAGTCTGGGATTGTGATGCCTCCTGCTTTGGTCTTCTTCTTCAAAATTACTTTGGCTATTGGGGGCCTTTTGTGGTTCCATATGAATTTTAGGATTGCTTGTTCTAGGTTTGAGAAGAATGCTGGTGCAATTTTGATTGGGATTGCATTGAATGTGTAGATAGCTTTGGGTAGTATTGACATTTGAACAATATATTCTTCCAACCCATGAGCACGGAGTGTTTTTCCATTTCTTTATATCTTCTTCAATTTCCTTCATAAGCTTTCTATAGTTTTCAGCATACAGATCTTTTACATCTTTGGTCAGGTTTATTCCTAGGTATTTTATGCTTCTCGGTGCCATTGTGAATGGGATCCGTTTCTTTATTTGTCTTTCTGTTGCTTCATTGTTAGTGTTTAAGAATGCAACTGATTTCTGTACATTGATTTTGTATCCTGCGACTTTGCTGAATTTATGTATCAGTTCTAGCAGACTTTTGTTGCAGTCTGTCGGGTTTTCCATGTATAATATCATGTCATCTGCAAAAAGTGAAAGCTTAACTTCATCTATGCCAATTTTGATGCCTTTGATTTCCTTTTGTTGTCTGATTGCTGATGCTAGAAGCTCCAACACTATGTTAAACAACAGCGGTGAGAGTGGACATCCCTGTTGTGTTCCTGATCTCAGGGGGAAAGCTCTCAGTTTTTCTCCATTGAGGATGATATTAGCTGTGGGCTTTTCATAAATGGCTTTTATGATGTTTTAAGTATGTTCCTTCTATCCCGACTTTCTCGAAGGTTTTTATTAAGAAAGGATGCTGAATTTTGTCAAATGCTTTTTCTGCATCGATCGACAGGATCATATGGTTCTTATCTTTTCTTTTATTAATGTGATGTATCACATTGATTGATTTGCGAATGTTAAACCAGCCCTGCAGCCCAGGAATGAATCCCACTTGATCATGGTGAATAATTCTTTTTATATGCTTTTGAATTCGATTTGCTAGTATCTTATTGAGAATTTTTGCATCCATACTCATCAGGGATATTGGCCTGTAGTTCTCTTTTTTTACTGGGTCTCTGTCTGGTTTAGGAATCAAAGTAATGCTGGCTTCATAGAATGAGTCTGGAAGTTTTCCTTCTCTTTCTATTTTTTGGAATAGCTTGAGAAGGATAGGTATTATCTCTGCTTTAAATGTCTGGTAGAATTCCCCAGGGAAGCCATCTGGTCTCGGACTCTTATTTGTTGGGAGATTTTTGATGACTGATTCAGTTCTTCACTGGTTATGGGTCTGTTCAAGCTTTCTATTTCTTCCTGTTTGAGTTTTGGAAGTGTGTGGGTGTTTAGGAATTTGTCCATTTCTTCCAGGTTGTCCAGTTTGTTGGCATATAATTTTTCATAGTATTCCCTGATAATTGCTTGTATTTCTGAGGGATCGGTTGTAATAATTCCATTTTCATTCATGATTTTATCTATTTGGGTCATCTCCCTTTTCTTTATGAGAAGCCTGGCTAGAGGTTTATCAATTTTGTTTATTTTTTCAAGAAACCAACTCTTGGTTTCATTGATCTGCTCTACAGTTTTTTTAGATTCTGTATTGTTTATTTCTGCTCTGGTCTTTATTATTTCTCTTCTTCTGCTGGGTTTGGGGTGTCTTTGCTGCTCTGCTTCTGTTTCCTTTAGGTGTGCTGTTAGATTTTGTATTTGGGATTTTTCTTGTTTCTTGAGATAGGCCTGGATTGCAATGTATTTTCCTCTGAGGACTGCCTTTTCTGCATCCCAAAGCGTTTGGATTGTTGTATTTTCATTTTCATTTGTTTCCATATTTTTTAAAATTTCTTCTCTAATTGCCTGGTTGACCCATTCATTCTTTAGTAGGGTGTTCTTTAACCTCCATGCTTTTGGAAGTTTTCCAGACTTTTTCTTGTGGTTGATTTCAAGGTTCATCGCATTGTGGTCCGAAAGTATGCATGGTATGATTTCAATTCTTGTATACTTATGAAGGGCTGTTTTGTGACCCAGTATGTGATCTATCTTGGAGAAGGTTCCATGTGCACTCAAGAAGAAAGTATATTCTGTTGCTTTGGGATGCAGAGTTCTCAATTTATGTGTCAAGTCCATCTGATCCAGTGTATCATTCAGAGCCCTTGTTTCTTTATTGATCCTGTGTGTAGGTGATCTATCCAATGTTGTAAGCGGAGTGTTAAAGTCCCCTGCAATTACCACATTCTTATCAATCAGGTTGCTTATGTTTGTGATTGTTTTATATATTTGGGGGCTCCTGTATTCGGCACATAGACATTTATAATTGTTAGCTCTTCCTGATGGATAGACCCTGTAATTATTATATAATGCTCTTCTTCATCTCTTGTTACAGACTTTAAAGTCTAGTTTGTCTGATATAAGTATGGCTACTCCAGCTCTCTTTTAACTTCCAGTAGCATGATAGATAGTTCTCCATCTCCTCACTTTCAATCTGAAGGTGTCCTCAGGTCTAAAATCAGTCTCTTGTATACAGCAAATAGATGGGTCTTGTTTTTTTATCCATTCTGATACCCTGTGTCTTTTGGTTGGAACATTTAGTCCATTTATATTCACTGTTACTATTGAAAAATATGGGTTTAGAGTCATTGTGATGTCTGTAGGTTTCATGCTTGCAGTGATGTCTCTGGTACTTTGTCTCACAGGATCCCCCTTAGGATCTCTTGTAGGGCTGGTTTAGTGGTGATGAATTCCTTCAGTTTTTGTTTGTTTGGGAAGACCTTTATCTCTCCTTCTATTCTAAATGACAGACTTGCTGGATAAAGGATTCTTGGCTGCATAATTTTTCTGTTCATCACATTGAAGATTTCCTGCCATTCTTTTCTGGCCTGCCAAGTTTCAGTAGACAGATCCGTCACGAGTCTTATCAGTCTCCCTTTATATGTTAGAGCATGTTTATCCCTAGCTGCTTTCAGAATTCTCTTTATCCTTGTATTTTGCCAGTTTCACTATGATATGTTGTGCAGAAGATCAATTCAAGTTATGTCTGAAGGGAGTTCTCTGTGCCTCTTGGATTTCAATGCCTTTTTCCTTCCCCAGTTCAGGGAAGTTCTCAGCTATGATTTTTTCAAGTACACCTTCAGCACCTTTCCCTCTCTCTTCCTCCTCTGGATTCCCAATTATGCGTACATTATTTCGCTTAATTATGTCACTTAGTTCTCTGAGTCTCCCCTCATACTCCTGGATTTTTTTATATTTCTTTTTCTCAGCTTCTTTTTCCATAATTTTATCTTCTAATTCACCTATTCTCTCCTCTGCCTCTTCGATCGGAGCTGTGGTTGCCTCCATTTTATTTTGCAGCTCATTTATAGCATTTTTTAGCTCCTCCTGACTGTTTCTTAGTCCCTTGATCTCTGTAGTAATAGATTCTCTGCTTTTTTCAAGCCCAGCGATTAATTTTATGACTATTATTTTAATTTCATTTTCTGCTATATTGCTTAAATGGTTTTTGATCAGTTTGTTAGCTGTTGCTACTTCCTGGAGTTTCTTCTGAGGAGAATTCCTCCATTTTGTCATTTTGGATAGTCCCTGGAGTGGCTGGGAACTGCAGGGCTCTTCCTCTGTGCTGTCTGGAGTAACTTGCATTGGTGGGCGGGGCTGCAGTCAGACTTGATGTCTGCCCCCAGCCCACCACTGGGGCCACAGTCCAACTGGTGTGTACCTTATCTTCCCCTCTCCCAGGGGCAGGACTCACTGTGGATTGGTGTGGCCTCTGTCTGGGCTACTTGCACACTGCCAGGCTGGTGGTGCTGCTTCGATGGGATCTGGCGTATTGGCAGGGGTGGATCCGCAAGGTGCACAGGGGCTGGAGGGGCAGGCTCAGCTCGCTTTGCCTTTGGTGGTCTGCTTCGGGAGGGGCTTTGCGGCACTGAGAGGGAGGCAGTCCCGTCAGAGGGATGGATCCACAGAAGCACAGCGTTGGGTGTTTGTGCGGTGCAAGCAAGTTCTGTAACAGGAACTGGTTCCCTTTGGGATTTTGTCTAGGGGATGGGCAAGGGAGAAGGTGCTTCCCAGCTTCTTTGTTCTCCGCCAAGCTGAGCTCTGTCCTCCGGGGCTCAACAACTCTTCCTCCCGCTCTCTGAGCAGAGCTGTTGACTTATAACATTCCAGATGTTAAGTCCCACTGGCTGTCAGAACACACTCTGTCCGGCCCCTCCACTTTTGCAAGCCAGACTCGGGGGCTCTGCCTTGCCGGATGGGCTGGCTGCCCCTCCACCGCCCTGGCTCCCTCCCGCCAGTGCGTGTAACTCGCACTGCCTCTCCACCCTTCCTACCCTCTTCTGTGGGCCTCTCGTCTAAGCTTGGCTCCGGAGAGTCTGTTCTGCTAGTCTTCTGGTGGTTAGCGGGGTAAATTAGGCAGATGTGGGTGGAATCTAAGCGATCAGCAGGATGCGGTGAGCCCAGCATCCTCCTATGCCGCCATCTTCCTCTCGATCTGGATAGAAATTTTTAAAATGTACTTCGTATACATAGAAAATGATAAAGAGTAAAATTTAAATGGCCTGTAATTCCATTGGCTAGATAACACTGTTGACATTTAAAGACAATTTTTTTTATTTAAAAATTTTTTTAATATTTATTTTATTTTTGAGAGAGATAGAGAGTGAGTGGGGGAGGGACACACACACACACACACACACACACACAGAATTCGAAGCAGGCTCCAGGCTCTTAGCTGTCAGCATAAAGCCCAATGCTGGGCTCAAACTCAGGAACCATGAGATCATGACCTGAGCCAAAGTCAGAAGCCTAACTGCCTGAGCCACCCAGATAGAGCCTGATGTGGGGCTTGGACTCACAATGAGATCATGACCTGAGCCAAGATCAAGAGTTGGATGCTCAACTGACTGAGCCATCCAGGCCCCTAAAGAATTTTAAAGTAATACAAGCACATGTTTTTAAAAATTCAAATAGTACTGAGAGGTGTAAATGAAACACAGATGTATTCCTCCCCTTCCATATCCCTCCATAACCACCAGCCTTTTTCCACCAAACTGCAATTGTTAACAATTGTTTGTTAATCCTTCCAGAAGAGGAATATATCTTCAGACATCAACAGATATGTGTGTGTGTGTGTGTGTGTGTGTAAGATTTTTTCACAAAAAGTTTATGCCCTTCCATATATCTTGAATTTTTCATTTAATAATATATTTTAAGATCTTCTCATATCAGCACACATGGAACTATCACATTCTTTTTTAATAGTTGTATAATTGTTTTTTATATAGTGTACTGTAAGTATTTAACCCGTCCCCTATTAATATTTAAGTTATTTTTTATTTTTGTGAATATATATGTAATGATGGTTAAATAGCTGGTGAAGAGATGTCTACATTTTTTATTTTTTAATTTTTTATTCATTTTTAACATTTTATTTTATTTTTTTGAGAGACAGAGACAGACAGAGTGCGAGCAGGGGAGGGGCAGAGAGGAAGACACAGAATCCTAGGCCGGCTCCAGGCTCTGAGCTGTTAGCACAGAGCCCAATCAATGTGGGGCTCGAACCCACGAACTGTGAGATCATGACCTGAGCTGAAGTTAGACGCTCAACTGACTGAGCCAGACAGGCACCCCCATTTTTTATTTTGATAGATACTATCTAATTTGTTGAATCAGTTTTTCCCCCCCAACATTTGAGAGTTAACTATTTATCTGACACGGGTATTATCAGAATTTAAAATTTTCCCTCAAGAGAAATTCAGTTTATAGTATTCTACTTTTATTCTTTGTTAAGTGGACATTTTACCTAAAGAAAAACCAGAATGGGGGCACCTGGGTGGTTCAGTTAGTTAGGTGTCCAACTTTTGATGACTTTTGATCTCAGTTCAGGTCTTGATCTTGGAGTCATGAGTTCAAGCCCCATATTGGACTCCATGCTGGGCATGAAGCCTACTTAAAAAAAAATGGAAAAAAAAACCCAGAATGCACTTGGTTTTGGAGTATATGATGTCTTAGCCCAGTGATACCTGGACTTAGAAAGGAGAAAGGAAATAGTTTAGTTTAATAAGATTGGATTGGCAAATGTGGCTAACACCGAGTAACACTTTATAGGCCAGTGAATTTTAGGAAACTTTTTAAAGAGTAAATTAAATTGATGACTCTCATCTTCAAAAGACAGTATACAGCAAAGGGAGAGGGGAGAATGGGAAGTTGTTTAATGGGTAAGGTTTCAGTTTTGCAAGAATTTTCAGTTTTGAAAAGAATTCTGGAGATTAATTGCATGATGTGAATGTACTTAACAACACTGAACAGTGCACTTAAAAATGGTTGAGATAGTACCTCTTGCATTATGTGTATTTCACCGCAATTAAAAAGAAAGATAATGTGCAAAGTTCTGCTGTATAGAGAAAGAGGCCAGTTATCGACAACATAACTTCAAGAGTGTAAGTGAAGAGCCTGTACCAGAAATTGAGTTGAATGCCTTCAGGGGCCAATTAATGTTGTTACACAATCAGATAAGGTCCAGAATGCAAAGATCCCTGGGAACGGACTGAAATTTAATCTAAGGCACAAGTCATTAATATCTGTAGCTGTAATCACCCCAATTCTGCCACGAAGTGGCTGCCTGCTGTACCTGATGACTACCAGGACATTTCCCCAACTGGAAAAGCACCTGTTCTCTGGGGCCTAATCAAGTGTATCTGCAAATAATCTTCCATCCATTGTCTTCAATTTTTAAAAAAATTTTTTAATGTTTATTTATTTATTTTTATTAAATACAATTTATTGTGAAATTAGTTTCCATACAACACCCAGTGCTCATCCCAGTAGGTGCCCTCCTCAATGCCCATAATGTTTATTTATTTTTGAGAGAGAGACCGAGCGTGAGCAGGGGAGGGGCAGAGAGAGGGTGACACAGAATCCGAAGCAGGCTCCAGGCTCTAAGCTGTCAGCACAGAGCCCTATACGGGGCTTGAACTACAGACTGTGAGATCATGACCTGAGACGAAGTCGGAGGCTTGACCGACTGTGCCACCCAGGCATGCCTCATTGTCTTCAATTCTGATGACCAGATTTAATACCTGCAGTCGAAGATGATGCATGACCACAGAGAAGAGGAAGACCTCACTGAGCACCAAGGGGCCCTGGTCATTCTCTGACATACATCATTGTTCAAAAGCACTGTGTAATATTTTTATTTGTCATGGCTGACAGCCACTCATGAGAGAAACTAGAATGAAAGGGACAGTGAAAATCACAAAAGCCAGAGAAAATCGTACCTTTTGTTCACATTGACTTTGAGTCCCAGATCCTGGTTACCAGAGCAGGGAAATCACTGCTACAAAAATAAAATGCATTGGGGTGCCTGGGTGGCTCAGTCAGTTGAGCGTCCGACTTCAGTTCAGGTCATGATCTCATGGGTAGTGAGTTTGAGCCCCGTGTTGGGCTCTGCGCTGACCGCTCGGAGCCTGGAGCCTGCTTCAGATTCTGTGTCTCCCTCTCTCTCTGCTCCTCCCCCGCTCACATGCTATCTTTCTCTCTAAAAAATAAATAAAGATTAAAAAAATAAAATGCATTTGTCTTGGAAAGGTGAGTCATCATGAATGTTAAGGCATTATCTAATTAAAGTGTTCTGCAAACTTCCTAAGCCCATTGCCCAATGGAAGTTGAGCAGTTGCTTCTTGGTATTCATACCTCGTATCTTGGCACGGAGGGAGGTTCTCAACTTTGGCAGCATTTTAGAATCACCTGCAGGCACTGTTAAAAGTCTGTTGCCCTGGGCCCAACCCAGACCGATTAATCAGAATCTCTGGGGTGGGTCTACAGGTGATTTCAACCTTCAGCCAAGGCTGAGAATCACTGGCACAAAGATTCTCAATTTTAATGTGAATAACCTTGGTGGAAGGCCTCCGCCTCCTCCAAAAGAAATTTGGTTTAATAGGTTTGGGATTTTCCCAGGATCTGTACTTTTTACATGCATTTCACTGATGCTAATGCATTATGTCTCTGGTGTACACTTTGAAAAATACTATTAAAGTGGCCTAAATTCCTGATTTTTTCATCCTAATCACTGATCTCTTCTGCTTCCTGATAAATTTGGTTGCCTGGGCTTTGTTAGTATGGGTGTTTACCCCAAGCTAATCACTTTCATTACTTTGCCCCCTGGAATATGCCCAAGATCTTCACATATTACTTGTGATGAGAGGCTCCAAAAATTGGCCATTAATCCAACAAAGGCCCGACCAAGACTGAACAGAGTGGAAAGATTCCATCATGGTTTCTCCATGCCAGGTGTTTGATAAAAACTCCTGGAGTTGTACTTTAAAAAATAATAATACAATATTCAACACTATCATCAACATCAAGATGTAATGTTAGGGTTGTTCTGCTAGATCACTATGAACCTGAGAATACTTTTAAGTAAGCTTATTTTATTTTATTATTATTATTTTTTAATGTTTATTTTCGAGAGAGAGAGACACACACAGAGTGTGAGCAGGGGAGGGGCAGAGAGAGAGGGAGACATAGAATCCAAAGCGGGCCCCAGGCTGTTAGCTGTCAGCACAGAGCCCGACACAGGGCTTGAACTCACAAACTGTGAGATCATGACCTGAGCTGAAGTCGGATGCTCAACCGACTGAGCCACCCGGGTGCCCCAGTAAGTTTATTTTTAAAGTGTGCATTTGTATTTTACCTTTAGAAGTTTTGTCCTTGTTAAATCTTACCATGATTATTTTTGGCTGCTGCTCAGCTTATCACCTTAATATCACTGGCAACTGATGGGCACTTGTCTGTTCTATTATTCTCGTTGCACAGAGAAATATGAAATATTCTGATGTTCAGGAAAGATTTCGTACATTTGTACTTTGTTTTCCCAGGCTCACCTTGAACTCTGTATGCCTGTTTGAGTCATCATAGCCCAGCATGGGGTGGTCAGAGTTCACACTGTGGAGTGGAAAGGGCATGAATGGTCTTTGAGATGAAATAAACCTAGTTCAGACTCCCAACCCCACTTCATACTAGCTGTGGGACCTTCAGCAATACCCTGATTTTAGAGAGCCTCTTTTTCTTTTTCTTCTGGAAACATGCAGCTACAATACCTCCCTTCAAAGGGGTATTTTGGCAACGATTAAAATGAAACACACAAATGTTTAGCACATTCGTTGACAGTAAGGTGCTTGAGATATAGGGCTTTTTTTTTCTTTCATGTAATATAGATAACATGAACAGCTAAGAGCATAAATATGGGTGTTCTTCTAACTTAATCTGTTCAAATAAATTATGGAAAAGAGAAAATAATTCAGATATGTTGGACTAACCGAAGGTCACTTAACCAAGGGTGACTGGGGTAACTGTAGCATCAGGCCAGGTGGGGCATGGAGCATTCTGGGTGTTGGGTGGGAGCCAGGCCAGGAGCCCTAAGGCCACTGCCAAGAATGAGGCACGGGGTGAAGCCAAGGAGATGAACCTGAGCCAAAGAGAAGTAAGGGCTGGTACTTGAAGGCAGCGGGGGGTCAACACTGAGCAATAGCCAGCCCTCAAAAGAACCTGGAAAAAGCCTGGAGGAGGTAAAGGGTCGCCCTCAAGGAAGAGATCTGGAACCCAAGAGTCTTCCTCAGGGAAGATGGTGGAGCCTGGCAGGGAGGGCCTCCAGAGCAGCAAGGCGACAGGCTGGGATCACCCAGGAGATAGGTTACCATTTTCTGAGACTCTCTTGTCTTTCTATATTAGCCTGGCTACACTTTTCTGTCCTTGTCAGAGTCTTTCCTTCTGTTAGGCTTTCTTTGATGGGTATAAATGTATTCTTCTATAATTAGGCAGTATACTAAGAAGAGCAGGCTAGATAATGTACCTCCAAAATCTCAGTGACTTAACACAATAAAAGTTCACGTTAGGCTCCTATCACAGCCCGAGCTAAGTCTTTGAAGGTGGGGAGAGAGGGGACTCAGGTTCCTTTATCTGGTGGTGCTGCCATTCTCCATCAGGGATTCTTAACGTTGGTTTATAATATCCTTTTTCACATTTTTAGCACCAGCTTGTTAAGGAAGTGTGAGCTACCTCCTGCTCCCCTACCAGCTGCCTCCTTAGCCTTCCCATCGATATGCTCATTAACAAATTCAGAAAATGTGGTTTTGACCAAGTAAATTGATAAACAGGTGGCAAACCTGGGGTGACTAGCAAACAAGACTGGGGATGTTTCCTCAGGATTGGTTCTGAGCCCAGTATTCTTATTTCCTTTGGTGGTTTGTATAATAGAGAAGTAGCTCATTATATTTCCAAAATAAATTTTCAGCATGAGAAGAGAGAGGCCCTTAATTTGGAATGGTTTTGATTTAGTTGGAGAAGTTATCAGAGACTGTCCATAGAAATAAGACTCATCCACTGAAATGAGAAAGAGCCTCTTGGAGTCTCAGATTCCCTCAGTGGAGGAAATCGATCAGACAGTCCCCAGGGTTTTTCCAGTTTTAGTCTTTAGGTAGTATGAAGATGAAGAAAAACTTTAAGAATATGATAGTCAAAGCTGAAAAATACCTAGGGGTTTTTAGTGCTTTATATGTGACTATCTTATTAAAGTAAAGCGTTGTAAAGGAAAAAATGTACTAATAAAAATGTAGTGGGTGTGTGGGTTAGCATTCTTGATCACAAGCAAGAGAAATTCTGACTGACTTAAGCCAAAAAGCAATTTATTGAGAGGGTCTTGGGCTAAGTCACAGAATCTCCAAGAAGGCCAAGCTTAAAACCCAGGTGAGATTCAGAGCCTGAATCATGCCAGAGGACACATGATCAGGACATGTCTGCTGTTCTCACTAAATGCTAGATGTCCCACGGTCCCCCTAGGGCACAGATGAATTCTCGACCGTTCCAGCTTCTTTGCGTCACTCTTTCCAGATTTAAAGTCTCAGGCAGGAGCATCTGATTGGCTAAGACTGGTTTACATATCTGAGCCCTGTCTTTCAGCCATGGTAAAATTAAAGATCAGACCCATCCACTCAGACCTATGTAATGGGGAAAATCCCCCAAACACAGGCAAGGACTCCTTCAGAGTCCCTACAAATTTTCACTACATCTAGCATACTGAGGATCATCTCTGTCAGTCCAGAGGCAGGGAAAAAAAAGGGTAATTTCTTTCTAGTACTCCTTATATTCTTCTAGAAGTGAGGCGGATTTCTCTCTTTAGTGTTTTACCTCCAAAAAAGGTACAGAACTGAAAAACACAAGATTCTTGATTCATTCAAAATCAACAGTCCATAGGTATAGGGAGACTGGATTTAATTCTTCCATGATAGATATCATGCATATTTCTGTTAGTTTTGGTGGCCAAGCTTTGGAACCTTTTTCCTATGTTGGGACATTCTTCATTTTGTGCTTTACTGTGATGTACAGCCTGCTAGCATTTGACAAGTTGAAAATTTGAGATGATTCCCCTTTTACTTTCCCTGCTGCCAAGTCTTGGGCATGTGATGCAGGCACCAACCACCCCCAGGTGGCCTGCTCCAGACCTTGAACTGGAAACTGAAGACACAGAGGAGGGGATGGTGAGGAAGTCTCTCTGGTAGTGAGGCAATAGAGGCAGTGGTGCTGGTGACCACTGTGGGTGCTGAGGGCCAGTGGCGTTAGCCCTACAGGTGTCCAGGGTTGGGTCCAGGTCAAGAAGTACCTCTCCAGACCAGTTCCGCAGGGTGATTCGGGGTGGTATTCCTGGCCTCATAACCACGATCCTGGCTGTCCAGTCATCTTGGTGACTTTGTGATACCCAATATTTTCTTTAGTAAGTAGTCTTTTTCTCTGTAATGAACTAGTATAGGAGCCCCTGGGTGGTTCTGACTCAGAGGTTAAGGAGGTTAAGCCTCTGACTCTTGATTTCGGCGCAGGTCATGATCTCATGGTTCGTGAGTCTGAGCCCTATGTCAGGCTCTGTGCTGACAGTATGTGGAGCCTGCTTAGGATTCTCTCTCTTTCTCTCTCTCTGTCCCTCCCCCCACCCACACTCTCTCTCAAAATAAATAAACTTAAAAAACTTAAATAAACTTAAAAAAAGTTGAAATGAAGTAGTATAGATTTCCATTGCTGGCAGCTAAGAACTCTGTTACATATTGGCACTTTAATATCCTCTTATGGTGCCCAACCTAGTGCCTGATATACAGTATAAGAACTGTAACTATTTGTTATGTAGGTTGACAAGAAGGAGGAAAGGAAGGAGAGAAAGAAAGATGGAAGGAGGGAGGAAAGGAAAGAAAGGGAAAGGAAGGGAAGGAGGGAGAAAAAAAAGAATAGGGTATATAGTTTGGAAGCTAATCCTTTTATTGTTTATAACTTTCAGAGGTCGGGTTGGGGGGAGGTGGTCACACGAAATGAAGAACAGAGGGTACCTGGAGAAAGTATACAGGGAGGTCACAAGGACAGGGGAAAATAGAGATTTATTTTGACAGGGTCAAAACAATGAGTGTGATTTGGCCTTAAAAAGGTTCAGGGATAGGGGCGCCTGGGTGGCTCAGTTGGTTGAGCGTCTAGCTTTGGCTCGGGTCATGATCCCATGGTTTGTGAGTTCAAGCCCTGCGTCGGGCTCTGTGCTGACAGCTCAGAGCCTGGAGCCTGCTTTGGATTCTGTCTCCTTCTCTCTCTGCCCCTCCCCCACTTGTGCTCTGTCTCTGTCTCTCAAAAATAGATAAATGAAAAAAAAATTTTTAAAGGTTCAGGGACAGAGAACACATGTATTTATTGTTATATAGGTTCTGCGGCTTTCATCAGAGACCCAAACTAACTGTGACGTAAACAAGGTAGAAATTTATTTCTCATGTTACAGTCAAGAAGTAGATGGTGTGGAGGTTTTGCTCCATGAAGTCATTCAGGGATCCGAGTTTCTTCCATGTTATTGTTCCGTGATACTTAGGATATTGCCGTTGCCGACATGGTCCATAGGGCACACCATCACGTCCATGCCCACAGTGCAAGCAAAAGGAGGAGGAATGACAGGTGTGCCCCTTCCATTACAACACATTCCGGAGCTGAATCTATCATTTCCCTTCACATGCAGTTGGTCTGCTCGTGACCACACTGGACCGTAAGGGAAGATGAACAATGCAGTCTTTATGTTGAACGTTCATTTGAACCTCTACCAGTCAAGGGTTCTATCACTACAGAGAAAGAGGAGAAAAGATAACTAGAGAACAACCAATGTGGAAGCAATCTCTGCTAGGACAGAGAATTAGCAGGTTGAAACTTTAACACATGGGATTAGATGAGAATACAGAAGAATTTTCGAGGGTTGCTGAGCACAGTTACTTTAGAATGTGAGAAATGCTTCCAGATGTCGGACGGTTGTGATTTGTAATGAAATAGGTTGAGGAAAGGGACGGCTCATGCTCAGCCTCAGCCTAATGTCTATATTCAGAAATGACAAAGGGTACAAAACAGCACTGAATGAAAGTTTAAAGGTCTTTCTCAGGGCAGATTGCTACAGCTAGAGTTGGATGCTTGGCGGAAGGCAGCGTGCCTGTCCAAACGCTCCTCTGGGCCATTGTAGAAAATGCAGTGGCCCCTAAGGAGGTCAGAGAGGCGTCCGCCCTGGAGGAGACAGAGAAAATACCAAGAGAAATTTACAGATGACAAATACAAGGGCAAATTGGGTGCAAGTTCAAAGCTGTGGAAATATCGTGGAGAGAGAGAGGGCACATGTACATCTGTGTTCTCTTGCAACACATTGCTCGGGGCCAAGAGTAACAGGGCTCTAAGCCACTGGTGGCAGGGATGAAGGGCAGCGTCCAGGGAATGGCAGCTGGCTCTGACCCTTCCAGGGCCCCTGCCACCCAGGCGGAAGGCTTCCACTGTCTCTTCTGAAGCACACTTTCTGAAGCAGTCTTTAAGTAACTGATTTTTCTAGGAGAGCAGTAATGCTTGGCCCGTCTCCACTACTGTAAATGCCTCAAAAGCTTTTTATAGGCATTGCCTTTGAAAAGCTTTGAAAAGCTCAATGAAAGCTTTGAGATACATGCAGCCATCTTTCCTGCCTGCACTGAGGGGCCCACCTGAGCCGGGAGTCAGTACGGCCAACCCACAGAAGAAAGAACTGAGAGATCCCAGGCTGGGGAGGAGAAACAGAGATAAAGGCTTGGAACGAGGAGTCATGGGGGCTGGCCACCCCTGACCTTCCCAGGCAAGGGAGCCCAAACAGTCTCTGTTGTTGCTCCAGGTAGTTTGAATGGAGTTGTCATTGTAGCTAAAAGACTCTGGGCTAAGATGCTCTTTACAGGGAGTTTGTCCTTCTTCGATTCCTTCCCTGACATTGACCCCTTTCTTTCTAGACCCCCTGAGGGAGTTGGCATTGCAGGACCTACCTTTCTCCTTTTCCTGGTTCAGGAGTTTTCCACCTCTCGCTAATTTTCCTAGTTTCTTTGCGGGGATCTCCAACTGCAAGCTGGAATTCTTATTTCTTCATTTCTTCCTGAGTCTCTCCTTACTGCCTAGCCCCACCTTCCTTCCTTCCTTCCTTCCTTCCTTTCTTTCTTTCTTTCTTTCTTTCTTTCTTTCTTTCTTCTTTCTTTCATCACCTCAGATGGCTTATCTGTTTTCGTTTGAGGAGGTGTATCAGGCTCAGTTTTCTCTCTTTTGCTTTCGTTCTGTGTCTTTGCAGCTGGTAACCCTATGTCTTTCTTCTCTTCTTATCTTCATCTTGGGACATTTGTATAAATATGTTCCTTTTTGACACAGATATCACACACCGGCTGCTTGCCAACCTGTTTTTGTTTTGTTACTATATTAGACTCTGCTCTGTTATGTTTCATACCTAAAGCGCTTCCAGACTACATATTTCACTCTGATGTTTGTTTTTTTTTTTTAAGTTTTATTTATTTATTTTGAGAGAAAGAGAGAGAGCATGGGCAGGGGAGGGGCAGAGAGAGAGGGAGATAGGAAATGCTAAGCAGGCTCTGTGCTGTCAGTGTGGAGCCTGATGCAGGGCTTGAACTCACAAACTGTGAGATCATTACCTGAGCTGAAATCAAGAGTTGGACGCTTAACTGACTGAGCCAGCAGGCACTCCACTCTGATGGTTTATTTATGCCTTATCTCTGGCTGCTCCTCATATCAAGTGAAATGATTAGTCCTAAATGAACATCACTGGCAAGTATTTCATTCTCATGCCAGCAGTTCTGTTTCTTACGTATCCCTTAAAAAAATTTTTTTTTATGTTTATTTATTTTTGACAGAAAGAGAGAGAGAGAGAAAGAGAGCATGAATGAGGGAGGGGCAGAGAGAGAGGGAGACACAGAATCTGAAGCAGGCTCCAGGCTCCGAGCTGTCAGCACAGAGCCCGACGTGGGGCTCAAACCCACAAACCGTGAGATTATGACCTGAGGTGAGTCGGACGTTCAGCCGACTGAGCCACCCAGGCACCCCTGTTTCTCACTTATTCCTTTCATTAAGCCTCAAACCAGCGCCTTTCTCCAGGGCTGTTAAACCTTTGTAGTTATTTAAAGGCAAATCACATAGCACTTGCTTAGATTATAAGTCCAATTGATAAATGTTGAAGGAATGAAGAATGTGACATACACCACAGTTAAGTAAGTGTTGGTAAGAACAATTGATGGATGCTGAAATCAGTGGGCAAAGTATAAGGAGAAATAGGATATTTGTGTGAAAATAATAAATTTACATTAGAGAAACCTAGAAGACATCACCTTAACCAAGGTGATGCACGAGACATGTAAGCAATATTCCTTCTAAGGCATTCTCGCCAAAAAATGTATAACCTCAGTGTAATCATGAGATATCAGAAAAATCCAAATCAAGGAACATTCTGTAGAATAACTAACCAGTATTCCTGGAATCACA
Source organism: Panthera tigris (assembly GCF_018350195.1). NCBI lineage: Eukaryota > Metazoa > Chordata > Mammalia > Carnivora > Felidae > Panthera > Panthera tigris. The sequence continues at coordinate 77,056,193 of NC_056661.1, forward strand.
TTCCCAAATAAATGATTTACTCACAAGGTAAAAGCGTCAAGGTCATGATAAGGAAAGACTGAGGAAATGTTACAGATTGGAGGAGACTAGGGACACTGGACAACTGAATGCGCTTGACCCTGGATTGGATCCTGAACAAAAAAAGGACAGTAGCAGGCAACTGGTGAAATTTGAGTAACACCTGCAGATTAAGTAATGTTATTATTGATGTTAGTTTTCTTTTTTCTAACTGTGGTTTTTAAAAAGTTGAGATATAATTGACGTATTATATTAGTTTCAGGCATATAACACAATCATTTGATATCTGTGTACGTCCCCAAATGATCACCACAATAAATCTTGTGAACATCCATCACAACACATAGTTGTAAAAGTTTCTTCTTGTGATAATAACTTTTAAGATCTATTCTCTTAACAACTTTCAAATATGTAATGCAGTATTGTTAACTATAGTCACTATGTTAATTTTCTAATTTAGACAATTACTGATTCACTGTCTGGGCTATAGTCTAGGCATCAGGATTTTTAAAAAGCAGCTCCAGAGGCACCTGGGTGGCTCAGTTGGTTAAGCATCCAACTTTGGCTCAGGTCATGATCTCATGGTTTGTGGGTTTGAGCCCCACGTTGGGCTCTATGCTGACAGCTCAGAGCCTGGAGCCTGCCTCAGATCCTTTGTCTCCCTCTACCCCTCCCCACTCATGCTCTGTCTCTGTCTCTCTCTCTCAAAAATAAATAAACATTTAAAAAAAATTTTTTTTAAAAAGCAGCTCCAATGGGGCACTTGGGTGGCTTGTTCTGCTAGGTGTCTGACTTCACCTTGAGTCATGGTCTCATTTTGTGTGGGTTCAAGCCCCACATTGGGCTCTCTGCTATCAGCTCAGAGCCCACTTTGGATTCTCTGTCTCTCTCTGTCTCTTCTCTCTGCCCCTCCTGCACATGCACTCTCTCTCTCAAAAAAATTTTTTTAAAAAAGCAGCTCCAGTGTTTCTAATGTGCAAAATTTGAAAACCACTCATCTAACTATATGGTAAAGGAGGGAAGTCTTAAATATTAGTAATGGCTTGGGGACCAGCTGCAGCTATTCCACTCTCCTTTGTGTAGTAAGTCCTTGCAAAGATTGCAACCAGCTATGACCTTGACTGGGACTCTTGAAGGACTGGACTTCCGAGAGGTGGGACACCTGCAGATCAGAGAGGATCCAGGTGGGGACTGTGCCCCACATCCACATCTCCTGGCCCCATGTCCTACTCCAGGCACTGCTGCGCTGACTGGTTTCCTGTGGGCTTTGATGGGCCTTGTGCAGATGCACTTGAGCCTATGCAGTGAACCTCTCACTTTTGGCCTGGGGTGTTGCTGATGCCGAGGTAAGAGACACCTGTGGGAAACCACCCCGTGCTTATCCATGCACAGCCCAGAAGCGTGGGTGAGTTAATGACAGTTCCTTATGTTATCTCCTCAGGAGACAGTTTAGGGGTGTCTTTCATCAGCTCCTCAGGGTGTCCTAGCATTATGGAGCACCAGTTTTGCCCTTAGCAATGGCTGGCCCAGTCTCACTTCCTTACATTGTTTCTCCCTCCCTCCCTGTTTCCTTCACCTGTCCTGCCCTAGTGCTCCAGGAATCACATTCTCAAATAAACAACTTACAAATTCCAAAGGCTCTATTTTGCAGAGAACCGAGGCTAAGATAATCTTTGGTGAAAACAATAAAATGATTCAAAGTTGAGACTGTCATGGAAAAATCCAGGAGGTCTGGTCTGGGGATGAGGTTCTCTTCTGTTCTGTGCTCTATGGCCCTCTTTCCTCCTCTTTTTTTTTATGGAAGCCCAGACAGCTAGTCCAGCATCAGCTTTCTTTCTTTTTTGACTAGTCCTTCCTAACTCTACAACTTTCCTCAGCCACCTCTCTCCTCATGTTTCCATTTGTGGCTCATAGCTCTCCCTCACGAGCCCCTTGGCAGAAGCCAGAAGAAAACTAAGCTACTTACACCACTGCTCTGCTCTGCTTAAACAAATCCGCCCCTTCTCAGCCTGCTGCTGCTGCTGTTGCCCTTGGAACCAACTCTTCTTTCCTCCTCCAGCATGTTCACTCAGGTTCTGCTTCACCTTCTGGCTAGTCCACTTGCCTCCTGAGTTCCCCATCTGCACATTGGTGGCACCTGCCTTTCTTCCTGTGCCTCATCACCGCCACTTGGTTGGGGTCTTTCCCACTCTCATCAGGGTCCTTTGACTTGGACAACAACACTGTGAGGCAAGTAGGGGAAGAATCAGTGATGAAGTAGTCCCTAAGGGCTGTTTGCCTTCTTGAAGACTATAATCCCTTATTTATTCATTTGGTAGTTATTGAGTGCCCAATATGCGAGACACTTCATTCTAGGTGTTGGGTATATTGCCATGAATAAGACCAGCAAAAAAGCCCCCGCCTACATACAGCTTACATCCCAGTAACTGGCAAATTAGTGATAGAAGTGTGATCTAAAGGGGCATCTGGTAGCTTAGTCGGTTAAGCATCTGACTCTTGATTTCAGCTCAGGTCGTGATCTCTCAGTTAGTGGGTTCGAGCCCTGTGTCAGGCTCTGTGCACACAGCGCAGAACCTGCTTAGGATTCTTTCTGTCCCTCTCTCTCTTTGCCTGTCCCCCATTCATACTCTCTCTCTCTCTCACTCTCTCTCAAAACTAAATAAACATTAAAAAAAGGAAGTGTGACCTAAATGCTGCACCTCTCTTTCTTTCTAAAATAGTTCTTTTATCACTGTATTCTTCTTTTCACTCCACCTGTTTCCTGAACGGTGGGCATATAGCATTCATTCTTACACCTCATGGGGCAGCTTTCTTATTTGTCTCTTGGTTAAGATTAAAGTCCATCTCTGACTCACTGTCCCTCCCCCCGCGCCACCACCCGGGGCTCCTCTCCTTCTCTGTTGAGGGAACACTTGGCTACCTGAGAGGTCTTCAGTTGTAAATACTCAAGAATTTTGGACCTCGCTTTCTGTGTCTTAGCTGGGATCCCACCACCTGGAGGGCAGGAAAGCCAGGTTCTCCACCAGACTTTCACTCTCAGCTACAGCTCTTTTCCATTGATCATTCTCTTTGTGGTTTTGCAAAAGAGTGCCCCATTCTCAGATCTGTAACTTAATGTTTATTATAACAGCAGCAACAGAAACTCTTCCTTATGTAACAGCTGTTACATAATAAACCATCCTTATTATTAGTTGAGGTTAGTGAATGGGACCACCAATCGCTGTGGAGTCTGCACAGGAGCAGTTCAGCATTGTAGATGCACAAGCTGATTCAGAAAGAGGCCACGTGATGTGCAGACTTTCTTATTTCCCCTCATTCCCCTCAGATACCTGAGTATGACTGAGTGCTTTTACAGTTTGGGGGCGCACTCTCTTTGGGAATTTGCCATTGTTGTTTTTGAAGATAAAGGAATTTGTGCTGTTGTTGCCAGCTCGCTCTGAAGGCACACAAGCAAGTTGTGTCTTTCCACGATGTTGGCTTCATTCAATCCTAAAGCAAGGCTAACATAATTGTAAAGCAGATTCAGGATTCCAAATTCAGTGACATTTCATGACACATGTAACTTGGCTTCATGCAGGTCATACAAAGCAAAGCACAATATGAACTCACAACACAAACAAGATACAATAAAGGGTAAGAAGTTAACAAACTGCACATGAGGTCAGTCCGTGAGCGCACAGATGAGATGAGGCATCATTCTGGTCCAAGCCAGCTCTCAGCACATGCTGCTTGTTATGGAGAATCTTTGCTGTGGTTAGAGATCAATCTGGTGGCAGTCACGTTTTTGATATGTTGAGGCATGAAAGGGTCAACATCTGGACAGTCTGAGAGTTTGCTGCAAAAATCCTGCCTTTTTAAAGAAGTTTAGTTAGTCTCGGGCCTTTGCAGACCTCCTCTGGTTTGGGTTATCATTTCTGGGTATCATCAGCCTGTGCTGGTTTTGGCAATATCTAGTCTCAGCTGCAACACCCCTGGCTGCTCATGTCAATGCTTGACATGAGTCTCTGCTTGACATGAGTGACTCCATCTTGCTCTCTATAACGATAGAAAACTATCTAACTTTTCTGTTTTCAAGCACAAGTTTGGGAAAATACATCTCCATTTCTTGATGGATTTGAAAGAGGGAGAACTGTTTACTCACCAGCTGACCTATCTTTACAAGATCTCCCTACAAGCCTCTCCTTCCCTCTCTCCATGGCTCACATTTTCTGACTGCCAAGATGATGAGAGGGGTATAAGATTACCTCCATTTGGGAGATTTATTCCTTGAAATTTTACCTTTAGAGATCAAATATTTTGGATTAAGTGTTACCTTTCTTAACATCTACAATGTAAATAATTTCTGGAAGGAGGAGTAGGGGAGGAAAAATAATTGTCCCTCTACTTTTCTAGGTTCTTGAGTGAAAAACAAATTTAATCAAGTACATATGTGGTGAGAGCCCACTAAAGAAGTAACCAAAGCAGAAAGATTTTATGCCTTTTAGACAAACAAATTTGTGAAGAATCGATAAGAGAAAGAGGTTTGGACTACGTGTGGTAAAATGGCAAAGATATAACAAGGTTATTTACACAGTGTTCTTGGCCCTAAATTCCCTATTTCTGGTGATAAGGATGCCTATTAGCCTCCTGGTACAGGGAGGATATTTTCACATGGGAGATTTATCTCCTGCTTTCAGGGACACAGAGAGGGTCAGAGTGTCCTTATACCCGCTATTTCTCAAATACCTTTAATTCAAAATAATCAGTAGCCAAAGTGGCATATTTGGGGGTAACATATTCTGAGCCCTTACAGAGGTAACCTATTACTTTCTTTATACATTAGGGAGTTTATCACATCAATCTCCTCTACTTGAAAGAACTGGGTAGAGTGAGCTTTGAATATCTTTTGGAGAGGGAGGCAGAAAGCCTTGAAAGATATGCAAGGCAGGCGTTGAAAGGGGACATGAGAGTCCCCAACACCAATAAAGGGCTGGGTGGCCCTTTGTGATTACCAGGATGTCATTAAGGGTGAGGCTGGGAGAAGAGATAGAAGCTCCTGAGGGTTCTTCACTGGTCAAAAGAAATTGACGATTCTACTTCCTCTGTAGACTTCTGGTAATAGTGCTGCTTCTGGAAACAAGCCCCCATTGACCCACTTCCCCAGGGTAAGCAGTGTCTCTCAGCCTTTTTCCCCACTCTGAGTTAGGCCAGACCACAGAAACTCATCTGGGTTTACAGATAGGCAGTAATGACAATTTGTTATAGGTATGACCGATTTTACTTTGGTTTTCTTCAAAAGCAATGAAAAAGAGCCACCACAAAGGATATAAACAAGGTTAAGTTTGCTGGAGTGTGGAATGGCTCCCCATTGTCTCTCTTTATCTTATAGAGACTTTTCTAGAGTTTGATGATCTTGCCAGCCTGCAAAGATGCTTTTTATGCTCCAAATAAGAAAAAAATTTACACTAGCACATGAGGCGATGATTTTACTGCACAGGAAGCTACATCTCTCAGACCTTCTGTCTGAGTTTACAGCCTTGAAATTCTTGTTGCATCAGCCCTGGGACAAATTTCCCCTTATCTGTGCTTATGCTTCTGGGCTGAGTTTTCCATTTATATCTACTAGAGATGATGGCAACTACGTATGCTCCATATTCCAGGGGTGGGACACACTTCTGTGAATAACAGTACCTCATACCAGTGGGAACTTAGCTGGTCAGAGAAGAGAAGAGTAGCTATTGGCCTTTCTGGAGCAGGGAAGCTTCTAATATATCCTACGAGAGAGAGAGAGAGAGAGAGAGAGAGAGAGAGAGAGAGAGAGAGAGAGAGAGAGCGAGCGCTCCAGGCAGTGTTTCCTTTAAAATATATACTTTTGGGGCACCTGGGTGGCTCATTTGGTTAAGTGTCCAACTATAGCTCAGGTCATGATCTCGTTGTTCCTGAGTTTGAGTCCCACGTTGGGGCTCTATGCTGACAGCTTAGACCCTGGAGCCTGTTTGATTCTGTGTCTCCCTCTCTCTGCCCTTCCCCCACTTGCAGTCTGTCTCTCTCTGTCTCTCTCTCAAAAATAAACAAATGTTAAAATTTTTTAAATATATAATTCTAGTGTTAATGGAAAATGGCAAACAAACTTACAATATAAATTTTGCTTTATAAAGTTTAAACTAGTTTCCAGCTGCTATGATGCATGTTGAAGGTGGTAGTTGGGATATCTGTAATGTATTCTCTTTAATGTCATGTATTCTGATTTCAAATGCTTGAATTTGCAACGCTTAAGGACTATAGACTGCTTTTAAAATTGTAATTTTTATAATTTTTGTTTTTCTTGATGAACTTTTAAAAATACTTTTGGCAATCTAAGAAATTACCTTCTATGCTTGGAGGGTAAGGATGTGATGACAGTTGTTCTTCTTTATAAACTCCTATCTTTTTGGAACAGGTTGTGATTGTGGGAGGATTATTCTGATACTATTGCTTTGGCTGTGCAGTATTTTGCAACTTAAAAGTGAAAGTTTTCTCTGTTATCATTGAACATGCATCTTTGCTAAGCATACAATGGTAGCTCTCTAGATACAAATGAGTTCTTTAAAATCTGTTATTTCAGTTCAGTGGCTCTCAAATTTTAGCATGTATTAACATCACCTGGGAAGATTTCTGAAATGCACATATTTGGGTGTTACTCACAAAGCTTATAATTGAGTAGTGTGGGTTGGGTCCAAGGATCTGCATCTATATTATGTTTTTTTAAATTTTAATTCCAGTATAATTAACATACAGTGTTATATGAGTTTCAGGTGTACAATATAGTGATTAAAAAATTCTATGCATTACTTAGTGCTCACCAGGATAAATGTATTTTTTAATCCCTACCACCTATTTCACCCATTTTCCCCACCCCACGTTTGTTCTCTATATTTAAGAGTCTGTTTTTTGGCTTGTCTCTTTTTTTTCTTTGTTTGGTGTTTTGTTTCTTAAATTCCACATATAAGTGAAATCATATGAATCATATGGTATTTGTCTTTCTCCAACTGACTTATTTCGCTTATACCCTTTAGATCCATCCATGTCGTTGCAAATGGCAAGATTTCATTCATTCATAAGGCAGAGTGATATTCCAGTGTGTGTGTGTGTGTGTGTGTGTGTGTGTGTGTGTGTGTGTGTGTGTAAATCACCTCTTGATCCATTCATCTATCAATGGACAGACACTTTGGCTGTTTCCATATCTTGGCTATTATAAATACTGCTGCAATAAATGGGTACATGTATCCCTTTGAATTAGTGTTTTCATATTTTTTGGTAAATACCCAGCAGTGGAATTACTGGATCATATGGTAATTCTATTTTTAAATTTTTGAAGAACCTCCATACTGTTTTCCACTGTGGCTGCCCCAGTTTGCATCCCCACCAACAGTACACAACAGTTCCTTTTTCTCTACATCCTCACTAACACTTATTGTTTCTTATGTTTTTGCTTTTAGCCATTCTGCCAGGGATGAGGTGATATCTCATTGTGGTTTTGATTTCCATTGCCCTGATGATGAGTGATGTTGAGTATCTTTTCATGTATCTGTTGGCCATCTGTATGTCTTCTTTGGAGAAATGTCTGTTCATGTCTTCTGCCCATTTTTTAAGTGGATTATTTGTTTTTTAGGTGTTGAGTTGTATAAGATTTTTATGTATTTTGGGTACTAACCCTTTATTGGATATGTCATTTGCAAATATCTTCTCCCATTCAGTAGGTTGTCTTTTAATTTTGCTGATTGTTTCCTTTGCTGTGCAGAAACTTTTTATTTTGATGTAGTTGCAATAGTTTATCTTTGCTTTTGTTTCCCTTACCTCAGGAGACATATCTAGACAAATGTTTCTATGGCCAATGTCAGAGGAATTACTGCCTGTGCTCTCTTCTAGGATTTTCACAGTTTCATGTCTCACATTTAGGTCCTTAATCCATTTTGTTTTGTTTTTGTGTATGGTGTAAGTAAGCAGTCCAGTTTCATTCTTTTGCATGTAGCTGTTCAGTTTTCCCAAAACCATTTATTGAAGAGACTGTCTTTTTCCCATTGCACATTCTCACCTCTTTTGTCAAAGATTAATTGACCCTAGAATTGTGGGTTTATTTCTGGGCTCTCTATTCTGTTCTATTGCTCTTTGTGTCTATTTTTGTACTAGTACCATACAGTTTTGATTACTACAGCTTTGTAGTATACCTTGAAATCTGGGATTATGATACCTCCAACTTTGTTCTTCTTTTTCAAGATTGCTTTGGCTATTCAGGATCTTTTTTGTTTTTATATAAAATTTAAGATTGTTTTTTCTCATTCTGTTAAAAATGCTATTGGTGTTTTGGTGGTTTGTTTTAACATTAAAAAAAATTTTTTTAATGTTTTATTTATTTTTGAGACAGAGAGAGACAGAGCATGAACGGGGGAGGGGCAGAGAGAGAGGGAGACATGAATCGGAAGTAGGCTCCAGGCTCTGAGCCATCAGCCCAGAGCCTGACGCGGGGCTCGAACTCACGGACTGCGAGATCATGACCTGAGCTGAAGTCGGCCGCTTAACCCACTGAGCCACCCAGGCGCCCCATGTTTTAACATTTTTTTAAAGTTTATTTATGTATTTTGAGATGGGGGAGCAGAGAGAGAGAGAGGGATGGAGAGAATCCCAAGCAGGATCCATGCTGCCAGTACAGAGCCCAATGTGGGACTCAATCTTACCAGTTGTGAGATCATGACCCAAGATGAGGTCAAGAGGAGGATACTTACCTGCCTGAGCCATGCAGAGGCCCAAGGCATTGGTATTTTGATAGGGATTGTATTGAATCTGAAGATTGCTTTAGGTAGTATGGGCATTTTGACAACATTTGTTCTTCTGATCCATGAGCATGGAATACCTTTCCATTTGTATCACCTTCAATTTCTTTCATCAGTGTTTTTTTAGTTTTCAGAGCATAGGTCTTTCCCCTCAAGGATCTGCATTGTAAAGCTGTGGACTGAGACCCACACTCTGAGGGTAAATCATTGCATTAGAGCAGGTCTCTCAACCTCAGCACTATTGCTGTTTGGCTGGATGAGTATTTGTTGTGTGCTGTTCTTTGTGTTGTGGGATGTTTAGCAGCATCCCTAGCCTCTACTCATGAGATGACAGTAGCATTCCCACTCTCTTCTTGGTTATGACAACCAAAAATGTCTCCAGACATTGCCAAATGTCCCCTGGAGTTGTGAATTTGTGAACCACTGCCTTTGGAATTTTATTATTCGTAATTCAAACAGCCTAGCTACCCATTCTTATAAATGACAGATTTGTTTATGGAACTCTAGTCCCAAACTTAGTTTTCTAGTCCCAAACTTAGGATTCTGTGTGATAAAATAAGTCTTTTGTCATGTAGGGCTCAAACTAAGGAGCCATGACCATTTCTAGTTCCCAGACATCTTCATTTCACTAGGATAGATTTTTTTTTAATTATTAAAATTAGTTGCTAGCACATGCAATTTGGGATATACTCATTTCTAACTGTGCTTGAAAATTCAGAAGATTTGACCCCATTAGCCCTTATTAATATGAAGTTAGGACCAGCTGTATTGGGGGACAGCTGCAACAGAGACCCAGATGTGCTCTCTAGCCGCCTGAGTCCGCAGTTGGCCGATCTCACTTACCCACAGATCTTGTCTGGCTCCTACACACATTGGATTTGCAATTCTTGATTTAATGCTCCACAACCACTAGATAAAAATGGAATATTCCATATGGAATATTTCTGCTAGAGTTGGCAACTTTGATGCCAACTCTTGAATATATTTAAAGATTAAATGGATTGTAAGGCAATGGACCAAACGTTTTAATCTCCTGTGATTAATGTCTTCTAATTTTGTGATAGATTTACATGGAATTTCAGGTATTTGCCCTTTCAAAAGGAGAAAATGACTAAAATGTGGATCCTACGTACTCAAGATGCATCACCAGTTTATCACATTCGACCAATATTTGTTGTTGTTGACTGATGCAATTCTGCATTGTCTGTTAAGAATTCTTGTTTTCTCAAGTGGTGGCTCTTGGGAGGCAAATGAAACATTTCAGGAAACAGAAAAACAAAGGAGAAATGGGTGTGTGATGAACTCCCACCCAAATTACTCTTACCCCATATGAACCTATGTCATTGTGGGAATAACAATTTCATATGGGGTGGCTAGAAACTGGTTCTATGACTGATCTCAAAAGAAAGGTAGAAGGAAATGCCATGGGGTGGGGCTGGATTCGTGAGCATACGACTGCACAGTTACCAAAGGCCTTGTGTGTAGAAGGGCCCTGCCCTTCTTTTAATGCTCCACTCTTGCCATCTTGAAAGGTTTTTTTTTAATATAATCCATTATAACTCTTTCAGAGTAGTAAAAACACTGGAAACAGGGCAAATGTCCATCAGCAGCAACTGGTTGAATAAGCCACACAATGGAGGACACTGAAGCTGCAAAAGGAACAAAGAATAGTTCAACACAGTACTGCAAAGAGATCCCTGGGGTGGGTTGTTCTGTGAATAAAGCAAAGTGGGTGTCCAGGATAGGCAAATGTTTACCAGTTTATTATAAAAGAGTTTAACTGAGGAATAACCAGATGGAAGAGATGCGTAGGGCCAGGTATGTGGGAAGGGGCGGAGCACGCAGCTGCCAGCCATGCTCTCTGGCTGAGCTGCTCTCCCTGAACCCCCATGTGTTCACCAACCTGGAAGCTCTTGATATTCTTAATGACTTTTGACCGAGAGGCCCTGCAATTTCATTTTGCACCAAGCTCTGCAAATTAGGTAGATAAATCTGTATGGAGGAGGAGTTTTTCAGTTGATTTGATTTGATTTGATTTTTGCAGGATGTGGGAATGTTCAAGAACATCAAGTTTAGGAATTTCATTATTGTAGGAGCCCTCAGGTGGCTCAGTTGGTTGAACATCTGACTTCAGCTCAGGTCATGATCTCATGGTTTGTGAATTCGAGCTCCACGCTGGGCTTTGCACTTGTATTGTGGAGCCTGCTTTGAATTCTCTCCCTTTCTCTCTGCCCCTCCCCTGCTCTTTCTCTCTCTCTCTCAAAAATAAGTAAACATTAAAGAACAATTTTTAAAGGAATTTCATTGTTGTAAAGAGAAAGCGTCCTTTTCTCTTAATGTGATTGGAGTGCATTTATTCCGGAAACTAACATGCTCTTAAAGTCAGCTGTGTGTGGGGAACCGCTAGGAGGCAAGGAAACACAGATGACAAGGAAAGCAGTATGGTGATGTGGAGCCTGGTGGAAATGGGTTCTAATGAAGTTAGACAAACCATATAATGTCTCCAAACCTTAGTTTCTTAATCTATAAGATGAGGATAATAGTTTCAACCTTGAGAAATTGTAAGGATTAAATGAGATTGTATCTCTTACAGTGATTGGCACTTAGCCCTCAATGTATGGCAGTTATGTGAATATGGGTCTTTGCTTTCAGGAAGTCTAGAATCTAAAAGAGGAGATAGACACGTATTGAATCAATTGCAGTAGAACCTGGTGTACTAGTCACCTTGGGCACCCATGACAAAAGACTGTAAACTGGGTGGCTTAAAGAACACAAATTAGTTTTCTTACAGTTTTGGAAGCTGTAAGTTGAGACCAGTGTACCAATGTGGTTGGGTTCTGGTGAGCACTGGCTTTCTTTTTGCTGTGTGCTCATGTGATAGAGCTCTGGTATATCTTCCTCTTCTTATAAGGACACCATTTCTGTTGGATCAGTATTGTACCCTTAAGACTTTATTTAATCTTAATCACCCCCTTAAAGACCCTTTCACCAAATACAGTCACATGAATGGTTACAGCCACCCATGTGCATTTGGGGGATGCAATTCAGGCCATAACACCTGGTATAAGTACAACTAGGGCATAACTGAAAGTGATTCTATGGTAGGGGAAGGTCAGAGAAGGCTTCATGGAGGAGGTGATTCCTGAAATGCATCTAAAACATTTAATTAAAAAAATATGTGTTTGAAATAACAAATCAAAGAGCATAGAGTAGTTTAGAGTAAAACACAATGGTCTCCCCACTTCTCTCCAGCCTCAGGAGTCAGTGCTATGGAATAAGTATTTATGTCCCTCCAAATCTATATGTTGAAACCCTAATCCCAAGTGTGATAGTTTTAGGAGGTGGGGCCTTTAGGGAGATGACTAGGTCATAAGAGTGGGGCTCTCGTGATGAGATTAGTGCTCTTATAAGAAGAGACACAAGAGAACTTTTTCTCTCTTTCTCTCTCTCATCTCCCCTCCCTCTTCCCTTCCTCTCTCTTTCTCTCCCTCTCTACACCAGAAGGATACAACACAAACATGGCCCTCTATAACCCAGGAATAATACTCTCACTAAATACTGGACCTCCCAATGCCTTAATCTCGTATCTCCCAGCCTCCAGAACTATGAAGCCACCCCAACGTACAATAGTCTGTTATAGCCATTCACACTGACTAAGACAGTCAACATTGTAAAAATATTTGTTTTAGTTCTCATATTGCAATGACATGCTCCTTCAGTCCTTCCAGTGCTGGATGACTCACCTGTATTTTTCCCCCATTGGTTTCCTTTGTAACTGAAGGTAATTTACCTCTACCTGTGTTTCCTGTGTCATCAACTTTACCATTTATCTATTGCCTCCCTGCTTAATAGAATATATCGGTGCCCCATTCTTTTCTCTGGCTTTCCCCTCTTGCCACGGCCTCCCTTCTGTCAGCTATCTTTTTCCATGATCACGATTACCAATTTGCATTCTGTTCTGCCATCACAGTCCAGTCTTCCTTAGAAGCCAAAAAAGCAGCTTTTGTGTTAGTCGGCCCGTGCAAACGCTGGCCCAGCTTATGTGCCTGAAATACTTTCAGTTTTTTACTGGGCCAAATGATATAAACTCAGGATCGGTAGGAGGATTTCTTTTCCTCAAAGTCAAATGGAATTTCTTTTCTTATAATTTAAAAATTTCTTAAAACCATTATGCATTTGAGTTTGCTATATATTTAGATACCTTTTTCTTATAGTTTTATTTTTAAGTTTCTAAATGCCTCCCCCCCCCGACTCTCTATTACTCTCTCCTCTTAAAGCACTTGCTTTGGCTGATCCTTTCTATTATACCATCTACCCCATCATACCATCTGTCTGCAATCCAGGCTGCTGTAACAGCACACTATACACTAGGTGTTCAAACAATACAAATTTAGTTCCCACAGGGCTGGAGGCTAGAAATCCAGGATCAAGGTGCCAGTATGGATGGATTCTGGTGAAGACCCTCTCCTGGGTTGCAGAATGCAACTTCTTGTGTCCTCAGATGGTGAGGACAGAGAGAGAGGAAGCAAGCTCTCATGACTCTCATAGGGCACCAACCCTATCCATGAGGGCTTCATCCTCATGACCTTATCTAACCCTGATTACCTCCCAAAGGTTCCAACTCCTAATACCATCACATTGGGGGATGGGATTTCAACATATGAATTTTTGGGGGGATATAAACCACTAGTTCATCCACCATCTTTTTCATCAAGAATACCTTTTTAACAGAGACCATCCTCTCAAAGATCTGCCTCCGTTCCAGAGAGCTCCATCTTTCTGCTCCTTTAAGAATGGCTTACTTTGGGGTACCTGGGTGGCTCAGTTGGTTGAGTGTCCGACTTCGGCTCAGGTCATGATCTCACAGTTTGTGAGGTTGAGTCCCATGTCAGGCTCTGTGCCGACAGCTCAGAGCCTGGAGCCTGCTTCTGATTCTGTGTCTCCCTCTCTCTCTGCCCCTCCCCCACTTGTTCTCTCTCTCTCTCTCTCTCTCTCTCTCTCTCTCTCTCACACACACACACACACACACACACACACACAACTAAATAAACATTTAAAAAAATAAAAAAGAATGGCTTATTTTCTAGCCCTGCACTGCAGTTATCATTCTGGAATTCTGGAACTTTCCTTCATTGCTGTTTTCTATGGCATCTACTGTTTCCTGAATACCATATCTTCTTCTTTCTTGGTTCCCTCCCTGTTGTGCTAAAATAGATCAAGAAATTTCCTAAAAATGGTGTTAAACTGAGAGAAATGTCTCAAAATATCTCAGTTCTGTCAGTGCATTTGATAGTTTGGTTGGGTATAGTGTTCAAGTATAACTGGAAGAGGGCAATTTTCAATTGGTTTTGCACAGTCTTGGTCAGAGGAAAGTGCTTTCTGTTCATGCCACCAAATCCCCACAAAACGTCTTAGGTATACACTGTCAGTGCATAGTCCACTCATACTAATGATTGTCCCATCAAACTGGGCACTCAGGGGGTGATGACCAGCCATTAAACCAGAAGCACGGAGCTCCTCACCAGAGCCGGCAACTGGTGTGGACAGCTCAGCACCAGATCAGTTTCCAGGCAGCCAACTGATACCTGTGATGAGAAGCTTTCCCCACCTTCCCCATTCCCCTCCTAAATTTGGAGTTATCTTCGTTCCCTTCTAAGGTGGTCCCTCTGCCTTTTTCTTCCTTCTCCAGTTAATACTCTACCTCATCTTGGAGGTAGAAAACCTAGTTCTGCAAGCATGCTGATACATCTTTCTGTCCGATCCTTTGTGTAAAGGCTTTTTCCTTTTAATTTTATACTCTTTGTTGCCTATTCCAAAGTGGGTGACTCATGGCTATCTGAGTAGGACTGAGTGGAAGAAAAAAAGGCCCCAGGGATTCAAGTAAGTAAAGAGGGAAGGAAACACACAGGAAACATACAGATTAATACCTCAAGATATCATCTTACTACAACAGGTCAAAAATTATTTTCCCTTCAGCCTTTGAAAGCATAGTGCCATTGCTCTCCAGCACCCGCTGTTACTAATGAGAAATCAGAAGTTAGTCTGGCTTGTTCCTTTGTGGCTGATTTGGTTTTCCTTTCTGGAAGGTTTTAAGATGTTCTCTTTATGTTTGGTGTTCTAAAATTTCATAGTAATGTGTGTAGGAACAGATATTTTTAAATTCTTGAACTGAGCATTTAATAGCTCCTTTCAACTTGTAGACTTGTGACCTCTTGGCTTTAAAAAATTTTCATTATTTTTTTTGCAAGTTTCCTCTTCTGCATGGTCTCTGTTTTCTCTTGGAATGTGATTTGTTTGCATGCTGGCTTGCTGAATTAGTCTTGTCTTGTCTCATCTTTTTTTTTTTGTTTTTGTTTTTAATTGTGGTAAAATACATGAAACATAAAATTGTCTCAACCTTCACTTTTTCTGTATCTCTGTGTTGTTGTTGTTGTTGTTGTTGTTGTTGTTCTATGGTCTAAAGAGAGATTGTCTGAACTTTTCCATTCTTCCATTGCATTTTTTATATCAGCAACTAATAATTTCTTAAAAAAATTTTTTTAATATTTATTTATTTTTGAGAAAGAGAGAGAGACAGAGTGTGAGTGGGGGAGGGACAGAGAGAGAGGGAGACACAGAATCTGAAGCAGGCTCCAGGCTCTGAGCTGTCAGCACAGAGCCCGACGTGGGGCTCAAACTCAGGAACAGCGAGATCATGACCTAAGCCGAAGTCGGACGCCTAACCGACTGAGCCACCCAGGCACCCCATCAACTAATAATTTCTAATTATTCTTCTTTCTGTTTTCTGATTTCTCCTTGTGTATAGTGCCTTAATCTTGGCTTATGAATAGCTAATCGCTCCGAGGATTTTTATTGCTTTCTTTCCTAAATTCTGTTTTTCCAGTTATTTATCTTGGTCTCTCTTTCTTGTTGCTGGTTTTCTTCCTATGCCTGGCAATCCTAAACTGTCTTTTCATATGTAAGAAGGAAAGACTGAGTAGCTAGTGTATCTTTCTTCTGCTGTGTGTGTTCATTTATATATATCTTGGGTAGTTCCAACAGTATGCTTTAAAAAGAAATAAAACTCTGGTACATCCAAATGATAAAAATTTCCTAGTCTCTGCACTTGAACTCACTTTCTCCTTCCTCCCTCCATAGAAGTTTAGTAATGGTTCAGAAAATATCTATTTAATTCAGTTCTTTTTAACATCCGTTGCAGGAATTCTGAATCCAATCCGGCATCACTGTGTTTCTGGATGGCAAAGTTGAAGATTCTAGGATCTTTATGTTTTGTGTCTACAATTGGTAAATTACCCTTTTGCTTATCTGGGCTGCCTCTACTTAATTCTGAGGCTTTAACTTTGGTGGATCCTGAGGCATATCACATCTTCTCTTTCTCTAGTTTACTCTGGAGCTGGATAAGCTGTCCTGCCTGCTCTGTAGAGGTCCCTGGGGTCACGTCCTTGCTCATCACCCACTCACAATACAGAGAGTGGATCATGTCCAACAATCCCCAAGCTTTTCAGTAGAATCTTAAGACTCCTCTTTGACAAAATGTTGAGACTTTTTTCTCCTCATTCAGGTTGGATCCCCAATTTTCTGGGGGTGACAGCAGCCTAGGCTGGAATTCTGCATGCCTTTTTTATTGCTGCAGGCACCGACGCGTACCCCAGAGAGAGGGCAAAGGCCACTCCAAGAGTCCGCCATCTCTATGAAGTGAATGCTGAACACTGTGTGCACACTTTCCATACGGAAACCCTAATGGTGTCCCCCTTGCAGCCAAGGTCAGTGGTCTCTGCTGTACAATGTGAGATCCACGTGCTTAAAGTAAAGGGTCAAAGGGCAGGGAAAGGTAGAGCCTGGACCCCTCAAATGGGTTCCCATTCCTTAATGCCCCCGCTCAACACATCTCTTTGGAATCCATGAACTGAGCGTTGTTTGTTTGTTTGTTTGTTTTTTACATTCCATGTGACCTGACCTAATCCTTCATTTTGGAGTGGTAGCTTCATTCCAGGCTAATGCTTTAGAAGAACTTGAGTCCCTGACCCCTTTCCTCCAGTAGCTAAAAAGAGCAAATGGCCCCGAGGGGTTATATAAATTGCTTCTTCCCCCTTTCTTTTTGCTTAGTAGAATTTACCTGAACATGAATAAATTCTGTGCAAAATTACATTCATGCAATTGATGTTCAGTCCAACAAATTACACAAAAATTAAAAGAACAAATTGAATTTAAAAGATTCTTTACTGTGCCTTCAGATGGGCCCCAGGGGACCTATGTCCCTGTCTGCACTCCCTCTGCTTTATCCTACCCACCCCTCCCACCTGCCCCCACCCCCTGCACCCCCACTCTGCCCTTTCGGTTTAAGACACAGGCATTCACCTAATGAGTAGCTGGTGCTGGACTAATGGTGATGGGGGAGGGGTGGGGAGAAGCCAAACAAGTACAATAAGGAAGAGAGCATCTCTAAAGCAACTACTGATGCCCCTGCAATAGCATTTGGAGGTGGCTCAGCTCAGCTCACAGTCTGAACCAAATCCATGCTAAGGAAGAGATGGATTGTCAACTTATTACTGTCTTCTAAATGCAAGTTGGAGTCACTTGCAAATCAGAAGAAATACAACGTTGTAGCCAGAAACGTTGCCAACCTATCGGGAGCTTCAGAGAGGTTGCCCTCAAGAAATTGAAATAAGGTAGGTGGCACGGAGTTAAACAATGACAGCAGTACAACATGGCACAGAATACGGAACATTGAATATACATTTAAAAGACAATTGCCCCCCCAGCCTGCAAGACAGCAACCTGACTGATGTTAATCAGAGCTAAAGAAGTCATGTGGAAATCAGGAGCATGGTTATTAGCTTAGAAAATTGAGTCACCTCGGACAGCTGGCAGGGTTCTTCAAAGCATTGTCCAGGGGAAAGAGGCTAATCCCTTCCATTGGCTGGACCCATCCTGTCATGTAGGTGGAAGCATCAGGCTATCTAGCCTGATGCCATTAAGCATTGGATTTATCTGAACAACTCTCTTTGTTCTGACTTCCTGCTCTTCAGGCAATCTCTGATTATTATCTGACTTCCTCTATAGTTCTGCCTTTGGAAATGGATCTGCTACAAGGGCTTTTAGTATTCGTTCCATATAATGGTTTAAAAAAATTTGTTTTTCTGATTATAAATGAACAAATGGTATTTTGACCATTATATTATTTGGCTTCCCCTGTAGTTTGGCAACTGGGGAAGAAAGGCCCGGTTATGTAATATATGTGCTCCTGTTCCTGTGAGATGTACTTCTCGTTGCAAATGAACAAGCTGGCCCTCAGTTTTGGGGGATTTAGTGGATGTGAGTCTGTCCCTGAGGAGATTAACATACTCAGGGAGCACTAGGTTTCTGAGCCTGGAAAGGAGAAGGCCTGCCTGCCTCTGGAATGTGGAAAGTTCCCCTTGCTAAAGGACACAGCCACTGAGCCTTGTTTCCTATGTGATAAGCACATATGCTTCTAGCTGCTGTTATTTTACCATTTTTAGGCAAAGATAAAATGCTTGATTCATAATGTAAGATACAGTGCTTACTGTGCGTGGTCTGTTCAACATTAACATTTAAGCTTCTAGAACAAAAACGTGGCATTGTTTCCCTCATATTCATCCTTTTAAAAGTTCTCCTCCATTCAGTACAAAATAAACAAGATCTTAAAATTTCAACTTAATTAAAATCCTGGTGTTGATGCATTTATTATTAGGCCCATCAACCAGGAAGGGAAGGGAGGAAGGCAAATGGATTATTGCAGCCCCAAACTCAGCCCCTCCTGTTCCCCTCCAAGCAAGAGGCAAGATGAGATTTGTGCCAAGAAAGGAGAAGAATTTCCATCCTGTTTGGATTATGCAGAGATGCTTTTGGAAGACTGTTAAGGAGAAAACGGAGTGGTAGGAAAGCACAATTGCCTATTTGCTTCTGTTTTGGATACACATTTATAAACCCTTAGAACGATGTCCCAAGAAGGCAGGATTTCCAATATGAAGCAAGCAGAAGTAGGGGCGTTTAAAATGGACTGGCAGGATTGCCTGGGAGGGGATCCTATCTAGTGATAATGGCTGCTGTTTCCATGGCAATTGCAAGCACAACTCAAATTCACCTGCATACCCTATCTCTCTGCTCCTTTTGTTCAGAGCAAACTACCAATAAGCTCCGAATGGCGATATTAGCAAGGCAGAGGCATTGAAGTGAACTGGAAGCCACCATTCTGCGTTCTCTGTACAGATCTTTTGTTTGTCATGAATCTGCAACTTCCTAAGTGCCTTGCTGTTAGCACAAAGGAGGGAGCTGGAAAAAAATACTGGTCTAAAAATGGGATCTCACGTGGGCCAAATTTTTCTGAGAAAGAGTTTGAGTCTTAAATTCTCAAATCTAGTGATACCCAAACCCCAGTATGCCTCAGACTCCCTAAAATATGCAAAATGCAAATCCCACCCTCAGGGAATCTGAGTTTTTGGGTCTGAGATTGGGCCCAAGACTCTGAATTTTTAATAGGTACCCCAGCTGATTCAGATATAGATGGTCCTGAGACCACACTGAGAAGCCTTGTTTTGGATATTTGAGGATGCTCACTCCTTCATGGAAGATCAAGATTTTAAAGAGAAGGGTTGAGTGTCAGAGGATTTCCTCCACAAGGAATCTACTTTGAATATATCCAGGCCCTATGACTTTTGTCAGGTGGCAGAGTGGTTTGAGGATAGGCCTGGGCTTTAGACTGCTTGCTTTGGGGTTCTTGGTTCATTATAATTCTGTTGCTGGGCTCGCTCAGAGTGGCATCCAGCTCCTGCTGTGTCATCTAGAGAGAAGACAAGGAACCACTCCCTCTCCTGCAGCACCTGGCAGGTTTCAGAGAGCAGGCAGGGGATGCTGTGACTTCCAAGTTCAAGGCAAAGAGATCAGGTTCTAATCACCTTCTGCCTTTGTCCTAAGGGTGAGAGCTTCAGCTTTAGGAAGGGGGAAGATGTCCCTTTAATTTCCTGTTCTTGCTGATGCGAGGCTCCCATACCTTGGAGAAGTTTTGTAGCAACCTCTTCCATCAACCAGTTTGTCCAGGCTCTTAAGTCTTAGATGTGCTAAGTTAGTCTCTCCCTGCTCCTTTTTTTCCCCATTTCTGGGTTGCTCTAGATGCTTCTTTTAACCATATTCTGTTTGTTAAATGGATGCAGGATCCCCATAAGCACCTGCCTCCAACAGCCGTGGAAAAGAGTTTGGCACATCCCAGAAACCTTCCCGCAGGGCCTGCATTGAAGGTAGACAGGAGTCACACACAGTGGCTCAGGTGGAAATTCAGAACATCCTAGGTAAAACTTTGCAGGAGGCTGTTCCCCCTGCCCCAACCCACAGTCCTCTGGTTCAGAAATAACTTCAGTGTGCATGTGCCAAAGCACTGCAGGTGGTACTTATGCTTTTATTCAAATGCAGTTTCTCTTTGAAGGAGAACAAAGTAGATCCGAATAAAAGTCCTATTTTTGGAAAGGAGAAGTGAGTGATGCACTGGGAGATATGGGCAATGTGAAAACTCCTTCCTGATGCCTCATCCTCATCACCTTCAGCAGGTGGCCGAGGAGAGGCCCAGAACACGAGAGGAGCTGGTGACCGCTGTGTTGCTGACACTTTGTGGCTTTTCCCTTCTTCTCAAAATGGGAGCAAAAGGACAGGTTTCCAATGATGAAAATTAAAAATGAAATAATGTAGAGGCAATTGTTGACAATACCTTTGTTTTCCTTTTTAAAAATCTCTACTGGGGTGCCTGGGTGGCTCAGTCAGTTGAGTGTCTGACTTTGGCTCAGGTCATGATTTCACAGTTCATGAGCTCGAGCCCAGGTCGGGCTCTGGGCTGACAGCTCAGAGCCTGGAGCCTGCTTTGGATTCTGTGTTTCCCTCTTTCTCTGCCCCTCCCTCGCTCATGTTCTCTCTCTCTTTCTGTCTCTCACTCTCTCTCTCTCTGTCAAATAAATAAACGTTAAAAAAATTTTTTTTAAATCTCTACTTTAACTGTTGTGAGTTAGAACCTCCCTTGCACCAACAAGTGCAAGGGCCAGCTTTATGTTTATAAAGTCATAGTTTAGGTCTGAGCACAGAGATGCTGGGGTATTATCCTTGTCCATTGAACTACAGGGAATAGTTTTACTAAGAAAGTGGCAGTGGAGGGAATCCGTAAAAAGTAGTGGTTAAGCCTGGAAGCTTCGGAACCAGGCTGCCTGGGCACTAAGGCACACTTCCTACATACGCGCCAGGCTCCCTGTCTGTAAAATGGAACCACTGAGAGCTACCTCACAGTGTTATGGTGAGCCTGAGACTAGGAACGCATGTTAAGCCTTTAGTGGAGGGCTGGTGCTTAGCAAGGGCCCAGTACAAATTCGCGATTCTAAACGTGGAGAAAAGGCTGCTGCATCTAAAATCACTCCATGGACTTGCTTGGGTTTATTTGGAAGATCAGGGAAACCACGTGATCACCGTTTGGATTGGAAGAGTTGGCTCTCTGGCTGCCACCTTGTGTTCACAGGGTGGATCCTGGGGTTAGCCACTGTGACTCCCTTAATCAAGCAAGTGAGAGAGAGCATGCCTACAGGCTTGGATTTGGCTCTAGCCATTCCTGTTTCCTGCTGACCAGGACCCCCCTTTTCTCCACACCAAGGTTCCATTATCAGAGCCTCTTTAGCAGATCTTGTACCTTGCCCTTTGAATATCGAGAAATATTGATGTCCGCCGTCCCCTTACTTCTTCATCTCTCTCTCCCTTCCTCAGATGTTCACTACTTTGCTATCGTGTGTGCTAAGTGCTAGTGACAAGGCAGTGAAGAAGACACACGTGCTCCAGTCCTGGTGGAGCTCATATTTGAGAGGGAGAAAGTCCACAAACAGGCAAAGGACAAAACAATAATTTCATTGTTTTATAACAAGCACTTCAAAGAAAAGAAAGAAGGAGCTGCAGGAAAACAGTGGAACAGAGTCAGCGTGCTCCTTTAGAAAGGGAAGGAGACGCTGGGGTGGTGCATTTAAGCTGAGAAAAAAATCACGTCTTTGTAAGAGGACAGCAGGGGAGGCGATGTTCTTAGGTGATGCTGATGTTCTCTGTAGAGAGCAGGCTTGGGTTGAGAGGAAGAGGTAAAAGAGACTTTGGAAAAGTCTGACATTATGGCACCGGTGCTGAGCTCAGAGCTGGCGTCCCAGGGTGCTCAGGGAATTAGGTGCATGTGGTGGTTCGCTGGGTGCCTGATAGATCAGGGACATACAGAACAAAATGCAGATTTACTAATTCTGTCACTCCGCATGTGCTATGGAGCATTACAACATGTCAGGCACTGTTCTGGGCAGTTGGGCTACATCAGCCCATGAAACAAAGATTTCCACTTGGTGGAGCTTATGTTCTAGCTGGGAGAAATGGAAAATAATTGACAAAAGTCATACCCAAGTAAATGATGTCCAAGGTAGGTAGAGAAGGATGAGCTGGGAGTGAGAAGTATGGAGGTCGAGGAGCACATGCCTCTGTGTGTGTGTGTGTGTGTGTGTGTGTGTGTGTGTGTGTGTGTGTGTGATTTAAAATAGAGTGATCACCATAGGCTTCATTCAGAGGTCAGATTCAAGGATGATTGGGGAAGAGGGGCCCACACAGACTGAACAGGCAGTATGAAGGCCCAAATGTAGGAACATGAGCCTCTGGGTAATGATGGGTGTCTGGGCACCGGGGTCTCTGGAGGTGACTGAGCTAAGCAGGGAGGTGAGGCTGGATGGTTTCTGAGGGGAGAGTGGAGCTGCCGTTCCTAAGGCAGATTGTTCTGGTGTTCAGCTGCAGGTGCCACTGCAGACGCCAGACCTGGTGTCTCATAGCGTTTATGAGCTGAAGCTCAGGAAGTGTGGGTGGGACACTGTGCGGGGTACTGGGGTCATGCAGAAGCCTTGTCTGCCTCTCTCCCTGGGCCTCTAGGTTTCCCTAAGCCCTCCAGGGTGGCACCGGCCCAGCTCACAGCTACCCACAAGGCTTTGTGGGTCCACGTTGCCTGTACGCACTTCTGGTCCCATCTTGTGCAGACCCCAGCCCCGATTCCTCAGGGCAGGGGACCTGAGGGAGATGTCAGGAGGGAAGTAGCTGGTGGCCTGCACTAACAAACAATGCTGATGAGTTAAGGGGCTGACTGAACCTGACCTTGGACTGATGAGAACCAGGCTATGCAGAACCAGACAGGTTTTGGCTTACATTTTGTCAAATGTACATTTGGCTTCGCCCCTTACTAGTTAAGGCACCTTGTGAAACTTATTCTAGGAGCTTCAGAGAATCCTGGGAAGCTTCCAGATTTTGAAGATCTTCACCCTTGGATTTTTTTTTTTTTTTGAGATACAATTCACATACTGTAAAAAGTGTACAATTCAGTGGCTTTTCGTATATTCCCAAAGCTGTTCAATCATCACCACTATCTAATTCCAGAACGTTTTTCTCACCCAGAAAGAGACCCATACCCATTCACACTTACTCAGCATTCACCCCTGGCCTCAGCCCCAGCAACCAGAAGCATACATTCTGTCTCTATGGATTTGCCTATCCCAGACATCTTGTATAAATGGAATCATACAATATGTGACCTTTCGTGACTGGCTTTCTTCACTTAACATAATGTTCTCAAAGGTCATCCGTGTTCTAGCACTGATCAGTACTTTATTCTTTTTACAGCTGAATAGTGGTCCCCCTTGGACTTAATTAGCACCAGGCCTCAGGGAATTTCTGTAGCACCTACTTCTCTGTAAGGATTTGCCATTGATGAGCAGTCAACAACCTCATCCCCCAAGCTTGAGGCCATGATACAGATGCTTTTGCATTTAGGGGCTCCTGACTGACTCAGTTGGCTAATCACCCAGCTCTTGATTTTAGCCCAGGTCATGATCTCATGGTTTGTGAGATCGAGCCCCACATCGGGCTCTGCACGGATAGCATGGAGCCTGTGTGGGATTCTCTCTCTCCCTCCCTCTCCCAGTTTCTCTCTCTCTCTCTCAAAATAAATAAATAAACTTTAAAAATTGCTTTTGCATTTATTGCCTCCTAGGTCCTGGGTATGTGTCCTTCTTGGGCTACCTGAGCTGTAAAACAGATAATAATTATTATCTCACAGGATGTTGTGAAGACTATTGAAACAGGTATAAGAGCATTTATCCTCTCCCTTTGTATCATATATGCTATGAGAAAATTGTGCATATTCCTGCATTAAATACCTTACTCCCCATCCACGCAGGAAGACCATTACTAGTCCTGGCTCCTGGATATGGTCTGGGCATGGGGCTCCCTGGGGTGGTAAGAGTCATGATTAAGCTGGATCCCAGGTTCTGGGGGTGTTTCCGACTATAGCATTGGATACAGGGGCTACTTGCTTTAGCCTCAGGGAGACAGTAAGCAGTATGGGTCTGAGAGAAGCTTGGCTCAGAGCTGAGCCAAGTGCTGAGCTATAGCTGGAGCCTCAGTACAGACAGTGCCTCATGTCGCCATGGTTCTCTGGCCTGGCCAGCCACCGCTTCTTGCCACTCCTCTCCATCACCGAGGGGCCCTTTGGAATAGGAGGAATGCGTTGCAAGTAGCTTTGGGCAACCTGTAGGCTCTACAGTGACGGGTGTTGTGCTTCTTGGGCACTGGGACTCCAGGCAGGGCAGTGGGTTTGCCGAAAGTTAGAGCCTTGAACAGACCAGCACTCTCTCATGACGTTTAGAGACACCCAAGCAGGATCCAGACATTTTTTTAAAAAGGGGATAAATGTTTTGAGGAGAGAAAGGAAGAGTGGTGACAGGATACTGGTTCAATTTTGGTGTACCCCCATTCCGTGATGCACCTTTCTTATCATCCCAGGTCTGTGTCTCGCTCATTTGAGAACTTACACCAACAGTTCTAAATCATCCTGAGCAGCAGAACCACGCGGGGACATGTAAAAGTACACGGATCCCGAGGCCCCTGTCTCAGCCATATCTGATTCAATTGCTCTAGGGGCATCCAGGCAATCAGTATTCCTAATAAGCTCTCCAGGTGGTGCCAATATGCACAAAGTCGAGCGCTTAGCTGGAGTCTCCTCTCACTCACCTGGGAGGAAATTTCCTGTAGGCTGCTCTGTGACAGCCAGCAAGATGCAGTCTGTGGTGCATTTGGGGGACAGCCAACTCTTAAAGTAGAGAGATCTCTGCCCCCACGGGCATTCATCCTGAGGCTTCATTCTTGCTCTCTTGTCTTTCCTCCTGCCCACTTGGCTTTGTGGCTGCGGGCAGGCAGCCACTCCTGGAGCAAGCAGGGCCTGCACCCCCGCAGTAACCTGTGTTCTAGTACTTGTGTAGGAGGGAGGTCGGAAGGCAGCAGACACCACAGAGAGGCACTCTGCTGAGCGGCGTAGTTAGAGGAAGTGGGCTTAGGCTCCAGGACCATCTCTAACCAGCTTGGATGTTTGATGGGCAAGTTATCTGACCTTTGTGAGTTCCATAATTCCAGTCTGAACAACCCCCCTAATACGGTTGTTGTCAGGTTCCAATAAAATAATGTAGGCATGAAAGGGCATTGTTGATTGTGAAGCTCAAATAGGACATTCATTCTATTACTGTGGAGTGGCCTTCAGGCCCCCTTTTCCTCTCCAGCACACAACCGTCTCACCAGTAGATGGGAACTCATCTCCTGCCCTGGGGATGGGGCTTAAGACCAGGACATCAGGAGCAAACTTGTTGGTGAGTCAACTCTTATGAACACAGTGCTGCCAAACTGGATGGTGAACACAGAGGGAAGTTTTTATTCCCAAGAAAGGGGGTGGGGGGGGGGGGGAAGAAAGAAAACCAAGTGAGCCCTATGTGACTGAATTCATCTAAGGCCTGGGCTCCTATTTGGGTTTCCTTTATTTTCTTTAGTTTTTTTTTTAATGTTTATTTTGAGACAGACAGAGAGAGAGAGCATGAGCAGGGGAAGAGCAGAGACAGAGGGAGGGAGACAGAGAATCCAAAGCAGGCTCCAGGCTCTGAGCTGTTAGCACAGAGCCCCACATGGGGCTTGAACTCACAAACTGTGAGATCATGACCTGAGCCAAAGTCGGATACTTAACCAACTGAACCACCCAGGCATCCCATATTTGGGTTTTCAAGGTGGGAGAGCAAGAGGCCACGAGAAGGTGAGGCTGAGAGAGGCACAGGTCAGGGCATTGGGACCCATAGGGATCAGGGACTGGGGAGAGCCTTCCCAGGGTGGGGTGCCAAGGGGCCACAATGTAGGTGGGTGCAGAGGAGATGCCAGGCAGCACTACAGCCTCCTCTGCAACCCTGTGTAACAACCCAGCTGCCTATGTGCCCCTAAGGGAGCTCAGAGAGGGCCCCTGAAAGTTCCCTGTGGGTCTGGGGTGCCTCACTGGACTATGACAGGACGATCCCCAGTGCTCTCCCTGCCCCATCCTGGCTGAGGCAGGCACATTCCCCACACTGGCAGGAGACAGAAGCAATGTATTGTTGCACTCAAAGGTAGAGGCAGCGGGGTGTGCGGCACACCCTCTGGCAGGCCCACTTTCCATGAGAGCCGCCGTTGATGGGGAGGCAGGAAGATGAGAGAGTTGAGCAGGAGGAAGTGGGTGGGGAGAGCAGGACTCTAGAGGTTTTATATTTTGCTCTTGCTGGGCAAGGCTCCGAGAAAAGAGAAGATGGAGAGAAAAGTGCACCACAGGCTGCCACGTGCCACGCTGTGCCTCAGCTCAAGCTCGCCGGGAAGAAAGCCATGTGCTCCATCAAGCACAGTGCTGAGGTCCCAGGGGGGGCTCTGACCTAATGTGGAAGCATGCTTCTGTTGGAGGGGACAGGGGCTCTGGGGATGTACCTGTACTGAACCCTGCTTAGGTGGATGCTTTGCTTCTGTTTATGAAATATTTTCTCTTACAACTCTTTTGATTCTTCCAACAACCCTGGAAGGCAAGCTGGGCCAGCTGTATCGACCCCATCTTATAGAGGAGCAAACTGGGGTCCCCAAAGGTGAAGTGCATTATTGGAGAGCCTGACTTGTAAGCAGTGGAACTGGTGGGGGGTGTGGAACACATGTGTGATGACTTTTACTTTCCTGTTTGCTCATGTTCCTCCCCAGTCCCTGGCCTCCCATGGGCCTCCAATGCCCTGACCTATGCCCCCACTGGTTTCACCTTCTCTGGCGTTACCCAGTCTGCCGTGTCACCAGACCCTCCATCCGGCTTTGCTTCATCCAGGGCCCCTGGGCAGGTGCGTGATGGGAGCACTCTTGTGTCTTGGCTCCTCTGGTGAGAGACTGGAGTTTTGGCCCACGTGGGAACCTCTGCTTTTGCTCTGAGTGTTATGTGCATTTAATCATGTTTGACAGAATTTACTTTAGCTCAAATTCAGGCTGTGAGCCTTCCTCCTCTCATGGTTGCTTTCGCTTTTACTCACACTCAGTACAAGTGATTTGTCCTACTTACACCTCAAAATGCAGGTTCCCTCCCCTCCCCCCGCTCCCCCAGTCAGAGAAGATGCCATCCTCTGAAAAAGTCTCCCTCTTCCCCTTGGAACAGACATTTGCTCATGGGACAGACGGTTGCCTTGGGATAAGAAGCCAGAGTTCTCTTAGCTTTTTGGCTCTTTTTCTTCTTTAAGCTGCACATTTGTTTTACTCTTCCTTTCCCTGTCTCAGTTTTTCCAAGGTTCCCTCCTGGGTTGACCTGAGACTTTCCCTGCATAAGTTGCCTGAAATTTTCCTGCTGCTTCTCAATGCTTCCCCATTTAATTATTCCAAGCAGGAATTATAACAACCTTTTGTTCTGGTTAAACAAGAAAACCAGGAGCGAATACTCATAATGTGTGGCTCCCTTCTGGGCAGGGAGGTGGGCAGGGTCGATCGTGGGATCCTGGAGTGTCCCGAGGCACGTCTGGGTTTGCAGAGTGCTCTGATGTCCCTGATTATCACAGTAGTGATGTGAGGCTGGCAGAGCAGGGATTGTCAATCCCATTTTACAGAGGACAAAATAGAGGATCACAGAGGGTGGTCCATCAAGGGTCCCCTGACTTTAAGTTTTGGCCTTAAACTCCGAATTTTGCATGAGAAAGCCCTTTGTTTGAGAGTAAAAAAACCTCAATATATAGAGCTCAAGTTGATACCAGGTGCTGTCTCTTTTTGTTCTGGCTTCCACAACAAAATATCACAGCTTGGGTGGTTTAAGTAAGAGAAATCTATTTCTCATGGTTCTAGAGACTGGGAAGTCCAAGATCAAGATTTGCCAGCTGATTTGGTTCCTGGCAAAGCTGTCTTCCTGTCTTGCAGACAGCTGCCTTCTCTCTGTGTCCTGTCCTGGTGTCTCACATGAGATCGCACTCTTTCTCTCTCTCTCTCTTTTCCTCTTTTAAGGCCACAGTTCTATTGGAATTAGGGCCTGCCATGACCTCATTTAACCTTAATTACCCCCTAAAGATTCCATTTTCAGATACACACGTGGTTTAGAGCTTCAACATATGAATTTGGGGAGCACACGATTCAGCCCATAGCAGATGTGTCTAGAAGAGATCAGCCTGACTTCTAATAGCCGTCACATCTTAGCGAATTCACTTTGGTCCAAAGTCCTTGGGTCCTCAGGTTCTCAGAACTGGGAGTTTCTCAAGGTTCCCAAGCTCAGCCCTGCTTGTCTGTGCTCTAGACATTGCTTGCTGGCACACCTTTCCCAAGCTTCAAAGTCACACATTTATTAAGATAAACTAATTGCATTACAGTCAAATATTGTAGTCCTAAGAGGTAGCAGCTTTATCTCCAGTCTCTTCCATTGAGTGTTAGTTTATATTTACTCTCAGAGAGCCAACTTATTTCTGTTTCTTATGGGACAACCCACTGTCATTTCCATGCATCACCTGTATGGAAAAGACAGGTTTGTTCACTCTTTGTTAAACTTGATTTCCCCTCTCTTGGCTCCAGTTGTCTTACTGTATTTGAGAATCTCATTGATACCCATGGATGCTTCATTTCTTGCATCAGAGAAGAAAAATGCCATATCTCACTTTCTGCATTATAGGTTTTAAAAAATATTTTATTTTTATATAATCTCTACACCCTATGTGAGGCTTCAACTAACAACCCCGAGATCAAGAGTAAAAATCTCCATTGACTGAGCCAGCCAGGCACCCCAGAGGGTTCTTGCTCATTATTGCCATTAAATAGCTGGCTCAGCAAATTGTTATTTTCATTTTAATTTAGTATCACTTTTTTGGGGAACTAAGAGAAAAGTGCACCCCAGGGTAACCTAATCCTGGAGACAGAAGGAGCCTAACACAGTGGTGCTTTTCTTATCTTAAGAAACATATTCCCCAGACTCTGCCTTGAATTCTCACTTTCCTTCCATTCTACTATTGCCTGTAAACCCACTGATTTCAGATTCCACTTTGAAAAATGTGAAACTAGTTGGATCAGTTTATTTGCTCATTAATTCAGCAAACATTTGTTGAACCCTCTGTATATGCCAGATACTGTGCTCTGTATGTTTGGGACATGCTGAGGCAAGGAAAGTCTATGTCCTCTGAAAATGTAGAAGCCAGACAGGGGAAAGAGCTGCCACAATGGTGTGTGAACAGTACTGTGCTAAGTGTTATACGTCGTACCAGAGGATCACTGCATCTCCCAACAACTATACTTCCAGAGGGATAATCCTCTCCCCACTGGCTTCAGCTCTCCCTGAGCTCTGATGTCTCTGTTTCTTCCCTTTGTCTTTTCAGCCCCAGGGTGGTAATGGCTTCCCACCATTGCTAGTCTATGGGCAATCCAATTTCCTTTCTTGATTCACTTAACCCTTCCCATACCTTTGAAGTTGGTTCTTTCATTCAGGAGCCTTCATTTGAACCATCCCAGGTGAGTTCTATTTCTGCCAGCATCATCATTACTGATACAGGCACCAGAACATGAGAGTGTTTGGCACATGCAGGGAACTGAATGTAGCCCAGGAGGACCTAAGAATAGGGTGTGAGGTAGAAAGAAGGGAGAGGAATGGTAGGGATGGGGCCAAGAGAATCCAATTCATGAATGCTTAGGATATAGGGATTTTATTCTGAAAGCTCGGATTAGCCAATGAAAGATTTTAAGAATGAGAGACTTGATTAGATTTCTGTTTTATAAAGAAAGTTTACTGACTGCAGTGTGTAACCTGGATTGTCAAGGTAGTATGGGAGGGGTTAAGGCAAGGAGGTTAGTGAGAAGTTCATGGAGACACAAGATGAATAGAGCTGCATCAGCTAATGGTACACCTTAGGTGGTAAAGAATCCTGATGCCAGACTCCAGTAGGAAATGAATAGGGTTCATATGATCTGGGATAGAAGGATTCCACAGACACTCGGGAATAAGTACAACTGATTGAATGTTGTGATTAAAAGGATGCATGTGGCTAAGGAAGAGAGAGAAGTCTAGAGTGACTTGGTTTTTAGATTTGAGAGACTAGGAGGGCACCTGCGTATTTCAGTTGGTTAAGCATCCAACTTCAGCTCAGGTCATGATCTCACAGTTCATGAGTTCGAGCCCTGCATCGGGCTCTGTGCTGACAGCTCAGAGCCTGGAGCCTGTTTTGGATTCTGTGTCTCCCTCTCTCTCTCTGCCCCTTCCCTGCTCTCTCTCTCTTTCAAAAATAAACATTAAAAAAATTTAAAAAAAAAAGAAAACTTTAGATTTGAGAGACCAGGTACATGATGCATCATTCATGAAGATGGGGATATAAGAGGAGGATCACTTTTTCCATCCTAACCATTGGGGAGGGATGGTTAGCTCAGTTTTGACAAACTGAGTTTGCAAGTATTTATGGAAACATCCGAGAGACAGGCAGCTATGTGCCTCCTCCTGAATTTAGGAAAAATATCCAGCTGGAGATAGATATTTGGGAAGCATCAGCTTATCAGTAGCAGTTAAAAGAGTAGGTAACCTGAAAATAGAAGAAGGAAGAGCTGGGGGAAGGTAAGCAGCCCACACCGGTGAGGCATTAGAAATAGTAGTAGAAGGTCAAGGGGTAAAAGAGTGAAGAGATTGAGCATGGGGTCTGGGGTAGAGAAAAGAGGGTTTTGACAGGATAGAGAGAGTGGGTGAGATTCAGGACTAGAGGTGCCAGTTTGCTTGAATGGTGTGGCAGTATTGTGATGCTCTGGAAGAACAGGATGAGGTCAGGGGGTGGGTATTTGAGTCTAAGATTTCAGAGGTGGAGCAATTCTAGGGAGCAATTAAACTTAAGGCGATGTCTTGAGAGGTAAAGGTACTATGAAACTAAGGTGGTTTATGGGTGGTCTTTTGCACAGAGATGAAAGTCCTCTGGAAGAAAGTGATGCCACACATGCCTGAGTTTGAGGCGAATGTGTAGTGAGGTCAGAGGTGAGAATGACAGTGAGGGACTGAGGGAAGTATTCATGACCCGGAAGTGCAAACGGGAGAATTCTGCACATACGCAGAGCTTGAAAATACACAGCAGCCTCTGTTCCAGATGACTGCAGACAAGTAGTAGTCTCTGGGAGAGCAGAGTTTCCCTTCATGCAAGGAAGGTAGAGGATACAGAAGACAGGGAACCTCTTTGATTAGATTGAGAATAATAAAGGTGGTTTTTGTTTTGTTTTGTTTTTGTTTTGTTTTACCATCAACTGAGGCATGATAGGTAACTGTAAGAAGGAGAATGGTGGGAAATAGGACTTGAGGAGCAGAATGGGGAAGGGGATAGACAATCAGAGGGGTCTGCAGTGTTGGTAATGTCCAGAGAGGGTAGTGGAAGGAAACCTGGGTTCACATTGGTGCCTTGGCCCGATGGTTATCCACCCATGGCAGCCTACTTTTTGTCCTTCCATGAACAAAAGTGAAGTCACCTGGGATGTGGGACACTCTGGGACTTGTGTTTCCTCCCAAAGGAGTGGTTTCCTACTCCAGTCTAAAGAAGCAACTCTCAGGGTCCTTGGGTGGCTCAGTTGGTTGAGCGTCCAACTCTTGATTTCCCCTCGGGTCATGGTCTCATGGTTTGTGGGATCCAGCCCTGCGTCTGACAGCGCAGAACCTGCTTGGGATTCTCTTTCTCCCTCTCTCTCTTCCCCTCCCCTGCTTGCTGGCATGTTCTCTCTCTCTCTCTCAAAATAAGTAAATAAAATTAAATAAAGAAGAAACTCACCTTCTAACAGGAATACCCACCAAGAGGTAGTAAGTGATAATGAGAAATTTTGATACCATGAACATTTAAAGCATTAAGCCCTTCTCAACTGTTTGCCTTTGCTGCGCTCTGTAACTGATGTCACATACAAATGTACTCCTGTGAGTACTCCTGTGATGGTTTTCTGAAGTGTTTATCAATTATAATTTTAAAAAATATATTAAAAACATGTTTTTTTCTAAGAAGATACATACAGTAGTCTCATAACAAGGAGGAAGAATTCTGTCAGTGTGAACATAGGGTCTATTTGCTCCAAGTTGGTACATCAGCAAAGAATGTTCTTCCTTGTTAAAGGATTAGGAAAGACTTAAAGTAGCTACCAAAATTGTCAAGTCAGGAGCATTTTTGTGCGATATACAAAAGGTTCATTAGCCTACTTGTGATGATTTTGACATGTCTTCTGTCTTTGTCATCTGGACCGACTCCTCTATCAGGAGGTGAAGAGAAGCCAAAGATCCTTTGGGGAAAATCCCAATTCTCTCACAACAGAGAAGAGGTTACTCTCCAGATTAAAAGCGCTGAGGGTTCTTGAGCTAATAATGAAGCCTGAGGCCACTTCTAGTTTGTGAATTCTGACCCCTGGGGGTTGGTTTCTGCAAATGCACCTGCACGCTGGGGCAGGACACACAGGACTCTACTTTGACTTGCCCTGCCTTTAAAAAGAATGGTTGCTGAACTGGAGCAAGAATGTGCAGCCATTTGTTACCAAACTGAAGAGAAAGGAGGTATTAAAAGGCACCTGAATGCAAAAGTGAACTCATTAAAAAGTTTAAAAAATCCAAAGGGAATTTATTGGCATTCTGATTACCCAGCAAAGAATGCATTATTTACAAAATCATGAAAATGTCATTGTCAATTTTCTTCATAAAAACAAAATGACTGGCAAATAACAGTACTTTGTTAAAGATTTATTAAGCATTGAATGTCTGCCATGTATATTCAAATAAATTGTTACTGAGCTCATGTAATATGGGGAAGAAGAACAGCACTATTAGCTCTGGAGATTGTACCGGTAATAGATGAAATTAGTAAACATAGAAATCTTAACTTATAATTTTTTTTTAACAAGGCAAGCTAAGTGGGAATGAAAAACAGATTCAGAATATGGGGCTAAGCTGCAAAAAATTCAGTGTGTTTCTCATTTCTCTTAAAACCTGATAATGGAATATACATATGGTCTCAGAAGCTACATCTTTACACTCAATCTTAGCCAAAAAGCCAAGAAGTGATAGAAGCTAAATCTTTGGCTTCATGAAAGAATGGGAGTTGAATTCCTGCTAATGCCATGTCCCCCACATAAAATTACAAGTCTTTATTTGAAATTAATAAAATTAGCTTGAAATTGTCTTTGGCAATCAATGCAAATGCAGATCACATGGGAGATGCCCAAGGGCATCTTCTAAGTATCTTCAGAGTACTTTCCCCATTATTTGTGTATATTCAGCCAATGGTTGACAGAACGATCCCAGCTGTAGTATACAACTCTTCCTAAATAGGGGCATTTGATGAATAGGGTCTCACTTGTGCAAATAGAATAGTGGGGGTGGGGGTGGGGCTTTCTAGTGTGAATACAACTGGGGTAAGTAGAAACCTCCTAGTATGACTGCTAGGGAATTTTCTATTTTGTGGTTTGGCCCCAGTAATTAAATGGTGCTCAACTTAGTAGACCTTGATTAAAACTGAAGCAAGGTTTGTTCCTGGTGCACTCAACAACATTCTTTGCATTTTTTTCCACTGAGTACCTATTATGTGCCAGGCATAGATTTTAGGGATACATGGCCCTAACCCAAATGGATCTAATAGTCTAAAGAGAGAATCAATATATGACAAAAAAAAATCTTTTTTGAGAGAGAGTGTGTGCATGTGCATGTGTGAGCCAGGGAGAGCAGAGGGAGAAAAGAAGGGAGAAAGAATCTTAAGCAGGCTCCACACCTAGAGCAGAGCCCAATGCAGGGCTAGATCCCATGACCATGAGATCATGACCTGAGCTGAAATCAAGAATCAAACATTAGGAAGGAAACATACAAGGGGGAGAGAAAATGGGAAACATTCAAACTAACATCTAAAGATGAAAAGGAGCTTCAGTTTAGTGAATTGTAGTGGGTCCAAGAATCTGAGAAATGCCAGTGAGGCCAGAGCTTTCTAAGCTAGAGAGAAAAAGTCATATGAGTCTAGAGACAAAATTGGTGTCTTCCTCCCAATGATTTTCATCCCTTCCCCTGCCTTCCATCACCCAAAGCAAAGGTCATGGTCATTCATCTATTTGTTCATTCAATATATAGTTACTATTCCAGGTGATCAGAATGTGGCAGGTAACAAAACAGACAAAATTCCTACTCACATGACTTTTACATTCTAGTAAGAATGTAAAGTGAAAGTTCACTAAGTGGTTGGAAAGAGGTAGAGGTAGGATGGGAATTGGGAAAAGAAGGGAAAGTATTGATACAGGGTGGTCAGAAAAGGCTCTATGATTACGTGACTACCTCTCAGCCTTTCAAAGTAGGAAACAAAGATAACCCAATGACCAATAAGGTGTTGGTTGATGGACTTAAGATGAGCGTTTCCCTAGGGTGTTTTATTCAATACTTGACACAAAGGGCATTGAGCTACCCATTTGCTGTCTAGATGAGATTGGAATACAGACTGGGGGTGAATATGTGTGAGAATTAGAGGAAAGCTCCTGGAGAAGACAGACTTTGGGCTGAGCCTTAGGGGATGAGCGAGGTCTGGCTGAAAGGGGAAAGGATGACATTCCAGACTGAGGGAGCTATGTGAATGAAAGCCCAGAGGCATAGCAGTACTTAGTATGTTTAGTGCAAGAAAGGTAGGGCAGATGGTGTGGTTTTTTATTACTGTGGGAAGAGGGCATAGGGCACCATTCTCTGTATATCCAGAAAAACGCAAAGCCCTTTAGGTATTTCGAAAGGAAATTTAATGCAGAGAACTGGTTTCATAGATGATAGTAGAGTTAGGACGTTCTAGCAGAGGTGATGAGGCAGCTCAGAGTTTAGCACCAGCAGGAACTGCTCCCTCTCCTAGGGCTGGTGGGACAAAGAGTGCTGTTACCAGAGCCTGGGACCTGGGACCATCTTGTGGGAACTGGAATCACAATATGTCCATGAAAGAAGAATATGTCCCATGGCACCTGGGGACACAGTCAGTGTTAGATATGGTGATCTGAAGCAGAGAAAGGAGAAATACTCTGACTTCTTCCCAACTCCTGCCTTCCACATCCTGCCAGGGCTCCCTCTGATCAACTCCACTCAAGTTGCTTGGGAAATGTAGTTTCTTGTGATGTAGAGGGAAGGGAGAAGGGCAGAGAGTGGATCTAAGAGCAGACAGACAAATTACCAACAAAGGGGGCGTGGGGGGGGAGGGCAAAAGAGGGAAGCAAGGCAATTCTGATTATAGGAGATGAGGCTGAAAAGAAAGGTATGTTAGAAATAAACCATGGCAGCCTTTGGTGTGCTAAGGACTTGTGCTTTGTTTTTGGCTACAGAGAGCCATAGCATGGCTTTTTAAAAAAGAAGTTAATTTCTATGAGTTTTAAAAATTATAAAAGTAATGCACACATTATAAAAATACTTTAACAGCACAGAAACATGTAATATAGGAATAAAAAGAAAAGATTCTCTATTTCTTTCCTGGGGCATCTGGGTGGCTCTGTTGGCTGGGCAACAGAGCTGGGTGGTTCTGTTGGCTTGATTTTGGCTCAGGTCATGACATCACAGTTGATGGGATCAAGCCCAAGTCCAGCTCTGTGCTGAAAGCATGGAGCCTGCTTGGGATTCTCTCTCCCTCTCTCTGCCCACCCCCCCACTCTCTCTCACTTTCTCAAAATAAATAAATAAACATTAGAAAAGAGAAAAGAGTCTCTATTCCTTCCTGATTGCCTCCCTTCCCATTCCATACTCCAGACATTACCAGTTTGGGGTATGGCACACACTCTTCAAGAGTATACAAACATCACCACCACCACCACTTTTACACACACACTACTACTTATAGATATATGCATAATATAACTAATTTATTATTTATATGTGTACAGTATGCCCCATTATGTATTTTAATATGTATGTATATTATGTACATGTGAACACATAAATGGGGCATATGATGTATATTTATATTGATATTAAAACACATAAATGGATTCATATTAAACAGTCTTTTCTGTCATTTTTTTTTACCACTAAAAATACATCTTGGACATTTTTCATGATAGTACATGTAATATACACATCTACCCGTGGTTTTATTAATGGCTGTATAGTATTCTAGTGTACAGGATTTATTTAACCAGTACCTTATTAATAGCTGTTTAGATTTTTCCAGTATTTTGTTCTTATGAACATTACTGCAATAACATATTTATACATACTCTTGGATTTTTGTCCAAGTATCTAGAAATAGAATTTCTGAGTAAAAAGGAATGTACATTTCTAATTGAAAATATATAATCAAATTGCCTTTAAAACCACTGCACAATCTACGCTCCAACTAGCAGTAAATTAAATTGTTTTTCCCATATCCTCAACAGCACTGATTTTTATAAGTGAAGTAGCTAATCTGATAGTTGTAAATTGATATTTAATTGTTTGAAATGTACATTTATTTAATTATAAATAAATTGAATATTTCCCTATATTTATTAACCATTTGTAGATTCTTTGTCTAGTTTTCTGTTGGAAGTGTAGCTCTTTTCTTACTGATTTTGAAGAACTCTTTGTATTTTCTGGAAATTAGTCCTTACACTTTCATTTGTGTTGTAGATATTTCTATTTGCTATTTGGCTTTTGACCCTCATAATATTTTTGCCCTAAACATTTGCTTTCAACTTCCCCCCTAAACGTTTGCTTTTAATTACAGTTAGCAATCCTGCAGAATCTTTTTTTTTATCCTAGAAAGACATCCCTTAATGTTATAAAAATACCCATATTTTTTCTACTGTTACTTTCAATTTTTAGATTTAAATCTTTGACCTACCTTGAATTTATTTTGATATAAGATGTGAGTTAGAGATTTTATTTTATTTTTCCAAATAACTGCCTTCTTGTGCCAAAAACACTTATTAATAATTGAGTAATATATATTTTCTTTGCTAACTTGAAATGCCACATTTATCATACACTAAATCCCCATATGTATTTGGGTCAGTTTCAGGAACAATTTATATCTGCCTCTTTCTGCATGAATCCCTTATTATTGTGGCTTTATTTTTTAAATATATTTTTTTAATGTTTATTTTTGAGAGAGAGTGCATCAGCAGGGGAGGGGCAGAGAGGGAGAGGAACAGAGGCTCCGAAGTGGGCTCTGTGAGAGAGCCTGATGGGGGGCTGGAACCCATGATCCGCATGATCATGACCTGAGCTGAAGTCGGACACTTAACTGACTGGGCCATGCAGGTGCCCTTAAAGTGGCTTTATTTTTAATTTTCATATCTGGTAATGCTAGTCATCCCTCATTACTTTTATTTTTCAGCTTATTACACATATATTATTGCACACATTCTCATGGAAGGTTTTTGAGTAGAAGACAACTGTTGATGATGATGATGATGATGATGATGATGATGTGTTTATGGCATGCTTATTAAGTGCTGGATCTTATCCTAAATGCTTTATTACTGATTAATTTCTGCTATATTATAAATGCTTTTATTACCATTCCCATTATGGATATGAGAAACTGAGAAAGTAAGGTGCTTATTCTCTTATGTTCTCAACATTTCTTAGTTTACATTTTCAAGAGAAGGACTCATCAACTTTCCATACCAGGCTCCGTCAAGGGTCACCAGCCAAGCTATGGACTGGCTCATATTCAGCTATAGTCCGGTGAGGTCACAGTCTCTTAGAACAAAGCAGAGCTCCCTAGGTTGGACTGTGGTGAGGCAGGCACCATGGCTGCTAGGTTTGGTACATCCTCCAAATGATATCATGTGTACAGTGCTTTCTCTGTTTCCTTTGATGTTTGATCCTGGACCATAAACCCATGTCTTCTTTGGTATTCTGAATATGAGCAAATGAACTTAAACAAAACTTCTCGGGGGCAGAATCAACCCGCCGTAAAAGACACATGGATTCATATGGGATCAGCGATTTTTGCCATACCAGGGCACCTAAAAAATATTTAAGAGGTTCACTAGATTTGCTTGGCTCACCAGCAAGCTTATCTGGTTGGCCTAATCAAAGACTAAACTTTCCGGTTTAATAGTGGGTATGATACTAGGGTTAAGTAGTTGAAGCATTAGAGGAAGAAGAGAAAAATATAATGGATATGACATATGCTGAAAATAGATGGCATTCACACCCAGAGGACTGAGTTCTTAAAATGATCTTTTCTCCCCTCCCCCACTTAACCATCTCCTAAAAGGAAATGTTTTTCTGTAACTCTCATTGTTTGTTTTAAGAGAACACTCCATTAATTCTGTGGTGTAGAAAGGGAGTTGGAGTTTTGCATTTGTCTCTGAATGTCTCAAATATTTATGCATAACGTCAGTGAATTTTAAGGTGTTAGTGTTACTTGTATTTTTATGAAAGCTGTCTGCAGGGAAATTCAACTGTTGGGGGAATCTAGAAACACCTGGGTCTTTTAAAATCATAAAGAATTAAATAGTTTTCCATCAGGTTCTCTGGCTTACTTTTGAAAGCTTCCTTTGCTTTTCCAGCTTATCATTGTTCTTTCTGTTATAGGATGTAAATCTCCCACTGAAAAGAGATCTAAATGCTAGAGCATTAGAAGACTTGAGTGTTGTTTTTAACAGGAAATCACACTGGATGAAATGATATAGAACTGTGAGCAGAAGACCTCATATTTGTTTGTTTATGTATTGATGTATTTATTTATTTTTATAAAGATTTTATTTTTAAGTCATCTCTACATGATGGGGCTGGAACTCATGACCCTGAGATCAAGAGTCCACGCTTCACCAACTGAGTCAGCCAGGTGCCCCTAGAAGACCTCATATTTAGATGATTGTTTATTATTTGCATTTTATTCATATTCTTAGGAGTCCTTGAGAATTAAAGACAGAAGGAAAGCTTTGGAAATCACCAGCTAAATACCAATGCAGATGGATGACACTTGTCCTGCTCTGTCTTGTGTCAAAGTTATTTGTGCCCTTTTTCACCTCATTAGACTCTAAGGTCCTTGAGAGTTGTGTCTAAGTTATATTCTTAACCCCCATGGTGCTTCATATAGTATTTAATAATCATTGTGCCAAAACAAACTTTCATTTGACAAAATTTTCAATAGATAAAAATTTCCCTATCTTGGAAAAATTAGGATCTTATCAACAAAAAACTCTGAAATAAGCACATAGTAAGCACAACATAATCTGGGAAAAAGGCTATCTTAGTGTGACAATCTCTTGTTGCATTAAAATAATATATATTAAAGTAATACATAATTATTTCATTATTGAACTTTCTTTAAAAAAATTTTTTTTAACATTTATTTATTTTTGAAAGACAGAGAAAGAGCACAAGCAGGGGAGGGGCAGAGAGAGAGAGGGAGATACAGAATCTGAAGCAGGCTCCAGGGTCCCAGCTGTCAGCACAGAGCCCTACATGGAACTGGAACTCGCAAACTGTGAGGTCATGACCTGAGCTGAAGTCGGATGCTCAACCAACTGAGCCACCCAGGCACCCCTCATTATTGAACTTTCAAGATGAAAGATAGCCCAGCCAGAACTCTCTAGGGCAGCTTTGAAGACAATCTAATAGTAATATGTTGGGGTTTTGTTGTTGTTGTTGGTGGTGGTGGTGGTGTTGTTTTGAGAGGAAGAGCATGAGCACATGAGCAGGGCAGAGGGAGAGAGAGAATTCTAAGCAGACTCCACGCTCAACACAGAACCTGACACTAGACTCGATCTCACGACCATGAGATTATGACCTGAGCTGAAATCAAGAGTTGGATGATCAACCGACTGTGCCACCGAGGCACAACCCCCACCTTTGTCCCAGCCTGGTCTAAATATGTTGGGTAGAAGAGAGAAAAACTGGCAGAGCTCCAAATTAAAAGCCTCATTACTTCTTACCTGTCCCACTTTGCTTCCTCCTTTCCGCCTTCTTGGAGAGCTCTTTGTAATTGTCTTTGTAGCTCTTTTTCTCACAGTCTTCAGCCGCTGTGTTTCAGATTTTCATAAGGTTGTGGTGTGTTTAAAAATCTGCTGCTACTGAAGTACATAAGGCATCAGGCAAAGAGTATTTAAGAACTTTAAATCAAGGTGTTTAAAAGCACCCTCGGAAAAAACAAAAGGACATTTGGTTTGGCAAAACTGTAAAAGAGTAATCAATATCTTACCACTGTTTTTTAAATGATGCTATTGTTATTGGGTTATACTTTTCCTTTTATATTTAAGCTCATTTATCACACACTATCCTATGAAATTGATAGGATCAGATTATCTCATTTTAGAAATAACAACAGGGAGAAATGAAAGCAGAGAGAAAGTAACTCATTTATACAGCACCACTCTTGTCCTAAACTAAGATGTGAGACTTCCATTCAGCCTTTGCAGTAAGGAACCAAGCCTGATATGGGACCAGTAAAGCAGAGGCATAGTATATTAGCACCAGGGTTTTGGTTCTAGAATAGAAAGAAACACCCAGAAAAATAGGAAACACAGTAATTATTATATTAACCTTTTTTCCTCAAGGGATATTAATCTTGGCCTACAATCTAACATGGGGTTGGTCTTAGAAAAGACTGTTGATTCCTAGAGTTGATGTTGCAACTGGAAAGGTTTATTGAAGTGCCTGATGGATGCTCCTTTACGTGAGGGCTTAAAAACAACAGATTTTCATCAAGTGTTATTACACAGAGGTTGTACCTAAAAGCAAGGTAGGTAAGTTGCCTTAATAAATTCTTGTTGACTCTTCTGATCTTCTGATAGGAGGACCAAGGTTTCCTGGTATTGTCTCTGGTTTACTTTTCTTTTTTTTTTCTGACTTTTTTTTAATATAAACATTTTATTGAGATATAATTCACATACCATACAATTCACCCATTAAAGTGTACAATTTAGTATATTCACAGAGTTGTGTAACCATTATCACAAGCAATCTTAGGACATTTTCATCACCTCAGAAAGAAACCCCATGACCATTAACAGTTAACCTCCCCCCTAGTTCCCTCCCCCCTGCCCCCCCCCCCCCACTACTAGCCTCCAGCCCAACCCCCAGGGTTTCTAACCATTAATCTTCTTTCTGTCTCTTTAGATTTACCAAATCTGGATATTTAATATAAATGGTCTTTTGTAACTGGCTTCTTTGACATAAACTTAGCATAGTGTTTTCAATGTTCATCCATGTTGTAGCATATATCAGTACTTCGTTGTTTTTTGTTGCTGAATAATATTCCATTGTACATTTTAATTCATTCATTCATCAATTGGTGAGTCGTGGGTTGTTGCTAATTTTTGCTTATTATGAATAATGCTACTATGAACATTTGGCATTAGTTTTTATATGGATATAGGTTTTCATTTCTCTTGGTATATACCTGAGTGGAATTGCTGGGTCAAATGGTAACTTGATGTTCAGTCTTTGGAGGAACCGCCAGACTTTTCCAAAGCAGCTGAGCCATTTTCCATTCCCACCAGCAGTGTATGAGGGTTACAATTTCTCCACATCCTCACCAGCCTCATTATTCTCTTTTTGATTATTGCCATCCTACTGGGTGGGAAGTGGTCTTTCATTGTGGGTTTGATTTACATTTCCTGATGGCTAATGTTATTAAGCATCTTTTTGTGTGCTTATTGACTGTTTAAAATTTTCCCTGGAGAAATGTCTATTCAGATCCTTTGTCCATTCACAGACTGGATTCTCAATGCTAGTCCGTTGATCTATATGTCTGTCCTTAGGCCAGTAACACATGGTCTTCATTAACTGTACATTTGTGGTAAGTTTAGAAATCAGGAAATCCTCCAACCATGTTCTTCCTTTTTGAAATTGTTTCAGTTATTCTGGGTCCTTTGCATGTCCATATTAGGATCAGCCTGTCAATTTCTACAACAAAGCCAGCTGGGATTTTGATGAAGATTGTGTTGATTCTGTGATCAGTTTGGGGAGTATCACCATCTTAACAATACTGTCTTCTGATCCATGTATATGGATGCGTCTATGTTTATCTAGATCTCCTTTAATTTCTTTCAACAATGTTTTGTAGTTTTCAGAGTATAAGTTTGTCCTTCTTAGTTAAATTTATTCCTAAGTATTTTATTCTTTTGTGTGTTATTGTAAATGGAATTTTTTCTTTATTTCATTTTCAGACTGTTCCTTGCAAGTGTATAGAAATACAACTGGATTTTGTACATTTGATTCACTTTTTTTTTTAATTTTTTTTTTTTAACGTTTATTTATTTTTGAGACAGAGAGAGACAAAGCATGAATGGGAGAGGGTCAGAGAGAGGGAGACACAGAATCTGAAACAGGCTCCAGGCTCTGAGCTGTCAGCACAGACCCCGACGCGGGGCTCCAACTCACGGACCGCGAGATCGTGACCTGAGCCAAAGTCGGCCGCCCAACCGCCTGAGCCACCCAGGCGCCCCTGATTCACTTTTGATCTAAAGTAACACTTATACTGGCAACAGAAAACAGCTATAAAAAATACTGTTTGTTCTAAATAGATTGTCCTAATGAAATAACACATTATAGCCCAAGAAGTGTCTCTGTTTCATCCTGAGGACTGAAATATCTCATCAAAAAGCAGTTGCATTGGGGTGCCTGGGTGGCTCAGTCGGTTAAGCGTCCGACTTCAGCTCAGGTCACGATCTCGCGGTCCGCGAGTTCGAGCCCCGCGTCGGGCTCTGGGCTGACGGCTCAGAGCCTGGAGCCTGCTTTGGGTTCTGTGTCTCCCTCTCTCTCTGCCCCTCCCCCGTTCATGCTCTGTCTCTGTCTCAAAAATAAATAAACGTTAAAAAAAAATTAAAAAAAAAAAGCAGTTGCATAATGCAAAGGCATTTAAGCATATCCTATCTATCCCATAGATGGCTTTTGGTGCTTAAGTATACCTCCCGGAACAGGTATTGTCTATACCAATAGCATTGTCTATTTCTATATGTACTTAATTT
Source organism: Panthera tigris (assembly GCF_018350195.1). Taxonomy (NCBI): domain Eukaryota; kingdom Metazoa; phylum Chordata; class Mammalia; order Carnivora; family Felidae; genus Panthera; species Panthera tigris. The sequence goes on from NC_056661.1 coordinate 77,099,224, forward strand.
TCTCTGGCAACAGCTAATAATTAACTAAGTACCAGCACCCTAATTCTCTTCCTTCTAGTTTTGACTCAGATGTCAGTTTCTTAGGAGGTCTTTCCTGACCCATCTATGTGTGGTTGTCCTCCTGCAAATACTGTTAACACATCACCTAGTTTATTTTCTTAATTACACTTATTACAGTCTGTAATTATCTCATTTGTTTATTGTCTGCCCTCACTATGCAGTGTAAGTCCATGAGAAAAGGGATTTTCCCTGTATTTCCTCATGAAAGAATTTTTTTAATTATTTATTTTAGAGAGAGAGAGGGAGGGAGAAAGAGAGAGAGAGAGAGCAAGGGAGGGGCAGAGAGAGAGGGAGACCCAGAATCTGAAGCAGGCTCCAGGCTCTGAGCTGCCAGCACAGAGCCTGATGCAGGGCTCAAACCCATGAACCGTGAGATCATGACCTGAGCTGAAGTCGGACCCTTAATCAACTGAGCCACCCAGGTGCCCCATCACTAAAGAATTTCTAATGACTAACACACACTAATTTTTGGTGCACATGGGAATAAACATATTTCTAACTACAAAAGCATAGCACAGATAACCACTAAACATGCAAAGCAATAAACAAGTGGCACTGACATTGCACTTGTGTATGCTTTTGATGTACACCCAGAAGAACTGTAGAGATTTGAATAAGATGGGTCAGAAGACTCATTAGCTAAGTGCCTCAAGTCCTCACATGAGCCTCAAAGCTGGGTTCAAAGTTGGCCTTTCTACAAAAAATGATCAGTTAGTACCTACCATGGACCTTCAGAGTTGCCCTTCAATAGTTGGGCTCTTGGATGTTAGATCTGCAAGTGTCCATGGCATATTTTATGGCTGTCTCAGGAAAGTTCGTGGGAGGATTTTCTTTTAACCTGAGTACATTTAGATTCTAGTAATTCTAGTTGTCCCAATATAATTCATGTGATTATTTAGTCCAATTAGTTAGGCATCCTGAAATCTTTAATTCTATTCTGCAGTTTCTATATCCAGATTTGCGTAACTTCAAAATATTCTCAAGTCAATTGATGTACTTGGTGAAGACAAAGTATTATAAGCATTCAGAATATGCCCTACATATTTGATAAATATAAGATAAATATAACATTTTTAGAGAGTTCCAGGAAACTTGAGGAAAAGGAAATGCTGTGTTAGTTACCAATCAACAGTGTATTTCACTTGTTATTTGCAGAAATAGAGGGTTGAATTTAAATGGCAGGCCCACTAACAAAATGATAAGCCTTTATTGAGTTTTGCAGGTGAGCTGATGGTAGTTCTTGTTCACACAAAGCCCATGTCAGTTTGGATTTCTAGCTCCTTTTTCCTTCTAAGAAGAGCAAAGGCCAGGAAGGATAAGAATCATTCATCAGTGATCAACATTTGAAGAACTTGAGCTCTTGTGGTATAAAACATTTAGAAGGCCAGGCGATTCAAGAAAGTTTCTCACATCTAATATTTTATTCAGATTAATTAGGGAACATGATATTGCCCTAAATGTGAGCCAGAAGAAAATACAGGTGGGAGACTTAATTACCCTTTCTCTGAAGGAATAGTGTGTTATTAATTCTGAATTCCAAAGATTTCACAAGGTGTCTGGCACATAAATGATAGTCATATTGAAAGAGAAAGTACATTATCTTGAAAGTAGATTGGGTACTTCTGGCCGTGACCTCACGGCATCTTAAGTGCTGAGGATGACTTCAAGTGGAAATGGGGGCGCTGTTTTGGAGGCCTTGCCAGGGAGTCCAGAGTAGGTGCTGTTCTAGCTAATATTTTTTCCTCTTGCCTATACAAGACTGGTCAATGTTATAATTGCACTGCCTGTCCTGATCTATTAAATAGAATCATGCAGTCTCTTCCATATCTTAGAATGATATCCCTTTCCTGGTGTGATTTGTTTGATTTTCATCTGCTCTATTGATGTTGGACATGGGGGAGGATGTTGAAACCCAGATATTGAACTGATGCCTTAAAATGTTAAGAGTTCCCAAGGAAGAAATAAAGTAGACCTCCCAAGATAAGCATCCCTAAATTAGAGACAAAAGTCAAAGAGGCAGGCTGATTTCTTTCTGATAACAGCCCTGGTTGTTATGGAGATGGGAGGGGGAGGAAACAGGAGGATGGTGAAATGTTGCAGTGGAAGAAAGGGTTACTTATATAAGCTGGTGGCTTATAATATATCCCTTTAAGCTAGGCAGGAATCATGCTCAACCTAGCTCCCATGGCTCTTTGGGAATCGAGGTATTGTAATTTCCTAAAATTCTTCAAGCCTGATTGTTCTTTTTTTGGTAACCTTACCCCAAAACTCTAAAAGGTCACAGCTATTGATAAAGGCCCTGGAACTGATACATCACCCATTCTGATACACACTATGGGACTTTCTCCATTTCCCTTTGATAAGCTAATGCTTGCAAATGCTTTTAAAATATGCCAAAAGCCACCTGGGCATATTTTTCTAATAGAACCAGGTAGTAAAGAGAGACTTGATACTAAATAACTGTAAGCAAAATAAGCCCAACCATTGCTCATAGAGCTGAAGAGCCCTCACCTTGACCTTTTAATGAATAGCAGGGGGCAGCCGGCAGGAAAGAATCCCCAGGCAGCAGCACCTGCTTCTTGAGAAGGTGCATGTGCAAGGTTCTTTAGAAAAAGGTTTCCAGGGAAACCATATAACTTCTATTCTGTTTTCTTAAATGTATTAAGCACTAAACGTGCCTGCGAATGCTTGGAGTTCTCATTTGAAGTCAGGAGCTGCTGAAGAAGAGTGTTTTCATGAAACACACCTACATAGCCAGAAATCATTTTTATGCTTCTTTCACTAAATGTCAGCTGCATACTCAGCTGGGGAGAATTAAGTGACCTGGGTTCATCTGTGGGGTGAAAGATAGGGAAGATTAACTCCAGTTGCTTGAATTGCTTTTCTTCCCTGTTATTATGATGGTTACTAATAAATGATAGTAATGTTCAGATTCAGCAGCTGTGTCTTACCAGTTAGATCTTATGTACATTAGACTATGTAGAAAATGTTAATACCATAGAATGTCTTTCTGTATATTGTTTAATATGTAAAGAAATATTCAAGTAAGAAAAATCACAGAAAACTTGGCGGAAGTGTTTCTACACCTACATATTGCCTTTCATGGCCAAAGACCTTCAGACATTTGTGTGTTACCCTGCCCCTGTTTCCAGCGTGGTGGGGGGGTGGGTCCTGGCAGCCATGTTTTCACCAAGTGGCCCCGCCTCCCTGATCACAACTGATTGGCCTAGAGGTGGACAAGCTGAGCCAATCATAACCTTCAGTGTGGTTTAATTGGAATATGAAGATGCTGGAGGTTTAAATTAGATGTTCCTACGAGAGGGGGGATGAGACGTGGCCATTTAGCGACCTGCTCCACCCCGGCGAGGAGAGGGGGGTACGCAGGGAGAGAGAGACAGTCAAGCACACAGAGGAGAAAGGTAAGGCAGAGGGAGGGAGGGAAGGAGAGAGATTGGAAAGACTTTTGATGTTTTTCAGTTCCTGTTTCTTTGGGAAGCTTGGATGTACTTCTTGATCCAAGGTTTTTTGAGACAGATTTATATCCTTAAAATAAACCCCACCTCGTTCCTAAGTTAGAGTGGTTTTCTGTTACTTCCAATTAAAAGGCCTGTCATAGAACACCCAGCGTTGCTAGAATCAGCATTTACCACATTTCTTTCCATGGTCTGGGGGTGCGGGTTTTTGGTCTTGTCATCTCTGACTGCCTGGGTGCTGTGGTAGATGTCCTTTTGGCAGTATCACAAGGATACTGACCTCCCACACTGGCCATTTAAGAGGTGGGTGTGTGGCTTTAGTCACACTCTTCACACTGGGTGTGGTTGGGTGATCTGCACAGAAATGCTGCTTCACACTCATGTGATGGGTTCTGGTGGGAGTGTCAGGGAGGCTCTTTATAGAACTGACACCGAGCAGACTGACCAGACAGGGACTAGAATTGAGGAGATTCAGGATTGTCCCTGGGAGGGAGAGCTCGGGGCAGAGAGGGACTTTTTGGTACAAAAACACCAAATAGTAGATATGGAAGGAACCCTATGCAGAGTCCAGCTCTATCTCTTTGTCTAGATGAGAATCTTGTTGCCCAGGGAGGCTGATTGATTTGCCCTGGAGTGGAGCCTGGACTCCCCACCTCCAGCACAGTGTTCTTTCCCCATCCCCATTCTGCCACTAGCACTTTCTTAATGAAAAGAGTATTTAGATTCCTGTGTAAAGGAGGAAAAAATTCTCTGTCCTCTGAGTGTCTCCAGCTGGGCCTGGAATTAAAATGATATAAGCAGATTAACAGGTGAAATGCATACACATTTTATTAAATTTTTTCATGTACATGGAGGGCTTCACAAGAGAATGAGGACCCAAAGAAGTGACCAGAACAGAAAGCTTTTATACCTTTTAGATAAGGAGATGAGGGGCACCGGGGTGGCTCAGTCAGTTAAGCATCTGACTCTTGATTTCAGCTCAGGTCGTGATCTCATGGTTTGTGAGTTCGAGCCCCACATTGGGCTCTTCTCTGATGGCGCAGAGCCTGCTCGCAATTCTCTCTCTCCCCCTCTATCTCTGCCCCTCCCTTCCTCATGTTCTACTCTCTCTCTCTTAAAATAAATAAAACATTAAAAAAAATTTTTTTAAGGGAAATGATGATACATTTGAGAACAAATGACAAGGCAAAGGGGTTTGGGTTGGGGGCAGTAAATTGTAGGGCAGTTCCTAAGAGATATATCGGTGAGGGAAGCTAGTGGAAGATGAGTTATTTTAGTATATTTGTAGAGGTCCATTTCGGTGATGATTCCAAGTCTCTGGTGATAAGGATGTGCTTCTCTTCCTGATATAAAGAGGGCACCTCTCTCATGGAAGCTTGTGTAGAAAAGGGGAGGCCAGAGCATTCATGCATCTGCTGTTTCTTAAGTGCTTTCAGTTCTAAATAAACAATATGCCAAAGTGGTATCTTTGGGGTGGCATGTTCTGAACTCCTTCCCTGGGCTCTTCTCTTATGCATTGTATTTGGAATATACATAAGAAAGTACTAATATGACATATATGGCTAAGGATTTTTATGTCCCTTGTAATGAAATTAGATATTTATTTTATTTTTAAGGCAAATTGAAGAAAAATATGAGTCCCTAGGTAATGAGAATGAGTTTTTTTTTCCCAGTAGATTTGTATGTATGCCGTTTGTCTAACTTCAACCCAAGCTGTCTTAGCCTGTGTTTGTGCTCACAGCACATAAGCCATGTAACATGCCAGGGTCACCTGAACTTATTTCACATGGGTAGAAACATGATGAAATCTAAGTTTTGTCTTTGTGTCACAGGACCCCATTGATGACACCTAAGATTTCCACACTTCTTAAAACTTTTCTCCCTTGACCCTTAAATATTCCTTGTGAGGTTATGAACAACTGCTGTGTTCATGTCATGCCTGTGATGTCTGTCCTGGTTCACACCATTTGATCTCTTGACTAGCCTACTGCAGGGCCTTTCTGGCTTCTGGGGGAACACCTCTACTTCATTGGCCCCCAAAGACTGTCTCTAGAATTCCTTTTTTTATTTTGCACAGTTTTTTTCCCCAGATTTGCACCCATTTCTGTTTCTTTTGAAAACAGCACTTGGATTTTCTGTTGAGGACTCACTCCCCCTTCAGTGAATAGAGTTTGGGTTGGGCTGATGCATGGGCACTACATTGCCCTGGCCCTGGCATTTATGATGGTAATGGGCGATCTAGATTATCCAGTAAGTTTCAGCCACCAGACTCTTGAAGAGAAACCCTCTTGTCTCACAGAAGGCCCTAAGCCGCTGGGATGTAAATCATAAGCTGTTGATGACTAACTTTGCTACAGCGTGGAGAGAATCCCCTTGAGAAAGGAGTCAAGAAGGGGAAGGTAGTGCTGAGAGATGATATCATTTATTCTTTGGCACCAGCTGAGCCTGAAGCCAGATGTACCTCTTTTCTTTCCAGTTGAGTGAACCAATACATTCTGTTTCACTGAAGCCAATTTGAATTGGGTTGCAGTCACTAGCAACCTAAAGCGTGCTGGCTAATGAATGGGCGGATTGCTCTTGTCCTTAAAAGGTAATCATGCTTTCCTATTACATGCAGAATGTATGTCATAAATCCAACCTCTTTTTGGTTTCAAGGCTTTTTATGATCTTCCCCCATTTTAGCCTTTGCTTCCCACTCTCTTGCCATCCAGCTGACACTTCCGTTGTGGTGCTGTAGCTAGCATTTGTTGACGTACCTTACATTTTTACACCTCACTTTTTGTCTCTGCTGCTCCTACCCTCACCCCATCTGGAATGCTTTTACCCACATGGTGAGATCCTATTTATTCCTCAAAACCACACTCAAATGTTCCCTTCATTAGAAAGCCTTTTCTGGTCCCTTAGTCAGAATTAATTTTTGGCGCCTTTCTATTTTCTCCACTCTTTACATATACCCCTATTACAACACGTCACAGCCTGCCTTGCCTCTCTAGTTAAGAGGTCATCTTTGCATCCTCGTCTTTGCTCCCAAGCCTATAACAGAGCAGGTGGCCATTGGTTATGATGCTCCCTCACGGGTTTTCCTGACAGTCAAGTGTGACTGTGCCTGCTCCGTCCACCAGATGGTGCTTGACTTATTTTTGTTTCCTGGGTGATCCCAGGAGGGCGGAATGCCAGGCACACAGCGGATGCTGAATAAAGGTCTGATAGATATGATGGACTTGGTCTCACTTTGAAATGCTTTTACATGTTTATCAGTGATTTTCATGTAGATTTTGGTGATACTGAACCAATTTGAAAGTCCAGTTTCAGTGAAGGGCCATAATGGCTGGTAAGAGAGTGGCAGCTCCCAGCCTGGACTGACTTCCCTTCTTAGAGTTTCCATTTGGTTTGATGATTGCTGTTGAACTTGTATCTTTGAATAAACTGGAAGGTAGGAGGGAGAGAATGAGAAGAAAAATGTGGGAATGCCACTTTATAAAACATAGTTCAGTGGGAGCTCCCTTTCTTTCCTCCTCCTCTTCCCTCCTCCTCTCCCCTCCTCCTTCCCCTCCCCCTCTGCTCCCTCCTCCACCTTCCTCCTCCCCCCTCCTCCTCCTTCTCCCTCTCCCCCTCTTCCTCCTCCTCCTCCTCCTTCTCTTCCTCTTCTTCCTCCTTGCTAGGGTACTTGAGCACAGCTCTAAGATCCATGAAAAAACAAGCTTATATTTAAAAAGTGAGATATCTACACATGTATGTAAAACATGCATGGGTATTAGTTACGTCTTTATATTTATATGTATATGTCAAACTTTTTGGTCTACAGGTTCCCCAACAAGGCTGAAAGTAACAGACTTTATATACATAGATTGTTCTTGGATTAGTGGATGCAGCTGCTGTTTACAAATCCTGGTGATGTTTATGACTCTGCTGTTTTTAGATTCAACTAGCATTGCCAAGCAGCTACTCTGTGCCAGGCACTGTGCTAAGTTCATTCACATATATTAATTCTTTTGTCTTTTTTAATCCTTAAAACAACTCTGAAATCTATTAGTTATCTATTGCTACACAATAAATTACTCTAAAACTTTGTGGCTTAAAACCGAAACATTTATTATCTCATGGCCTCCATATCAGGAATCCAGGCATGGCTTAGCTGAGTCCTCTGGCTCTGGATCTCTCATAAGACTTGACTTGAAAAGACACTTTTCCCAGCTCATTTATGTGGTTGGTGGCAGAATTCACTTCGTTTCTTACCGTGGGCCAGAGGCCTCCCTGGATTCCTTGCCATGTAGATCTCTCCAGAGAATGGCTCACAACATGGTGGGTGGCTTCATCAAACTGAAAAGGTGGGAAAGAGCAAGCTAGAAATGCCAGTATGATGAAACTCATAGGCTTTTAGAACCCAATCTTGAAAGTGATGTTGCATCATCTTTGCTATATTTTATTTGTTAGAAGCAACTCACTAGACCCAGTTCATACTCATGGGGAAAGAATCCCACAAGGGTGTAACATCAGGAGTCAGAGATCATAGGGGACCATACTGGAGGTCTACCTACCACAGATAGTTTAATTCCCATTTTACAGATGAGAAAATTGAGATGCCATTAGAAAAAACAAAGATGATATATACATACACATATATGGATTGATGAAAATTCATGTCTTTGGGTAGTATTTCTCAGGTGCAGATTGGTACATATTTTCAGCCTTCTTATTGCTTTGACATTCCCTACCAACCCACAGAATCTGCCTCTGTGTCCTATAGAACCTTGTTATGCAAAGTGTGGTTTGGGGACCAGAAGCATCGGCTTCCCCTGGAAACTTGTTGGAGAGACAGAACCCCAGGCCCTGTCCTACACTATGGAATCAGAATATGTATCCCTAGTGATTTATGTGCACGTTAGGAGACACGCTGCTCTAGAAGGTCTCTTTTCTAGATTCTCTGATGACTTCAGGGGTTCCTGTGTTTGTCTGTCTGTTGGCACTGCTAGTTGCTTGCCCTTCGGCAGCAGTGGGGAATATTACAATCTACCTCTGCACTATTTCAAAACCAGAGGAAATGAAGGCTCCTTGTCATCTATTATCTTATATAAACAACAAGGTAAGAGTAATAATGGGTCTTTCTCAATAATCTAAGACAGAATAGGAGCCATGGGCATGCATTGTCACAGACAGCAGACAAAAGTGAAAGTTGGCATTTGACTCTAGAGTGAACCATAGCAAACCTGTCCAGCAAATGAACCTCCCTAAATTATATTTTATTTAGGCAATCTAGATGAATCTCCAAAATATCATACTATGTGAACAAAAGACCACATATTGCATGATTCCATTTATATGCAGTTCTAGAAAAGGCAAAGCTATAGTGACAGAAAGCATTTCAGTGAAGACATGGGAAGAAATTTACTACATGCAGGCCTGAGGGAGCTTTTTGGTGATGGGGCCGTGCTGGATCTTGGCTGTGGTGATAGATGGATATATGGGTGTGTACGTGTGTCAAACTTATCACACAATACATTTAAATGGCTGAATTGTATTTTATATAAATTAACTTTCCATAAAGTTCACGGGGAGGGGGAAAGTGAATAGGAGTTAGTGGCCTTGTCAATTGGTTCCAGGCCCTCTAACTTTCCTTAGGCCCAGACAGAACCCACGAATAATGTACACTGATTAGATTAACTGGTCAGAGAAGGATGTTATTTAAAAGATTTCCTTGGTATCTGATGTTGACATAGAGTGGAAATTATTTCTCCTTTGAAGTCATACTGGGAGGATGTCATATTTATAAAGTCATTAAGATTTCCATCATTTACTTCTAGAAGTCATTCCAAGGATGATGCCTTAGAACTTTTGATTTCTTGAGATTCTTCAGCCTTCCTTGAAAAGGAGCTTGGAAATGATGGCTTTTGTTTATTGAGCAAAGACTCCAGACATTCCAGTTAATGCTTCACTTTCATTATTTATTTAAAAACATTTTTTTAATGTTTGTTTATTTTTGAGAGAGAGAGACAAACAGAGCGAGAACAGGGGAGGGACAAAGAGAGAGGGAGACACAGAATCTGAAGCAGGCTCCAGGCTCTGAGCTGTCAGCACAGAGCCTGATGCGGGCTCTAACTCATGAACTGCAAGATCATGACCTGAGCCAAAGTCAGTCACTTAACTGATTGAGCCGCCCAGACACCCCTCACTTTCACGATTTCATTTAATCTGCAGAGCAGTTCTGTGAAAGAGGTACCACTCTCTACCCAGTTTATGGAGGAGAGAGCTGAAGCTTAGCAAGATTAGACAACTCTTTCAGGTGGACAGTTTGTACTGAATTTGGAATGATCAAATGCCAGAGCCACTGATCTACCCTCTTTCCTGCCTCACCTACTCTGAACTGCTACTGTGGCATCTGGCTGACTTTAAAGTGGATTATCCCCCAGTTACTGGCTTATGGTCCACTCTGCATCCACAGCCACACACACTCACCCTGGCTTTCCACTAGGGTATCTCAAGTCTCAGACTCCTTTAAATCTGTATAGATTAAAGGAGTCAAACTCCTCTACCAGTTGAAAACCTACAGAATGTGCTTTGCCATGATAAACAATTACTGCCTAAGCAAGGGGTTGCTTCAAAATTGAGAAATTAGTGGGGCACTGGGGTGGCTCAGTCAGTTAAGCGACTGACTCTTGATTTCAGCTCAGGTCATGATCTCACAGTTCATGAGTTTAAGCCCTACATCAGGCTCCATGCTGACAGTGTGGAGCCTGCTTGGATTCTCTCTCCCACTCCCTCTCCCTCTTCTTCTCCCTCTCCCTCCCCGCCCCCGCCCTTCCCTGCCTCTCTCTCCTCCCCTCTCTCTAAATAAATAAATAAACATAAAAAAAATTTAAAAATACTGTGAAATGTCTCTTGTGGTTTCTAGAGCCATGGATTGGGGAAAGAGAGCCAGGGAGAACTCAGGGATTTGGCAGTGGTTTGTGGCCCCAGGATTTTCCCAGTGGAGGCCCTGGTAATTTTGTAGAACAGGTGTTTGGCGATGGTACAAAGAAAGGCATGGGGTGGGGGTGCTAGGGACCAGTATGGCTTTGGCTGCCATATACATCCAGTAATGGGAGGTTCTGTTCAGCCACAACCCTGCATGTGGATGGAAATGGTGAGGGTCATGGTGGGCACATCTCTGAAGAGAATAGGGACCCATTTTAACATTTAAGTGTAATCAGAAGAATTCTGAGTTTGATTCTCTGCGTATAAAACTTGTCAGAGGGCTGGCCACCCACTACGAGATACAGAGGGGCTGCAGGTAAATTCTATGTTCCTTTTTACGTCCCTGTCTCCATCACATCCTCCAAATTGAATGACTGGTGCATTATAAACCCAGACTCAGAGCCCAGCTCCCAGAAGGAAAACGTCATACCAAAGCCACAGGCAGTGAGATTTAATTTGTACTAATGAGTGAATGCATAGAAAAAATTCTGGCACTCCCCGAGAAGTGAAAATGAGGTGCTTTGTACCTCCAAGGGGGACGTCATGTGTGAGCTAGAGAGCTCAGTGTAGAAGATTTGCAGAGCTGACAAGAGCTGGCCCGGGCAAGGCATCCCTTACTGACTAAACAGACAGCATCCTTGGAGGCCTCTCTTCTCTAAAAGCATTATCATTTTAGGGGATGGATCAGGCTGGCATTAGTGTACCAAAGATCACAATCAGGTAGGGTTGAGTAAGACAGGAAACTTTGACACGGTCATTTGTATGCCAGAAAGTTCTGACAACAGCTTGGCCGTCACTCCTTGACAACTGCTGACTTCACGGGATTTTTTTCCCTTAGAGAAACAAAATTTTCTGAGCTTTTAGTGAGGCTTGATGTAAGCTAAAGGATATGATTATCGTGTAGACTGTATTGTTTTCCCAAAATTAAAATACTATTTTTCCCTTTTTAAAAAATTCAAAAATATAGCATCAAGTTTCCCAAAACCCGAGAGAGAAAAAAAAAAAAATAAATGTAGGGTAAAAAAAATCACGATTGACAGTTTGGTGTGAATATATTCTCCCAGACTTTTAATGTTGCTATAAGCCTACATTTTTACTTGAATATGACTGTACCGCAACACTGGCCTGGTAACCACCTTGTTTCACTCAATTATGTCAGATCTACGTGGATGTTAATACATTTTAATCTACCTTATCTTTTCAGGGGTTTCATTGTACTTCATTGTATGAATGTGATTTAATTAACCAATCTCCTATTGAGGGACTGTTAGGCCATTTCCAATTTTGGGTTGTATTATAAAGAATATTGGTAACTGGTTTTGTCTGTAAGTCTTTGCACACTTGTCCGATAGTTTCTAAAGGATAAATTCTTGGATGTGAACTTGCTGGGTAGGAGAATAGATATCCTCTTTTTCTGTTGTTTTTTTAATTTGATTTATTGGGGCTCCGGGGTGGCTCAGTCAGTTAACCCTCTTACTCTTGATTTCAGCTTAGGTCGTGATCTCATAGCTCCTGAGATCAAGCCCCACATCGGGCTCCTCGCTGTCTTTGCCCATACCCAGCTCACTCTCCTGTGTGTGAGTCGGGGAGGAGATGAGCAAGAGAGAGAGAGAGAGAGAGAGAGAGAGAGAGAGAGAGAGAATCCCAAGCAGGCTCCACACTCGGCATGGAGCATCTAGATCATGATTGAAAGATCACGACCTGAGCTGATATCAAGAGTCAGATGCTTGGGGCGCCTGGGTGGTGCAGTCGGTTAAGCGTCCAACTCTTGATCTGGGCTCAGGTCATGATCTCACAGTTTGTGAGTTCAAGCCCTGCAGCGGGCTCTCACTGATGTTGCAGAGCCTGCTTGGAATTCTGTCTCTACTTCTCTCTGACCCTATCCCGTTTGTGTGCTCTCTCTCTTTCTCAAAAAAAAAAAAAAAAAAAAAAAGTCAGATGCTCAACAGACTGAGCCACCCCAATATCTTCTTAATTTTGATAAAATGTGACAAAATGCCATGCATAAATTTTATCAACTTGCTCTGTTTTCAACAGTGTGCTAGAGTATTCTTCCAAATTATCACCAACTCTCAGTATTACCAATCTTTCCTAATCTGATGGTGAAAAGACACTTAAATTATCTTAATTTGCATTTGCTTCATCAGCAGTGATTTGGGGCTCTTGTCATATGGTTATTGGCCACATGTATTTTTTTGGTGAATTCAACATTTTCTGATAAGGTATTCATTTTTTACTTATTGAATTATTACAGCTTTTTATATATTAAGTATATTAGCACTTTGTCACATATTTTGCATTCAATTAAGTCTTTTTGGTAACAGTAGAAAGCATCAAACAGGTTTACTGACATAAACTCTGTCTGCTCCTCCAAAAAGAAACCCCCACAAAACTGATGATTGTCGACACTCTATTAATTTCCTAGGGATGTCATAAGAAAATATCACACACTGGGTGACTCAAAACAGTAGAAATTTATTCTTTCACAGTTCTAGAGGCTAGACATCTGAAAGTGTTGGCAGGGCCATGCTCCCTTACAAGTTTCTAGGGTGGGACCCTTCCTTGCTTCTTCCGGCATCTGGTACCCCAGGTGTCCGTTGGCTGGTAGACACTATAATCTCTACCTCTATCACATTCTTTTTCCTTTTGAGTATGCCAGACATATTGAATCAGGGCTCACCATCATGACCTCACCTTAACTCTATTACATCTATAGAACCTAATTCAAATAAAATTACATTTACAGGGACCAAGGGTGAGGACTTCATCTTTTTGGGAGGACACAATTTGACCCACAAGATACTACCATTATGAGGTGTCTGCTATTGCCAGCAAACTATAAACCCTTTAAGGACTGAGGCTGGGTCGAATTTGTTATACATTCTAATCCCCAGTCCTCAGCACACAGTCTAGTAGGGCGGTGGGCACTCCATAAAGATTTTTTTTTCTTTCTTCTTTTTTTAATGTTTATTTATTTATTCTGAGAGAGAGAGAGAGAGGGAGAGACAGCAAGGGGGGGAAGGGCAGAGAGAAAATCCCAAGCAGGCTCCATGCTATCAGCACAGAGCCCAATGCGGGGCTTGAACTCGAACTGTGAGACCATGACCTGAGCCCGTGTCAGAAGTCAGACTGACTGAGCCAGCCAGGCACCATACTCCATAAAGATTTGTTAAGGAATCTGACTTTCAGGAATATCTGGACTTTCAGACATTAAAAGATTCGTACAGAGAATATAAGGCGTCGATTCTTTAATTTGAATTTACATTCAATGATTGTAATTGAAATGCAAATACAAGTGGGGAGAGCTGGACTGTCCAGAAGAGGAAATATCTCTTGACTTTCTGAATGAGCACCTTTGCCAAGGTGTGTGCTTTAGGCTCCCCTGGCATCTGTCCTAAATATGAGTCCTTGCAAATATGCAGACAAGCACACAGATAAGAACCAGATTAATTGATCAGAATTATTAGGTTGGGTAAAACAGATATAAGATGGCAGAGTCCTTAAAAATCCAAGAACTTTTTTCTTCATGTTGTAAAATATAACTGAAAATTTATTTCATAGCCATGGCAAATAGAGCCTGGTTTGCCAAATGCCAGAACTTGCTCCAGAAATATACTTTCTAAATTATTTTTTGGCCCATATCAAAAAAATAATTTCCATTTACCTAGGATTCCCAGCCTCCAAATTATCCCACAGAATTCCCATATCTAACCTTTCTTTAATTTTTTTTCATGTTTATTTATTTTTGAGGGACAGAGGGAGACAGAGCACAAGTGGGGGAGGGGCAGAGAGAGAAAGACAGAATGTGAAGCAGGCTCCAAGCTCTGAGCTGTCAGCACAGAGCCCAACGCGGGGCTCAAACTCACAAACCGCAAGATCATGAACTGGGCCGAAGTTGGATGCCCAACCGACTGAGCCACCCAGGCGCCCTTCTAGTCTTTCTTTAAAAAATGATTCATCTCCTATACATATATATAGTTAATAAAGTTACCTTTTTAAAAGTCAAGAGTCTTCTCTAGGAATTTCTATATTTTATCTACGAGGTCTCCACTCCCTCATACTTTCACTAAAGGTAGTTAAATGGGGTCATATGGGGCTAGGTGTCGAACATCTGCTTTGCTCTCCTTTTAGTGGCCATTGTTCCAGTCCTCAATCAATGGGCCAGTGTTTTACATCCAAATGTACAGCCACAGAAATGAGGTATTTTAATTAGAACATAAACAGCATTTTGATCTGGGCACTTTATCTGAACTCATACAGATGGAGTCCAAATGCAAAATTGAGCATCAAAGCCATTATTCAGATCTGTACAGCGCCAGCTTCACAGGCTTGTGACCTGTGCAGTGACTCATGGTCAGAACTTCCTGTGCTTGGTTTCATGCTCTGCTGTTGCTATCTTGAACTTCTTAATAATTTTTGAATGGCAGGCCCCACATTTTCATTTTGTACTGGGCTCTGCAAATCATGTATCCAGTCCTGGACATACATAAAAGCTGCTTTTACCCGAATCATCTGACCTGTAATCTCTGTTTTCATCTGGCAGTGAAGACAGAGTTGTGGGTAGTTCCCCCAAATCTCCTCCCAGGAGGAGATGACCCGAACTCTACAACGTTTTCAAAGGTCTAAAAGCTGTGGGTCATGTGATTCACTGTAAATAATGAATGGAAGAGGCACACAAAAGTAATTTTTATCTGTAAGTCTAAAGAGTTAAAGTTCTACCTTCACTGAAATACAGAAGAATCAGGCCCAATGTGATGTGTGTCAGCATAACAAAAGAACTTGTCCATCTGAAAATAGGTATGCCCATGTGCCAGCAAGCTAAATATAAATACATTCCTCTAACTCTTCTATCAAGACGATTATTTCAGCAATTCAAATAAAAAGCAGAATCTGTGCAAGGCCCAGCTCAGCTATGTTTTATAAGAATGATGACTACATCTTCTGAATTAGAAAGCATCATCCTTCCTGTTCTTGTTCAGAAGAATGGTGGGGAATAGTTGTAAAAATGTCATACAACATCTACCTTCCATCAATGCATTCATTAATGCGTTGCAGGGCATGGTCTTCTGTACCAGGGGATGGAGTAGTTTTGAAAGAACAAGCTGTCAAGGAAGAGTTCTTTCTAGACACCTTATGAAGCAGGGGAAAGGCTGAGCCGGCAAGGAAGCAGTGTTACCCATACCTTCAAAGGCCTTTTGCATATACAAAAAAAAAAAAAAAAGTTCAGACTACACCAAAGGTATCTATTTAGAAAAATTTTAACTTAAATACCTATTTATATCTGATTGTGTTTAAACATAGACATGGTTAACAGTTATTTCTAGGTAAAGTATTAACTCTAGGTAATTTAGAAATATTTTATAAATAATTTAATGATCTTTCTCTAAGGTTAAACAACACTTCCAATAAATAGCAAGCTATTTAGGAGAGAACATGATTTTTAAAGAAACCATTTCAATTTTTAGGAAATCTGAAGAATGTGTCAGAGTTTAAAAGTCCTTTAAACTGAGAGATGAACAGGGCAAGTAGTGTTCTTGCTAATATGAAATACTGTTCAGATACCAAATACCTTCTTCCATTAAAAAAAAAGAATAAAAATTCTTAGACCAAAATGTAAAATTAAGGCGTGTGAAAACAAATCCATATTTCCTAGAATGTCCTCTTTAATAATATACTTAAAAAAAAAACTCCACCAAACATTTTTACAAATAAGTACATAAAATTCCAGTAACCCTAGGGGAGAAATTGCTTTTCAACTAAGTTTTGAATTCTAGGGTAGATGCATTCTTGAGGACTTCACAACTTGGGTAAAGAGTTGTGGGAGGGTAACAGTTAAGGAAGAAGGGAGGCAGGGAGGAGGATGTAAAGGTGAAAAATGAGTCCCTTTAGTTTCTTCCTGTTTCCATGCTGGAGAAGGCTGTAGTAGCTGGAATTGGCAATCTGCTCTTGGGCAGAGTTGAGATGAATGGTCTCCTCTCTGTTCTTCCTCTTCGTAACCCTGAAGCAGACCAGCAGAGAAGTGCCAGGGCACAAAGGTTCAGATTTTCCATTGTATGTTTGTGCATCTCAGCTGTACACTGTACAAGAACCTAATTACAAAAGACACTGAAAAGACCAACTCGCCTTCCTTTGCTTTTAGCAAATCGCTAGCATCTACAGACATGGAGGGGGATGTTTGGAAGTGTCCTTTAGGGAATGAGACAGAGGTTACAACGATTACGTCTTTTTCTCTAAAGAGGTTGAGGAGCACAAGAATGACCCAAATTGAGAGTATACGCAGATGAAAAGAGATGTCACCAATTATTCCCAATTTCCAGAGACACTCGGTAATAAGACAGTCAAACCAGCAGGCACAATGAAGAAATAGTTTGTTTAAACTTAGAATGTTCTCCAACATCACTGAAGCAAATGACAAAAAACAAACCTGCATACAAGCCTAAAACTGAACATTATTTAAACAAACCGACATGCCAGTATTTTTCTCCAGTAAAGGGTTCCTCCAGCAACAGAGCTGCATTTCTGAAGTGCCAGCTTTCATAATGTCCTGTCCATCAGTCCAAGTTCAATGATGGACATGCTGACTTAAAGCTTTAGAACACTAACTTGTTTTTAATTCTAGCCCAAAGAATTAGGCTGAATGTTTCTCCCCTTGTTTGATGCCCAGAACAAGATGCAGGAACCAGTTAAACTGCACGGTCCATCCTTTGTCTCTACACACTTCGATCTGATCAAGAAAATACTTCTTAGCATCCTCCTCACTTTTCCCCACTGTTAGGGCATCCCGAATATATTCAATATCTTCTTTGCTTGTTAACTGGGGCATTCCTGTCATCAGCATCATGGAGAACAGGATGATCAGCAGGTTTGTGTGATGACGAAGGGCGAGGTAAGCCTTAACGCAGACGTCCTGGATGAAGGGAAAGAAAGTACAGTTATGTTGATGAGGTAACTAAGTAGGGTGATGACTGCCCAGGGATCCTGGAATTTACATAGCATTATCCTGTCCATGAGAGGAAGCTATCACCAACAGGGCAGATCCTCTTTCTCAGATGGAGGGTTTGATGAGAACATATGCTATTTCCATACCCTAGGAAGCACATTAGTGTAATCGCCCATGTCCAGGGTGTGCTCGGGGAAAACTGGTTGATACGGTACATTTCATCTTTTTTCTTACTCTACCTTTTACATCAGTTTCTCTCCTAGGAAACTGAAAGTAGAAATTTCTGTACTCTCTTTAAAGAAATGAGTCAGTTTTTGAACACCATACTGGGATCACTGAGCTTCATGTAAGCATACGTGTTTGCCAAGGGCTAATGGAATCCAGAGAAATGATGGAAATGTGGCATTTGAGGTTTTGTTTTCATCTTTATTTTACAATTTGCCCTATTCTAAGAAAACCAACGTATTAGCGTTTCACTGATGCTCCAAACTGTTGAAAAAACTTGGGAATTGTAATACAAATTCTTTTTTTTAAGTTTATTTAAAAACTTAAATAAAAGCAGGGTAGGGGCAGAGGGATGGAGAGACACAATTCTAAGCAGGCTCTGTGCCATCAGCACACAGCCTGATGCAGGGCTTGAACTTACAAACTGTGAGATCTTGACCTGAGCCGAGATCAAGAGTCAGATGCTTAACCGACTACGCCACCCAGGAGCCCCTACACACATTCTGAATACTGAGCGAGAGGGCTTTAAAAATGCTTTGGCGTGGGGCGCCTGGGTGGCACAGTCGGTTAAGCATCCTACTTCGTCTCAGGTCATGATCTCGTGGTTCATGGGTTCGAGTCCTGCGTTGGGCTCTGTGCTGACCACGCAGAACCTGGACCCTGCTTTGGATTCTGTGTCTCCATCTCTCTCTGCTCCTCCCCCATTCATGCTCTGTATCTCAAAAATAAATAAAAGTTAAAAAAATTGAAAAAAGAATGCTTTGCCTGGCGCATTCTCCAAAAGCCTTTGAGCAAGGTGCCACAGGTGAGTTAAGTCCACTTATTAAGCAAGGCATGCTTATTTCAATCATATTGTGCCAAAGTAAAGAAGAAAGTGCAAGGTTCTCAATTTTACAACACGAGGACAGCCCAACCTTAATGTTGTAACTTGGCAAAGATGGTGTGTTGAAGAAAACTGAAGTTAATGATTACAGATATGAATACTTCAAAAAAATCTGGATATAAGGATATAAATGTGATTTCACACCATAAGGCATAAAAACAGAGCATAAATATGAAAAAATATGCAACCTCATTTGTAATCAAAGAAATGTAAGGGAATGAGATGGAAACATTCACCTATCCAGCTGGAAAATCTTAAAAAAATTTTTTTTTGAAGAATAATACCCAATGTTCACATTTCATAGGCCGATGGTAGGTGGGAATAGGTATAATTTTACTAGCAGACAATTTGATAACATGCATCAAAAGCTTTAGAATGCTAATAAATGTTAGAGAAGTTCATTGCGGTGATGGTTACGTGACTGATGCATTTGTCAAAATTCAAAGAACTGTACCCACAAAAAGGCCCAGTTCTGCTGTAGGTGAATAATGCCTCAATAAACTGGACTTTAAAAAAATGCCTATGTCCTTGTACCCAGCAATTTTCATGCTAGAAATTTACCTTTAAAAACTTGGATAATTTTGCAGTGACCAATACATAAGAATATTTGTTAGAATGTTTAAAAATGCAAGAACTTGAAGGTAACCTAAATATCCTACAGTTGGGTACTGATGAAAGTACCTACAACTGCCTGCTCTGTAACTGCTAGAATGATACCGTGAAAGAATATTGAACAAGCATGTGAAAGTGTCTGAGTTAAAAAGCAGGCATAAAACAACAGCATAGGTGGCATCAGCCCATGTTGGCAAATGAACACAAAATATTTACATGGAAAAAAGATTGGAAGTCTACAGGCCAAAATGTTAAGATAGTGAGTTTTCTTTTTTTTTTTAAGTTTTTAAATTTACGTGTTGAGAGAGAAAGAGAGAGAGAGTAAGGGAGGGGCAGAGAGAGAGAGAGTCCCAAGCAGGCTCCTCACTGTCAGTGCAGAGCCCAATGCAGGGCTCGAACTCATGAAATGTGAGATCATGGCTTGAGCAGAAACCAAAAGTGAGATGCTTAACCGACTGAGCCACCCAGGCGCTCTTCCTTTTTGCTTTTACATTACCTTGTGTGTGTCATTTGCACGTGGCAGGATAACGGCAATGGTCATGGTAGTCATGCCTATATCATTCTGTGTGTCAAGGCTGGACCATGAACGCATCACCCTGTCTAAGTAGAAAAACCCATGGACTGATCTGGCATTAAATGAGACCATATATATAAAAAATGCCTGGCACAGAGACTGGCACATAGCAAGTGTTCAATAAGTGTTAGTCCTCTCCTTTCCCTGCCTGGAGGGTAGATCACTTTTACCTGCTTTCTGCTTACTTGTCAGGGAGCTGGACACTCCCAGACTCAAAAGACTGGGCTCTTCCTACTGTGGATCCAGTGCATTAGTGTTCTTGCATCCTTAATGACTTTACTTATGTCCGGAAATCATTATCTTTTGCTCCTCCATTGGAATGACCAAAGTCACTCTCATTTCTTGGTGATTACACAGGCAAAGGGCAGACTTCACCCCGGGCAACTGGCTTGTTAATTTGTTAGCTCACACAATTTTCACAAGGGCAGAGATGGGGATGCCTTTTGATTTTGAATTAGAGTACATTCTGATTTTTAATTATTTTCTATCCTTCTGTACACTGGGGGCTTCAGGCACAACCCTTGCTTTCTGAGCTCACTGTGTGGTCAAACTCCTTAACAGAAAATTTTTGAGAAGGGAAATTGACCTGCGGCCAAGCTATTCTAACACCAATCCGTAGGTGCTCCGGTGCATATTTGTTCAGCAGCAACCCACGGATTCACTCGTCACTGTAGCACACAGGGACATGGTAAAGGAAGACAAATGTCTTGTGTCAGTCTCGAAGGCCATCTCCTCTATATAAAGCATTTCTGCTGCTTCGAATTTATTCAGTTCTGATATTTACACACAAGGGTCACTTCTGTGAGAAAGAACTTTCCTCCCCCCAGATTTTCATGCCCTATGCTGGTCAGACACAATGTGTAAATTCTGACTGGCAGTGCAGGCTTAGAGATTTAATTAGAGATTTATTCTCTTTTTCTTAGAGATAGTACAGAGCCATGGTAAGAAGTGCAGGTTCACACCTTGCTGCCTGGGTTCAAATGTTGGCTTTATTACCGACAAGCTGTTTGTCATTGGAAAAATCACTTAACCTCTCTGGACCCCAGTTTCCTCATCTGTAGAATAAGAAGAATAATAACAATACCCGTTTCATATGGTTGTGGTGAGATTTCAGTGCTATGTATGTGGTCGGCAATTATTATTAATAGTATGAGAAGTTGCATTATTGAACGCGCACTTCTCAATGCGGAGGTGGGTGGGAAGTAGGAAGCCAGCACCCTGGCTGTGTGTGCAGATGGTTCTCTTGCCCCAGGGGCACAGCTGGGTGCTTGCTCCACCCCCTCAAGCCCCAGAAGTTTCATTTCTGCCCTTTGTGCTCAGCCACAGGGTGTCTGAAAGAACCCTGGCCATGCTGCCTTGGGGCCGGAGGCCTGTGGTTTGGGGGGACTGAGGATGTGGCCTGGGGACCTGGGGGGGTGTGGAAGCACAGAACACAGAAGTGACTGGCTGGGGAAGCAGAGTTTTTTCCTTCTGCCAGGCCTGCCTGGCACTGACCTCAGACATCCTCATTCTGTCCTTCTCAGCTGCCTGGGGAAGGCTTTATAATATTGAGTGGAGAAGAAGGGGCAAAGGTAGAACCTGATTTCAGGGATTTGGTGTAATGTACTTGTTAATGGATGTGAATGTGGGGAACACTGAAATGTTGTTAGCTGGAATGGTATACGTGAGTAGCTGATCAAGTGATTGAGCCTAGATAGTATATCAGCTCTTAATTTCATAGTTGATTCAAATGCCTTGATTAGAGCATCTAGTACCAAAAGAGAGGATTGTTTTTACAAAGCTACCACTCCCATAAGTCTTGGGAACAAAGGACTTCATGATCATTTCGGGGTCCAAACTTGGAGTTGATTTGTTAACCGGCCCAACGTAGTTCACTAAACTGAAAACTTTCTATACACAGTCTCCTAATTTCTTCTTAACTGCCGGTGAGTTCTGGCTGCCTCAGACTGTGCAGGGTCATACGGAATGGGCCTACTTTTTCTTAAAACAAACTCCTCTATTTTCTTCTAGAGAACAAAGTGGAAGTGAAATATTACTGTCCATCTTGACACAAATGAGGAAGTAGCCCCAGGACTACAAAACAGGAACTCCGGGGCCCAGAGAAGAGAGAGAAGAAAACTCACAAATAGCCGTCAATGAAAAGCAACGTCCTCACCCACTGACTTTTCCTAAATATTAATGCTGCTGCTGTCTGCTGGAGGAAGGAGATGGTGGAGAGAAATGGTATTTCTGTCAAAGAGGATTTTATTTGTGTTTTGTATAAAAATTAATGAATTGGCCAAGCAATGCCTTTAGAAGTTATTTTGGCAAAACAGAGAGTCACCGATTAGCTGAGCTCATAAGGCAGGAGGAAGCACTTTCCGAGAAATCTGAAAGAAGAGTATGTCTGACGCTTGGCTGTGTGTTTGCTGAGTTTGAATTAGGATTCTTATCCCTAAGGACCTCTTAAGAATGATTCTCAGACTAGTTCTGTCTAGCAGGGAAAGGGCGGTATTGCCCCCTTCTCAGATACTTGGAAGCTCATTAGAAACCTAAAGGTAACAATTAGGTCGTTCTGCTTTAGTCACATATTCTAAATGGATTGTATGTAGGGGTGTGTGTGTGTGTGTGTGTGTGTGTGTGTGTGTGTGTGTGTATGCGCGTGCACGCACTAGCCTGTTCTGAAAAAGATTGAGGGTGGATTACCTGGATACACAAAAGTCTAAATAACATTAATTAGAATTGGGTAGAAAAAGGAAAGGAATGACAAAGGAAAAGATCACAGTGGATTTCGAACAGAGACCAGTTTAACGCTATACATCACAAATGCTATTTACTTGCTATGGGTGGTCTTCAAATATATCTGTAGCCAAAAGGAAAATCAAATCCATTATTTAACCAATGCTCAGAAGAGTTTTTTTAAAATGTTAGGAGAAACACAGCTTTTCTAGATATTATGACCTGATAGAGATTTCACAAGAGGATCTCTATAAAGAGTACACTTTTGGTAACATGGTAACACCCTCGGTAATATTCTTCAGGTAGACAAAACACTTCTCTAAAAGAAACTAAACACTGAAAGAAGATACAGTTGGAAGCTTATTCTCCATAAATGTTTAAAAGTCACAGGGGTCTAATATCTTAGACACTGAGTGACCCTGCATGCTGGTAGATTAACACATCAGTCCAATTCAAGGCCATCTTTCAAGTCTGCGTCTGGGGCAGGTACCTCACCAGGGGATTCAAACGCCTACAAATGGCTGATGCTGGACCCTTCTCTGACAGTATCTTCCAACAGATAGTACAGTACTGAGCATCTTCATGCCTGGCTAGAAGGCTGAGCTTGACCTTGTTAGTGGTCCTGGGTGCAGGTCCTGAGAGTGAATCCTTTATCAATTCAGTGTATTGTGGGCAGTTTGACAGATAAACTTGTCATCTCCCTGTTGACCTATAGTAGGCCTCTATTACAGTCATTTGTGGTTAACCAATTGAGCTCTAAATGACTTCTTTGCTTTGCTCTCTAACCCCCCTAATCCAGCCCTTGCACTGCTTCAAATGGAATGCAGATCTCCTTTCTTGACCCAAACTCCAGGACACATTCACATCAATACCTGTGTTCCAACCATATCAAACAACTGTACTTTTTTGTTCTTAAATACTGATACTAAATACGCACTTCATGCCCTTGCTAATGTTATTCTTTCTGCTTGGGTGTTCCTCCCCTCCCTGTATCTGCCTAACAAATGGAACTGATCTTATCAAGGGCTGATGAGAACCCTTCACTGGCAGTCCTTTTCCATCCCCCAGGGCAGGATTGCTCCCCCTGCAAACCACTTTTGCAATCCTTAGAACAAAGCTCTGTGTGTGTGTGTGTGTGTGTGTGTGTGTCTTCTGCAGTGTGTCAGGGCTGTGCTCCTGGCCACCTGTGCCCAGAACAGAGTCTGGAACACTGTTGGGCATCTGCAAACACACGATGAAGGAATGCTAAGATTCAATGCTTTAAAATCAGGATCAATCTGTGAACAAGTCATATTGGAAGGCTATTCAACTGTAAAGACATCTTGCCTTGCTCCAGCAGGACTTGGGCCTTCTCTGGGCCTGGCACAGGCCTGAAATGTAGCAGGTAGTTAAGAAGTGTGTGTTGAAATGGTATGCTATCTTGGATATGGAAGAGCAGGGCCTGGGGACTATAACAGGATGGAGCAGGAGGCTGAGAAAGCCCAGCCTGGAAGGTTACAAGTATAGATAGCTACTGGTGTAGACCAGTGCAGGGTTACCACACAAGGGCAGTCAGAGAATAGGGATGGGAAATAATGGGGAGGGGGCCACAGTCCTCAGAAGTGGTCAGATGGTCAGGTCCCTGTGGCCTGGGAGGTCCCTGTGGCTGGGGTGAAGGAGACTACTTGCATTTCCAACAAGGCAAGTGTCAGGAGGGAGCAGGACCCCAGTCCTAGAGGTGGATTAACTGAGGCAAAAGTAGTTAAAAGACCCTGGGATCCAAGATGAGAGCAAGATGGCAGCAGAGATAGACTTTGAATAAAGGTTTCCTAACAGCCCAGGTCAGGACACTGCATGGAGACTGGGCACAGGGCTGAGCCTGCAGGTGAAGGCTCCGGGGTACGCCCTGGGGTGAGGACAGCTCCGCCAGCGGTGGGCACCAGGCAGGGCCTGATAAAGCTGCACCCAAGACTAAAATAACACAACGAATAGGTCCCAGACTACTCTCCTATAAAATGTTTCTTAAGAGTGACATCTAGGGGCAAATGCCTTCCTTTTAAGTATGCTCATCAAGCTGCCTGCTTTATGTCGATGCACCTGTGAAGGTGTTATTGGGCTCCCCTGGTTTCTTCAGCTGTATTGAACATACATTTGCTTAGTGCCTACTGTGTCCAAAGAACATCTTCAAAATACTTGTTTATATACTAGGCCAAGTTGTTCACACTCCTTGGAAACTGTTCCATATTGAAAGTACACTATAGGTATATACTGTGTGTCCTGTTCTCTTGGCATGAGCTACTGATCCAATCGGGGAAAAATATGTATATTTATATTGTTAAGGAACTCTCCACAAAAATGTAAACAGGCACCATGTGATGTGACACTTACATTTTTGTATAATTAAAAAAAATTTTTTTAACACTTATTTATTTTTGAGACAGAGAGAGACAGAGTGTGAGTGGGGGAAGGGCAGAGAGAGAGGGAGACACAGAATCTGAAGCAGGCTCCAGGCTCTGAGCCATCAGCACAGAGCCTGACGCAGGGTTCAAACCCACAAGCTGTGAGATCATGACCTGAGCCAAAGTTGGATGCCCAGCCAACTGAGCCACCCACCCAGGCACCCCACATTTTTGTATAATTTAATAAAATGTTAGATTTCATGGGCGCCTGGATGACTCAGTTGGTTAAGAGTCTGACTCCTTGATTTTGGCTCAGGTAGTGATCTCGTCATTGTGAGATTGAGCCCCATGTCAGGCTCTGCACTGCATGGAGCCTGCTTAAGTTTCTCTCTCTCTTTCTCTCTGCCCCTCTCCAGCTTGCACATATTCTCTCTCTCAAAACAAATAAACATTTAAAAAAACACATCAGATTTCATAACTAGGATTACCTCCTCTTCTGATGTGTAGATATTTAACCTGTATCTTGAAGGCTTATTAACATATGTGTGGCAGGAGCTTGTCAATCTATGCCTGAGTTGATATTTCATAAACTCACAGAATACAATGTATTATGGAGAAGGAGGAAATCCAAGGAGGTCGCCTGGCCTCATCCAGCCACTAACCAATTCCAGAACTGTCCCCCTCCCCCCCTCCCAACCTTCTCTCCTCCACTCAGCAAATAACCACTGAGCGCTCACTAGGTCTCAGGCCCCTGATGAGGGAGTCAGGTCAGGTGTGGTCCTGCTGCACAGACTCATACATATAATGATATGCTGTCATAGGTGCTGTGAAGGCAACATGCAGGGGCTGAGGCAAAGGATAACTCGAGGGACCTCATTGGGGGTCTGCTCTGAGGAATGACATTGAGGCTGAGATCTGAGGGTGTTCCAGGGAGAAGGCAGGAATGGGGAGGATGTGGAGGAAAGCCACTGTGACCTTGACCAAATGCGAGACTGTGGGGAGAGCCTTGTAGGGAAAGCTTAGTTAGATTTTAGTCAAAGTGAGGTGAGAAGCCACTGAACAGTTTATAGGGAGTCACACTGTATCTGTAAAGTTCCGTTTTTAACCAAATTCTGGTTAATTTATAACCTTGTATAATACCAAATAATAGAATGAGGGAAAAACACTAAAATGTTGACAGTGTTATTTCTGGAAGGCGGGATAATGGGTTCTTAATATCCTTCTGATATTTTTAATATTTTGTTGGCTTTTTAAAAAGAAACACGTACTACTTTTAAAATTAGAAACGAAGCCCCCACATTCCTATATAAAAATAAAGGGGAAGGCAAATTTCATTTGCTAATGATATAAATGTATTTGCATGTAATCTATGTTCTAAAACCGTTTAGTGACATTTAAAGCAAAGTGGTTCTAAAATAAATTATTGGGGTAAAATATTGTTTTCTCTTTTCACTCTTCAGTAAGGGAGAGAGTTTTCAAAAGAGAATGTATCTATCAACATCGTCACCACTGAAATGTACATGTTTAGCACCTGGTGTATAGGACCGTGCTCCGCAGGCTAACAGATATTCCTGGACTCAAGTAGTGAGTATGCCTTGGTTTTATGTCTTTTTGTCTGATTACAGCTTGCTCCTGAAGTCTGCCCTATTCTAGAAATAATTTATTAATATGGTCCGGGGCTAAACTGAGTATTTTGGAAAAAAGAAAGGGGTGGGATAAAACAGTGCCTTCCTCTTTCATTTTCTGGCCTTCTGTCCACCAGCCAAGAGCTAGATATATTTTTAAATCTTTGTGGGGAAGGCTCACCTCACCCTTAACAAAAAGTGGGTCAGCTTTTATCCACCCTCCCTAACAGGTTATTTAAATGTGATGCATGCATTAAATAACCTTCCCATTCAAAATTAGCGGTTCACTGGAAATGAGGACACCTTTGATTTAAAATGTAAATATATACAACATTTCACAGCCTGCCTAAAAGTGGCAGTTTTAGTATACAAGATCCTACGTTGCTATTTAGAGGGTTTAGAGATGTACTCCCAGAGCCTGAAGGATGTCATCTCAAAAAGGGAACATAAAACTAAAAAACAGAAAAACATCCGGAAGGCTTAGTAGTGTGTTTAAAAAAAAAAATTGTCACAAGGTCTGAGTCAAATGACGAAAAACCTGCTGCTCATCTTTATCAAGCTGGAAACTTTAGAAAGCCTGTGTCTGTATAATTGTACACATAGATGTATATATGTCCACTGTTTTTCCTGTTGTCCAGTGGGGGGGTGGGGGCAGACAAGGGCGCAGGTTGGGGGGTGGGGGCAAGCAGGCAGAGCTTGGACCCCCGCGTGCTCTTTAACCAGAACAATGCTACTACTTTCTTGTGTTTCATATGTTGCCGTTGGACTTGAGATCTCATTTCTAAGAGGGCTTCTCAACTTAAAAGTTTTCAAAGTTGGAAGACCCTTTGTGATGTATGTGACATCGGAAGCTACTGTGTATTAAATTTTTGCTGTGTTCTAGGCACTGGGGGAAGCATTCTACACATTTCATTCAAATAATCCCTTTAAAAAATCCCTTAAAAAAAAAAAGAGGTTCTAGTGATTTTAAGAAAGCAGCTTTGGTCACAGGGACGGAGAACTGGTCCCAGACCAACAGGTTGGCACAAAGGCGCCTTGCAAAGGTTTCATGCTTGGAGTGGAAGCTGCCTGGGGCCGGGAGCAACGTCTCCTTGGCCTCCCACATCCCAAATCTTTTCATTAAAGAATATTTTGAAACTTAACAACAAAGAAGATTACAGGAAGAAGTGCTGCTGGGATTTTAGGGGTGGCACGGGCACTCTGGGTGGTCATTCTGGGGAGCGATGCTGACAAAAAGGAAGAGAAGGCACAGAAAGCAGGAGAGCCTGCCAGCGAGGGTGGATGCCTTTGCACCTGCCTCTCCTGGTGGCAGGATTGCTGCTGTGCTTGAAGCTAGGTAGATGAACCCCCTCCTCTGCAGGAGAATTGAGTGACCCCCACTTCTTTAAATGGTAAAATTCTTCCAGGTTATTATTATTATTTTTGGAACCATTTTTCTGTTCCAGGAAGTTGTCAACATATGTGATTTTTAACTTTAAAGAAAAACAGGACTGAAATGTGTCAAATCCCTGGAAATAGTCTGAAACCCAGTTGAGTTTACCCAGAAACACACACTAAAAAATCCTAAGACCATCTGGCCCCAAAGATCTCAGTTTCTCTGACAAGGCTCCTAGAACTGTGGGGGCTGGGGGACGGGTAAGTCCTGTAATCAAATCGAAATCAGCCGGGAGAACAAACAAGAACAGGCAGGTTTCAAAACAATACATACATCCTAGTTCCTGTTCCACACAATTTCAAGGCCCAGGCCATGTCCCAAGGATAACAGGGAACTCAAGAAGAGACTCTGAAAAAAGGCTTGTTCCTGACCTAATTGCAAGCCACACCGGGTTTAAGACAGGCCTAAAGTGGGGAGGGCGGGGGGGGGGGGCGGTGGCACTCTTTAAAGGGGACCCAAGGCGCTTGTGCATATAATGGAATCCCTCTTTGCCTCTACTGATCTGTTTTGTGTCTGTGTGGGCTATAAATAAGTATTTTATGTAGTCATTACGTAGTAATTTCGAGGTCTGTTCCTTCACAGTTATTAAATTTGCAAGCGTGAAAATTTTACTCCTTGCGTTTTTCAAATATTTGATAGTCAAAAGTGGATGGAGACCAGGAAGGAGTGACAAAGAAAGTAGGATGTGAACACTTCCAGGGAGATGGGGTGACCCATGCAGGAGCTTGTTTACAGGTGAGCAGGACAGGCCTGAGCTTTTCTGTACAACCCGCAGTGGAGTTGACAGGATCAAGTGATGGAAGAGACTGTCCTTCACCGAAAGGGGACTACATACAGTGGTGCGGCCAGAATTCCCTCTGTAGTAACCTGATAAACGCATACCTGCAGCAAAAATCAGAAGCTCACAATTGTTTGAGAGTCCTGAAAAAATACATGTGGAATTTGGATCTTCCAGACAGTCTTGAATTGATAAATATTCAAAGGCTAAACCTGCTTACCAGACGCTCCTCCTGAAAGCCCCTTTTGGGCACAGTGCCATCCTGGCATTCTCTATTTGCTCTCTATTTGATTACGGAATGCTCTCTCTCGCTTCCTGGTTGGTTTTAGATGGGAAACCACGTTTTGTACTCAGGGATGGAATGGAGGGAACAGAGGGGAGGGAGGGTAGTCAGAAGCAGAGAAGCCTTAACGTGGAGTGAGGGGGAAGGCTGCTGTGCCCTGAAGGCACTATCTGATTGGTACTCTGGGAGGAGGCAGAGGCAATGAAGAAGGAGGCCAGTTACCTGAAATTTCTGGAAGTGCAGGCTTGTCTTCTTTCCAGAAGTTCCCATCACAAACAGGAAGTCTGGGGTTAGCACAAATGGCACTCTCTCTTTATTGATGCCCAGAAAACTTTTGTAATTCCCGAGAATGTGTCCAAAGTCAATATGAAATAGATTTCCTTAAGAGAAGAAAATGTCTGACATCATTATGAGGGCATAAGCACTTGTAACAACACTCTGGTTTGTTTATTTCCTGAGATATTTTTTAAGTTGCCTGAAAATGAGCTATCTTGGGCGAGAGAGCTATTTTTATACTGTTTTATCAGCTTGTGATATTTTTCAGCTTAGCAGGTGTGTATGGTAGTAACCACAAAGCACTCTTTGAACCAAGTGTGTTTTTGATATCCTTCTGGTGTTCTTCAGATGACAGCCAAATGCCATTAAAAAAAATTCTCGTCTCGTCTGAGAATTATTCTTAGAAATAGAAGTCAGAACTCTCTGGCTAATCTGTCATCATTTTGCCCGAGACTCTCTTATGCCCTTTATATGACTCAGGATAGACTGATGGTTTGCTCTGCTTGGTGAGGGTGGAGGATGGGGGGGTGGGGGAAGGCATTCACCTTTTCCTTTTGAGTAGCACCATAGAAATACATCACTGTGAATCTCCTTTGAGTCAGTTTCTACCACTGTCACTGTTGTTACCATGATTACCATCATCTCTTCTTGTTTAGATAGCCTGTATCATACGTATGGTCCATAAATACGTGATGTCTTTTGATTCTCACGGAGAGTAAGCAGTTTACCTCAATATGGTGCTTTTTCTGGATCCCACTTTTAAACTGGTCCAAATTTCTTAGAGATACTTTTCATGGCACGGCAGCCAATACTGACCATGGTCAGAGTGGTCGGTGAACTCGTGACACGAGGTAGGTTAGGAAGGCAGAGCATCTCAGATTTAAGGATGTCTGGGAGTTCTTTTTGTTGCTTCCCTGTAACATCTGACACTATCGATCACACCCTCCTTCACCAGCTTCTGGGATATGCCCCTACTTATCTTTCTAGCTAATTGCTTTTCCTTCTTAGGTCTCATTTCTGGTATCTTCTTCCTCTCTGGGGTGATCGCAACATCTATGTTCCTACATGGTAATGACTTCTAGATGTGTACTCCAATCTTAAACTCTTTAAATATTACTCTCTGCTGAAGGATAGGGGAAATGGGGAGTTAGTACCAGTTCAGTGGGGCCAGTGTTTAAGTTGGGGAAGATGAGAAAGTTCTGGGGGATGGTGGTGATGGGTGCACAGTAATGTGAATGTATTAAAAAATTTTTTTGGGGGGCGCCTGGGTGGCTCAGTCGGTTAAGCGGCCGACTTCGGCTCAGGTCATGATCTCATGGTCCGTGAGTTCGAGCCCTGCATCGGGCTCTGTGCTTACAGCTCAGAGCCTGGAGCCTGTTTCGGATTCTGTGTCTCCCTCTCTCTGACCCTCCCCCATTCATGCTCTGTCCCTCTCTGTCTCAAAAATAAATAAACATTGAAAAAAAAATTAAAAAAAATTTTTTAATGTTTATTTTTGAAAGAGAGAGAGAACACACACACACACACACACACACACACACACACATGCATGAGTGGGGAAAGGGCAGAGAGAGGGAGACTGAGGATTCAAAGCAGGCTCCAGGCTGAGAGCCCAATGTGGGGCTTGAATCCACACAACTGTGAGATCATGAGCCGACACCTGTCACTTAACAGACTGAGCCACCCAGGGGCCCCACAGGGTGAATGTGTTTAATGCCACTTAACTACACACTTAAAACTGGTTGATATGGTTGGTAAATTTTATGTCCTGTATGTTTTACCACTGTAAAAACAAATTATAATAAATAAACTCACCTGTCTCTGTGATCATAATATTGTCGTTGTGCCTGTCGCCTATTCCAAGAACAAAGGTAGCCACACAGTAGCCAGCACAGGAATAAACAAATCTCTCCACTGCTGCCTGAAACTAATTAGACACATCTGAACATTAGTTGTGTTCTAGCTACAAAGAGCAGTGTGGATCTGTTATAAACGACTTCCAAAAAGGTACTATTCTGGGAACCAGTTTCAAGTTCATGGCACCTGATTTCATTAACAACCTATCTGCTACATGCCAACTTTCTCCTTGCTCTCCTTACATTCTAGGTGAAGATTCAGTGACTCACAATAGCACATGGAGGAAACGAGAGTCAAAGAGCAATGGTAATTTAATCAAAGGGTTCATTTCCTCTCCATGTCATCGTTTGCCAATGCTACAGAACCTATAATAATTTCTCCTTCAGTGGAGAACATATGTTTTGCTTGTGACCACTTCACGTATGCATGGGTTCACAAATCCACACATATAACAGACTAATAAATGCTGCTAATTATATTTCCTACCCAAGGGCTGCTAACCATGCAAATGAGAAGTGGTAATCCTGTACCGCAGAACTTGAAACAGCAGCCAAACAGCCAGCCTAACCACGCAGCTTGTGAAGGATTCAGCATGTGTGCTTCGCAAAGATGGTGAAACTGATGTTTTCAGGATCTCTAATTTACCATTTAGAGTGCAGAGGTACATCAGAAATTACTTTGGAGGATATGTGGCATCTCCCAGGTAGGAAAGGACCTATCCACGGTAACTAGATTTTTCTGCCGAACATCAAAAGGAGGCGGTCGTAAAAAGTGCCCACCAAGTTACTTCATAGAACCAAATTTTATGCAAAGCATGCCTGATAGTCAAAGGACAAACAAATGCTCACTGGCATTCTGAACTGAGAGCTTCCGTCTTACACAGATATGCTGTGTCACACGGGAAGGCACTTAAAACCCCCACGGCCTCACAGGTAAAGTATTTTGCCAAACCTCAGGAGGCACGACATCGGTAGATCCTTTGAAAATGCAAACCCATTATTGCTACATGAATGACGGCTCATAAGGAGCCTTCAGAGTGCGGGAAAAGCTGGAGCTCACCTTTTCTTCAATAGGGCATTTCTCTTTGAGCCAGTGATTCAGGACTTCATCTTTAAATGCGCCCGTGTTGCCCACGGTGCTTTGCTGAATTTTGGCAATTGTCGTGGCCTCTTTCACGATCTCGATCATTCCTATGAGAAGATGCACAAAGGCTGATGGACACTGGGGCTTGGGGCCTGACCCAGAGGAGGAATGGCTGGGTCTCTGTTGACAGGAGGGCAGAGGGCTTTTCAACCAGGCGGCTCTTTCCCTGGTTTGGTTTTCTTAGGAGAGAGAGAAAGAAAAGGAGGAGGATGCAGAAGTTTTGTGGGACATGCTTTCAATCCCTGAATGAAAAGAGGAAAGGTTGGCTTTCAAAGGCAATAAGTAAAAGCACTTATGTGCTGAGCATATGTGCTTGGCAAACGGTGCCTTTTCCTTTTTTAATCACAGGGTCAAATGGAAGTGATTTTGTACAGTTCTCGGATTGGAAACTTGAATAAAAATATGTCTGATTGAAACAAAAATGTTAAATGTCTGTAAAAGCACCTAAGAGTAGAGTATGTAATAGTTTCAATAATGTGAATTCTAAGATATTAAAATAAGTGACAGATCTTTGCGTCTATTTTTAAACGTTATTTGTGAGAGAGAGGTTTAATGTGCAGTGAAACGAGTTACAGTTTAGAGGTGGAGAAGTAAAGAGGAGGGAACAAGTTCTTATGAAAATCATTTCCATGTATAGTCACAGGGATTTAAATCACACATTCATGTATTTTCAACAGATCCATATTAAATCAAGAGTCACATTCACCAACCTTGGAACATTTTCTTCCTTTTCTATTTGGATTATGATTGTAATTTTTCACTTATTAAATGCCTACGCTAAAGGACTTATGATCCCTTATTTTATTTTTCAATATTTTTTTATTTGAGAGAGAGGGAGAGTGTGTGTGCACAAGTGGGGTAGGGACGGGGGGGGGAAGAGAGAGAAAGAGAGAGAGAGAGGGAGAGAATCTTAAGCAGGCTCCACACTCAGCTCAGAGCCCCCATGTGGGGCTCGATCCCATGACCCTGGGATCATGACCTGGCTGAAATCAAAAGATAGATGCTCAACTTAGGGGGGTGCCTGGGTGGCTCAGTCAGTTGAGCATCCAACTTCAGCTCAGGTCATGATCTTGCGGTTTGTGGGTTTGAGCCCTGCGTTGGGCTCTGTGCTGACAGCTCAGAGCCTGGAGTCTGCTTTGGATTCTGTGTCTCCCATTCTCTCTACCCCCCCCAACCCCGCCGCTTATTCTCTGTCTCTCTCTGTCTCTGTCTCTCTCAAAAATAACTAGACATTTTAAAAAAAGGACTTACGATCTTTTAGAACGAGCTGAGTGGTATATTCATCTCCTGAGGTAATCACATACCTATTTTGTCACCAGTTGAAATGCAACCATATGGCAGGAGGCACAGATCCAGAGATTCAGTCTCCCAAATGGATTCCATGATTCGTAGAATCTAGACATCAAACACAAAAACGTTTCCATCACATTGGTTTAATAATTTTTCTTCTCCCTTAAAAAAACAACATGTATTTTGTGTCTGGTAACACAAAATATATGTCAGCATAAAGTCTGTAAGTCGCAACTATATTTATCAACCTGGTGCTCTAAAGTTCCCCTTCCCTGGGAGCCTGTTAATTTTGGTCCCTGAGATGGACCCTGGGGAAGAGGATACGCGGAGTTCGTGTGGGGAGAGGTTGCAGTGGTGTTTCAGCATTCAAATGTTCCACTCCACTTATGTATATTTTACCATCACAACAAAGTGTTCTCCCCTACATTCTTAGAAATTTTTATCCATAAGGCACTCTGGGGCTAAACCAAGGCAACACTAGCACTGATGAGAATGCTTGCTAATTTACCAAGTGCTGTTTTGTGTTAATCTTTTGCATTTACCCTATAACATGAATATGATTAATATTCCCATTCTGCACATGAAGAGACTAAGGCTTCAAGACCTCACCTAACTTGCCCTCACCTGCCAAGCAGTGTGCCTCAGCAGGGAAACAAGTACATAAAGGGCAAGTGCAAAGTTCCCCTCAAAAGGAGAGGAACACAGTGATGCTTTGTGTTTCTGAAGAGTTTGTCTGCCAAGAATCAGAAGATTCTATGGATTTATTTGAAAGGCAGCAAACTTTCAAAAGGTTTGAAGGATTTCTTTTTCTTTCTTTCTTTTAATACTTCTGGGACAATACACATAGTATTCTTGAAAAGAGAGCAAGAGGTATTATTGTTTCCGTATTAGAAACAAGTACAAGCAGAAACACACAGAGAGAATTGAAAACATGACCAATTTTTTAATAGGCTACATTTAAATCAATGGGGTTTGCCTATTTTAAATAAACCACATTAAATATTAGGAATTGTGTTACTTCTACAACGGTGGACTATGGAGAAGATTACTTTCCAGGTTTGCAAAGCTAAAGTTGATCCAGAAATGTTAGAAAATATGCAAAATGATTAACATTGATTACTGTCCACCTTCTGGTCTAGTAACTTATTCATGCTTGTTACTTAACTGCACGATTTCTTCAGTCACTTATGTGTCATTCTTCTGTCTCCTTCCTATCAAATCATTCACTTGAGTTTGTGGATGTGGATGTAGATCAAAGTGAAGTGTATAAGGAGAGCACTTGTGGGTGCACAGATATGTCTATAAATATGAATAAAGTGGATGCCAGGGGGGTACATACGTCTATATTTTATGTTACTACACTAGGAATGGGATGTATAAAAGAGAGGTTAGGTGAGGGAGACATATCTGGCTATATGGGAAAGTTGGATATGCTTCTTCTCAGGAATAGACAGCATTGGGATGCTCACTAGATCACATATCTAATGGCCCACAGCCATGTTCCCCCAGTGCCAACTCTCTGTTACAAAATCTTCGATCACTGTACATGGACAAAATAGGAGAATGGGAATAAAATCAGTAGCAGGCATTTTTTAGATCAAATACAGAATTCTTTTTTCAGGTAATTGAACAAAAAAATTCCTTAATGGTAGCATACCTGTAAAATCAGCATGTCTTGGCGCAGATCATCACCATGTTTAAAGATAATGCCAATCGTTTCATTTGATAGGGCTGTAGGGTCGGCACATTTAAACTCAAGCCATAGGGGCTTTTTCTTGGAGGCCATCACTTTACATTTTTCAATCTGTAAGGAAATAGTCACATGTTTCCTACATATAATGAACACATATCGTGGACACGTAAATCCTCTTGCAAAATATTATTATAAACAACCAGTACAAAGTCCTAGTTGGAAGAGAAGATATTTGCAAATACCTATCAGATAAAGGATTAGTATCTAAAATCTATAAAGAATTTATCAAACTCAACATCCCAAAAACAAGGAATCCAGTGAAGAAATGGGCAGAAGACATGAACAGACACTTTACCAAAGAAGACATCCAGATGGCTAACAGACACATGAAAAGATGCTCAACATCACTCATCATTAGGGAAATGCAAATCAAAACCACAATGAGATACCACCTCACACCCCTGTCAGAATGACTAAAATGAACAACTCAAGAAACAACAGATGTTGGCAAGGATGTGGAGAAAGGGAAACACTTTGCATTGTTGATAGGAATGGAAACTGGTATAGCCACTCTGGAAAATAGGATGAAGTTTCCTCAAAAAAATAAAAATAGAGCTACCCTACGACCCAGCAATTACACTATTAGGTATTTATCCAAGGGATAAAAAATTGCTGATTTGTAGGGGCACATGCACCCCAATGTTTGTAGCAGCACTGTTGACAATAGCCACAGTATAGAAAGAGCCATTGACTTTTGAATGGATAAAGAAGATGTGGGATTTATATATAATGGAATATTACTTGGTAATCAAAAAGAATGAAATCTTGCCATTTGCCACAATGTGGATGGAACTAGAATGCATTATGCTAAGGGAAAGAAGTCAGAGAAAGACAAATATCATATGATTTCACTCATATGTGGAATTTAAGAAACACAGCGGATGAACATAGGAGAAGGGAAGGAAAAATAAGATAAAAACAGAGAGGGAGGGAAACCGCAAGAGACTCTTAAATACGGAGAATAAACAGGGTTGCTGGAGGGGAGGTGGGTGGGGGGATGGGCTAAATGCATGATGGGCATTAAGGAGGGCACTTGTTGGGATGAGCACGGGGTGTTATATGTAAGTGATGAATCACTAAATTCTATTCCTGAAACCATTATTACACATATGTTAATTAACTTGGATTTAAATTGAAAAAACAAAAAACAAAGTCCTAGTTGGAAGATGATGTTCAATGATTTGGGCAAAAGTACAGCAAGCGTTCTTACCAAATCTGCAAATGTTATGGGAGAGCAAGTTATAACACCTAAAAGCAAGGATTCTCAAACTGTGTTCCGAGGAACCCTATGAGTCTGTGGAGGTGTTCAAGAGGCAATGACAGGTCCTGTCCTCTGCATGCCTCACTCCTACAGGGCTCTGGTACTCCCATGTGCCCATTACTACAGAGCAACTATGCTGTTTATCTAAGCTCAACATACCCTAGGAGATGAAACATAAAGAAAACTATACCAAGGCTGATCCTAATCAAATTGCTGAGGACCATGGTACCAAAAAGAAAATCTTAAAAGTAGCCTGGGGAAGAAAGACACATACAGAAATCAGAGGTAAGAATGACAGGAAACTTACAGAAAATATGCAAGCCTGAAGAAAAAGCTGCTGAAAGGGAGGAAAAAAAGCCAACCTAGAATTCTATATTCAGGGAAAACATCTTTCAAAAACGAAGGTGGAATAAAGAGGTTTTCAGACAAACAAAAGCTGGAAGAATTTCTTGCCAGAAGACTTGCACTATAAGAAATTTTTAAGGCTGAAGGAAAATGATGCCAGATGGAAACACAAACCTTTACAAAGAAATAAAGAGTCCCCAAATGTGGCAAATGTGTGGGTAAATATATATATATATGACATATTTATATAAATATATATTTATATTTATATATATTATATATATACATTTATATATGTAAGTTTAATCTATTAAGTCTGCTAAATATTTTTAACTATTTAAGGCAATAATAATAATTACTATTGGGTTTATGACATATGTAGGAGGTAAAAGCATGACAAAAATAGCATAAAGGTCAGGAAGAAGTTAATAGAAGTATACTGTTGTAAGATTCTTATGCACACGTGAAATGGTGTATTATCTGAGTGTAACCAAGAGCATGAGGTAACAGATATTTAGATCAATGAAGTGAACTAGAGAATCTAGATATGGACCCACACATATACGGGCAGTTGATATTTGACAAAAGCACCGAGGTATTTCAACAGATGGTGCCAGGAAAGTTGGATATTCAATACCAAAAAAACCACACCTGATCTTTACTTTCCATCATACCCAAAAATTAACTCCAAGCTGGATCAAAGACTGAAATGTAAGAGTGAAAACTATGAAACTTCCAGGAAAAAATATTTGTCACATTGAATTAGGCAGTCTTTCTCAACATTGGCACTGTTGACATTTTGGGCTAGATTATTCATTGTTGTTGGGGGGCTGTCCTGTGCAATGTAGGATGTTTAGCAGCATCCCTGGTCTCTACTCACTAGATGCCAGCAGAATTTTCCCAGTTGTAACAGTAAAAAATACCTCTAGACATTACCAAATGTTCCCTGGTGTGTGTGTGTGTGTGTGTGTGTGTGTGTGTGTGTGTGTGTGTGTGTGTGTTGGGGGTGTCTCTCCAGGTTGAGTATTATTGGATTAGGTAAATGTTTCTTTAAAAAAATTTTTTTTAATGTTTATTTATTTTTGAGACAGAGAAAGAGAGAGACAGAGTGTGAGTGGGGGAAAGGCAGAGAGAGAGGGAGACACAGAATCTGAGGCAGGCTCCAGGCTCTGAGCTGTCAGCACAGAGCCCGACATGGGGCTTGAACCCATGAGCTGTGAGATCATCTGAGCAAAGTTGGACGCCCAACCGACTGAGCCACCTAGGCTAGGCGCCCCACAAATGTTTCTTAGGATACACGAAAGCAAACTATACAAAAGGTGATGAATTGGACTTAATAAAAATTTAAAAACCCTTCTGCTCTCTGAAATATACTACTAAGAAAATGAAAAGGTAAGCCACAGACTGGAATTTGTAAAATGTATACCTGATAAAGGGTTTGTATCTAGAATATGTAAACAACTCAAAAATAAGAAGGCAACCCATATTAAACATGAATGAAAGACGTGAACAGAAACTTCTCAAGAGAAGATGGAAAATAAGCACATGAGAAGATACTCAACATCGTTACAGAAATGCAACATTGAGATGCCACTTCACCATTGGAATGGCTAAAATTAAAAAGATTGGTGATAATTAGTATTGGCAAGGATGTGGAACAGTGGGAACTCATGTACATTGATGGTGGGAATATACAATGTTACACACTTTGGAAAAATAGTTCAGCAGTATCTTATAAAATTAAACACACATGTACCATGACTCAACTATCTCACTGTTAAATATTTACTCAAAAGGTGAATGGAAAATAAATCATAGTATATCCACACAGGGGACTACTACTCAGTCATAAAAAGGAACAGATGGCACACACAGCAATGTGGATGGATCTTAAAAGCACCATGCTAAGTAAAAGGATCCAGAAACAAAAACTACATACTGTATGATTCCACTTGATGAAATTCTAGAAAATGACATGACAGAAGCAGATCAGTTGTTCAGGATAGGGGATGGAAGAGGAAAGGACTAACTCTGCAAGGGAACATGAAAGAACCTTCCCTATAACGTCTCTATGGAAGTGTTCTGTATCCTGGTTACAATGGCGGTGGTTATGTGATTGCATACGTTTGTCAAAACTCATTGCACTGCACACTTAAAACGAACAAAATTTATTGTATGTAAATGATTCCTTAAGAAAGCTGATTTAAAACAAAATGGATGGGAGACTGCCTGGTTTTGAGGCTTTGAGGAGCTAGTGGTTAGAGAAAGGCTTGACAGAAGCCCGTCCAGGGACTTTCCAGCTTCTCTGTCTCTACAGAAACATTAGCTTTTACCCACAAGGCCCTGTGAAGCGTGCACAGACAGTTACAAGACATAAAGACCACTTGGGGACATCGAGGTGATACCTACCACTAGTGCTCCGGCCTTCAGTCCAGGATCATATGGGACTCTAAAGCTTTTTGGGAGATTCGAATTCTGCAGGTTTTCAAGTTTTTGCTTAAGTTGTGAAATAACTGTAATTGTCAGAAGTGCACAAAGTTACATGAGTTCAAATAATCACCAACATTATCTATAGCATTTCCTGAGGCCACGTCTATTCATAACATTCTATACATTTGGTCTGGTGTGGAGTGGGAGCAAAGGGTGTAGGTTTCTGTCTTTGAGAAACTAACCATAAGACGTGGCGAGATAAGTCAGGTTTACTGTGAGCAGTACAACCATGTACACAATACTACAGCAGTGGATAGAAGCATGCGAGTAAAGATATGGGAGGCCAAGACAATCAGGTAGGGAAGGATATTTTGAAGGTAATGCTAAGGAATATATACTGTTGTTCTCTTCCCAAGATGTGAAACTTTGAACTGCCATTTGGTTTGGGGAACAGACATTCAAAGACCATATTAAATGCAATTTAGTTAGGGTTCTATAAATTATTTTCAAAAGAAGAAGTCAGGTTATGTGGAGACAGTGTGATAGCCTCAAACTCAAGAGGTCTTTAGAATTCTAAATTCTAAGACAAAATATATAGGTTAAAAATTTCTTCCTGGATAACATACTAGAGGCCGGTACAAGTGTTTCCCTTTCTTACTTACAATGAAAATAAAAGTAAGATGATTATGACCACGATTGTTTTTTTGGAGAGAACATTATTGGTGTATTGGAAAAGAATTCAAGGGGAAAAGTGGAAATTCAGAATATTCAAAATACTAGCTGACTATGTTAGTATATGTGTCCATTATGAGCCATAGTGCTGGGTCTATGTATATAAAAATGAATAAAAAATATCCCCTAGTTTCAAGGCTCTTGCAGTTTACCAGACCAGAAAGATGTGTCAATGACTATATTTTAATATAGTATCAACCAAAGCCTAGGGGAATACAGAGAAAGAGTGATTAATTTTCCTAGGGGCAGGGACAGGATTTATTAGGGATAAGATCATATTGGAAATGACATCAGAGAGGAGGTATATATGTCTGTGTATAATTATGCTGATCTCTATATAAATATATATAAAAAATAGAAGTATACTGACATATATAAATATATATACACAAATTTAAATAGCTTCTCAATAATTCATTTTTTTTTTAATTTTTTTAATGTTTACTTATTTTCTGAGAGAGAGTGAGACAGAGTGTGAGTGGGGGAGGGGCAGAGAGAGAGGGGGACACAGAATCTGAAGCAGGCTCCAGGCTCTGAGCTGTCAGCACAGAGCCCGACATGGGCCTCAAACTCACGAACTGTGATGTGAGATCATGACCTGAGCTGAAGTTGGACACTTAACCAACTGAGCCACCCTGGCACCCCAATTCATTTCTTTAAAAGACTGAAAATTTGAAAATTATACACATATATTGAAAGGAAGGAAAAAAGTAAATATTTGCAAATAACTAATCTTCCTGTGTGTGCAACTGTTCTGTTTTTTCTGTTTGTTTTTGTTTTTGTTTTTGTTTTTTTAATTTCAAGTTTTTAATTGAGATTCCAGTGAGTTAGCATACAGTGTAATATTAGTTTCAGGCCTTCAATCATTCTTAACTATACACCTTACATCTGCATGCTTTTTAAATTTTTCAAAGAGTTCAACATCTATTATAAATTCATCATTAGCATATATCCATAGTTTTAAAAAATACGAACTTGTAAAAGGAGGACTTTAAATTTGCTTACTCCACAAAGATGGAAGATTGAAAAATGTGTTCTTGGCTTCCTTTAGGAAGGTACAGCCCGCCTCCCCAAAGGAAGGAGAATCGCAGGGATAATGGCATTGAAAATAGAGGCACCATACCTTGGGAACTGACATCATACTTTTCAGCAGAGAGCGATTTAATATCAAGGGTGACCTTCTGTAGCATCTCGATCACTTGCACTTGGTCGGTGAAGTCATGCAGCATGGCTGTGCCACAGCCCCTCAGGTAGGCTTCTAGGATCACTGCAAACCTCTGCTGGTAGTGTCTGGACTGCGCTATCTCGCTTCTCAAGAACCAAAACAAGAAGTGACCAATTCTTTTGTTCTGAAGGTGGGAACAAGAAGGGTGAACAGTTGTGACTAATGCTCTATCAGTCAGTTCTCGCTAACTTTTAAAAGGTCACACTATTCTCAAAGTGGAAGTACTTACTCGTAAGCCACGCTTCAGCAGAAATCTGGCGAGGGCGCTGTCATGATAGGGTTCAAATTTCACAGCCTAAAGGAAGAACACAGGGGCATTTGTAGGACTGCATTTCTGTGTTGGTTAATCAGGGGAGAAAGGAAATGGAGGAAAAGTGCTCTGCCTTACTGGGTCTTTTCTGGCTAGGCTGATGACAATCTTACCAGTCACTTCACTCAACCCTTTCTTTTTGAGGACACTTTGGGTCAGAGTGAGCCACTTGCTTAGGGACTGGGATTAGAAACCAGAACTCTTGACTCCAGTTATGTTCTTTTGCTACCTTCAAAGGTTAGGCTTTGGCTCCCATTAAGGGCTTACTTGACTTATTGGAACGATAGAGGGGAAATATGGGGATGACTGTAACACATCTGTAAAAGAGGTTGTTGGAAAGAAAACGCACAGTGGAGACACAACATATAACAAGAAAAATATGTTAGAGGTGAAGATCGTAAAAATTCTATAGCTTCCCTTCAGCTCAAGATGTGTGTTTCACATCTCGCTGGCAGGTCACCACGCTACCTCATGGGCTCTTACTCCAAGTAAACAGCAGGCCTGGATCCACCCACACAGAGTGATCACTACCCTCTGCCATGCGGCAGTGTATACAGAGAGTTTTTTCTGAAAAGTCTCTGATTTTATGTGCTTCCTAGGGTTTGTAGTTTTTGTATCACT
This sequence comes from Panthera tigris, assembly GCF_018350195.1. Lineage (NCBI taxonomy): Eukaryota > Metazoa > Chordata > Mammalia > Carnivora > Felidae > Panthera > Panthera tigris. The sequence continues at coordinate 77,141,402 of NC_056661.1, forward strand.
TGGCTGTTATAGAGGTATTGACCTGCGTGGCAGACAGCTCTATGACTGAAGAAAAAGCACCAATAAAATATAAAAAAATAATTTAGAATGGTGGTATAGGAACATTTGTTATAACATTCTTAGTATTTACAGTAAGTCTGCAATAGTTCACAATTTTATGGCAAGACTAACAAATATAGTTTAAATTGTTAACAGATGTGTAGATAGATTTATAGGCTGATACCGTGTGTGTGCATAAAGAGAGGCTTAAAATGAAATATCTCAGTATTTTCTTTACAGATAGAAATGGTCTACCTTTTTTTTTCCCCCAAGGAACAAGAGAAATTCCCATTCCACTTTATCTTTTAGGGCCTGTGTGGTTCTTGGGACAATTTCCAGTTCTTACTCTGGTTTTCCAGTTTGGAAATGATCAATATTGACATGCTTCCAAAGATGCTTTTCTTTTCTTTTAAAAAAACATTTTTTTTAATGTTTATTCATTCTTGGGGGAGAGAGAGAGAGAGAGACAGAGTGTGAGCAGGAGAGGGGCAGAGAGAGAGAGAGGAAGACACAGAATCTGAAGCAGGCTCCAGGTTCTGAGCTGTCAGCACAGAGCCCGATGTGGGGCTTGAACCCATGATTATGAGATCATGACCTGAGCCAAAGTTGGACGCTCAACTGACTGAGCCACCCAGGCGCTCCTCAAAGATGCTTTTCATGGCTGTGGGCTGGTAGGTGCCTGTAGCTGCCGTTAAGGTCTGAATTCTGAGAATGTGGTTTATTTGGCCACTGGTACAGACTTCAGAATTGTTTTTCTAAGTTTCCAGCTCAAACGTGAGTCGTTTCAACCTTATTCGTGTTTCACTTCTGTAAACACAATGCAGATCTCAACTAGGAGACCATTTTAATCAGGAATGAGTCATTCAGCCATATCTGAAAATGTCTCAAATAGTTTTACAAATGACTACCCTTTTTCAAATTTATGACCACAAATTCAATGTTAATATTACTTATTGACCTCTTTCATTTAAAACATTTCCAAGAAGAACACGATTCATTTTCCAATTCTGCAAAATTTACTTGTGAAAATGACAATGAAAAATAATTCATTAGTGAATTAATTTTCATTCATTTTCATTTGTCTTATGTCACTATCTGAACTAGTGGGCAGAGAAAACTATTAGATACATTTAACAGATGAAGGCAAAGGTCAAGTGTAATGTTTCAAGTATCTGCTTAATGAGAAGGCAAAGATTCAGAGTTAAAGTTGAGAATATTCAAAATGCTCAGAAAACTCCAGGGCCTTCCTCTAACTACAAATAATGATTACAGAGTTTAGTGTCTAACACTAAAAGTGGCTAATCCTCAAGAGCTCAGGTCAGGGGTGCCTAGGTGGCCCAGTGAGTTAAGCATCCGACTTTGGCTCAGGTCATGACTTCATGGTTCGTGAGTTTGAGCCCCGCATCAGGCTCTGTGCTGACAGCTCGGAGCCTGGAGCCTGCTTCTGATTCTGTGTGTGTGTCTCTGTCCCTCCCATGCTCATGCTCTGTCTCTCTCCCGCTCAAAAATAAATAAGCATTTAAAAAAATTAAAAAATAAATAAAGAGAAGGTCAAACATCACTTACTTAGAACTGTCCCTGGTTTCCTCAATCTAAATTAAGTATCTCCAGGACCCCTGCCTATTTTCTCATAATACCCTGCAGATCTCCCCCAGAGCACTTGCACAATTTGTTATGAAATATCTGTTTGTATGTGTATGCATTTAATGCATTTAATGTCAGTCTTCCCCACAGCATCACAAGCTATAGGGGGACAGAGACAGGCTCTGTTGTGATCACTGATCTCTCTAGCATCCAGAAGTGCACAGTACATGTTGTTGAATTAATGGAGGGACATGTCTGCACTCTAAAATAGCATTCTGTTCCAATTCCTTTACTTCCTCTTCCTTGTTAAACAGCACAATACGGTCTCAGAAGTGCTCTGGTGTGCAGAACTGTGCCTCCTTTTTTCTTCAACTTCCTAGGTAAACCTTAGGCAAATCACTTAGTCCTTCTGGACTACTTGGAAAGGTGTGAGAACAGGAGTGGAAATCCTATACCAGACCTGTCTGAAGAGAGGGGCTTTTGAGGTCCCACCCAGATAGGAGATGTTATTCTATGAATTATGATAAGCGTGATCAAAGAGGGTGAGCTTTTCTCTCTGGGACACACTATCCTGACCCCGGATTTTTTTTTTTAATTTTTAATGTTTATTTATTTTTGAGAGAGAGACAGAGAGTGTGTGTGAGAGAGCAGAGGAGGAACAGAGAGAGAGGGAGACACAGAATCCGAAGCAGGCTCCTGGCTCCGAGCTGTCAGCAGAGAGCCGGACACAGGGCTTAAACTCACGAACCCCGAGATCATGACCTGAGCCAAATTCGGACGCTTAACCAACTGATACACCCAGGTACCCCCCTCACCCTGGATTGATGCAGGAAATTGGAGGCAGAGAAAACAGCAGGGCCTGGAGGCAATCTGCCTGGGTTTGATTTCTGGTCTGATTTTTTAAAAGTATGTGACCTTGAGCACATTACTTAGACTCTCTAAGCCTCGGTTTCCATATATATATAATGCAAATGTTAATTTGACCTCCATCATAGCTGTTTGGAGAGTTCAGTGTGATAATACACGAAACGCATGCAAATCACTTGCAGCCTCAGAGCCTTGGTACAAGGGAGCATTCCACTAATCGCATCTGTCACTAATATAGTAAATGAGAACAAGCTACTCCTATAGAGCCAGTTTTCCTAAAAAGCAAAATACTATGTCCTCAAAATGATTGTTGGCAACCCCTCAAAGACAGTAAAAAAAGTAAATGGAACAGTTTACTACTGTTTGAAGTGGCTTCATCAGATCTCCATTGACTGACTATGACACTATATGGGCAAAGGGCATTTGGTGACAACTGAATGGGGTGCCTGTGCACATGCAAATAAACTCTTTGAGAAGAGTGCTCCCTCGAGAACACCAGAATCCCTACCTGGACCAGCTGTAGGAGGTAATGCAGAACATCATCGTCCTCCAAGCTCTCCAGTTTCTGCACTGCAATGGCTCTTACATTTTCATCCGAAAAATTGCAGTCCAGGAGTTGCATTGTTAACCCCACATCCAAAGCACTTTGATCCCAGACCTCCCGTCTGGCTAACAATTGGTACGTTTTGGCTACAATTTCTTGCTGTCCCCATTTTACGGAGCTAAAGAGCTTAGGATATGCCTTTGGATGCTTAAGGCTTTCATATCTAAAATGCCAGAGCAATTCTTTGTCCTCTGCTGTGAGAGGGTTAAGTGGATCAGTGGCTATGATTGCTTCCAGTTGCTTCCGAAGCTGGTTGGGCATTTCTGCTCGAACCCGGTCCCCTTCGGGGTCAGGGGTGGGGCGATGCTTAGGCAAGGCTATTGGGTGACAGTAATTGTCCAGAAGAATGGAGATGGACATTGAGTTCTCCTTGTCTGGGTTTGTCGCAGACGTGAGCTTGTCAGCATTGAAGCTCCCTTGGTCTTCTCCCTTTCCAGATATCTGCCACATGTGGAGCACATACTCCCCGTGGCGCAGGAGGAATCGGTGGTCTATCAGCAGCAGGTTCACGTAATAGAGGAGCTGAGTTTTGCCTTTAGACTCGGAACTGGGAGTCTCTGCAGAGGTCTTGCCAGCCAGCACCGGAGCTTTGCTGCAGTAGATCTGGAGGTTGAGTAGAGCCCCTCTGGGTAAGTCTTTTATTTTGATACTGAACTCGAGCCACACATTCCAGAGCACCTCCTCTGTGAAGGGTTTGGGGCTGGTTCTCCTTTGGCAAAGGACTTGCTGTCCATGCTGGATGTTTGCCTCCACAAAAACTGTGAGGTCAGCATTCCGGGGCAGGACAGGGATATCAATGCCTCTGATTTTGACCCTGAACTTCCGGTCACAGTCCCATAGGGACACGGTGAACACACTCTCGTGGTCCTTCCCGTGGATGGTCAGCTGCTCATGGTAGCCAGTGACTCCCGTGCAGTCATCCACCAGTGGCCACTCTTCTTTCCTCACCTCGTCCAGGGCTGGGTCTGGAGGCGTGTCAAGCACCAGGTGAATCTCTTCTCCATTCTTGAGGCATTGCCTCACCCACTGAAAGTTTTTGATGGGCGTTTCACCCACTAGGTACTCATCCCGGCCGCAGACGCGCAGCACAAAATCCTGTTCGCTCTGGCTTTCGGGGATATCCATCAGAGACTTCTTCTTGGCCATCTTGGTGAAGAAGCTCTGGAGGATGGCGCCTGGGGTGTCATCGGCCGAGACCTTGATGGTCTGGCTGGTGGTGCTGCGGTGAATGACGATGAAGATGCAGTTGTTGGTGATCTTCTTCAACAGATACTCCGGGAGGGGCTTCGATGTCACCCACGGGTGCATGGCGTAGAGCTTAGGGTCGCGGCCGGCCACCTCGACCATGCGCGGGGTGACCAGGCGGCGGCGCGTGAACTCGAGCTCGTTATCGTGCACGTTGCTGACGTCGGTGACGTCGTAGCCGATCAGGGCGGTGAGCTGGCGCTGGAAGGCCAGCGTCTCGTCCGAGGGCGCGTGCCGCTGCACCACGTGGATCTGGCCCGGGCTCCTGTGCAGCACCTGCCAGTATCGCAGGCAGTCCAGGGTCTGCACCACCTGGTACTTGTCGTAGATCTCGTACCACTGGCCCTTCTTCTGGTAGAGCAGGAGGAAGTGGTCCGGGCCAAGCCGGCGGTAGAAGTCAGTCGCCACGCTAGTCTCCAGCGCGCGCAGCCACACCTGGGCCTTCATCTGCTCCACGTTGCCGTGGCCGGCCACGTGCAGCAGCGCCGTCTCGGGGGTCTTGCTGTTGCGCTGGCTGGTGGGCAGCACGAACTCGATGGGGATGAGCTCCATGGAGGACAGGCTGGCCGTGGTGCTGCGCGGCTTCATCCTCCGGCGCCGGCGGCGGTTGTCCTCTCTCAGAACCACGGGCTGTTCATAGTTGTCCAGCTCCATGCCCTGCGCGACCTGGGAGTGGAGACACAGAGGGCTTGGTCACGGGACAGGCACTTTCTGTTAACACTCTTCGACGAGGTGGCAGAAGGAGAAGGTAGAGGAAGGCAGTGATGTGCGCCCGAAGATACAAGGGTTTTGGAAGTGGGGCCCAGGAATGCTGGTCCCACCACTTAGTATCAGGGTGACTTGAGCTAGTTAGAGAATCTCTGCGCCTGTTTCCCACCTGTAAGATGGGTTTAATGATACCTCAGAAGGTGGAGGTGAGGATTAAAAAAGGTAATATGCTTGTTCGGTATGGGCGATAGGTACATGGGGGTTCATCAATCAGGTACCTTATGTTTGAAACTTTAAGGAGAGAGAGAGAGAGAGAGATGTGAAGCACTCATCCATCACAGTCCCTGACACTTTATAATGGCTCAAGGTGGTAAGCGTTGTTCTTAAGCATACTGAAATGGATAGATGAATAAAATCATCCAGTTAAATGATCAACTTCTAATTTTCAAGGTGCAGCGTGAGATGCTGAAACCCCACACTGTGACAACACACCCTCAACTTGTTTCATCTTTGTTCATTCTTACACTTCTCTCTGGGACCAAGATACCTCGCCCAACCACGCTTCACATTCTTGACTTTCAAACTGTCTGGATCAGGTATCTCCTCCCTAGTCAACTTCCTGTCTGTCTTTTTCTTTTCTTTCTTTCTTTCTTTCTTTTCTTTCTAGTTAGGAAAGTTAGTAATTTCATTGATAATATTCAAAAACATCAGAATTGGTGAAGTCGCAAGCAAGAACTTTTGCAGATACTTGAATTTTTGAATCACGAAATGTGTAGACATTCTGGCTGTCATTGCTACATTAAAGCAGTATCTTAGGGGAGTCACCCAAGGCTGTACTCTTCTAGCATGAACAATCAGATATTTTTAACTTTGTACCAATTCATTCCATCTGCCCCTGCATTAGATAGTGGAGAAGCCACCAGATGGGAGGGTGGATTTCTGGACTCCAGTGACCTGCTATTTGGACCCCAATCGATCACTTAACTTCCTTTTTGCTCTCATATTTTCATCTCTATAATGAGAATTCACAAACTGATTCTCATCAATTCACTTTCCTCAAGTCTTTAGTGAGTACCTACTCCGCACAAAGCATTTCAGTATAAGTGTGACAGAATGCAATAGGAAACACTTCAAATAATGATTGAAATATTAAAAATATTAAAATTGAAATACAAACAAGGTGTTTTGATTTTAATATCTAGTATCCCCAGGTTGTAAGATATGTTCCACATAAGAATCAAATACTGAAACAAAAATTGTTTCCAAAATTGTCATTTACTCTCTTAAATGACTAATGTTAGTGAGACTCATAACTACTTATTTCCTTCATAGTGGACCATTTGATATATACCAAAAAGGAGAGTTTGATTCAAAGATAAGAAAGACAAGTTTCAAATCTTGACTTTTAAGCTGACTTATAAAGTCAATAGTCCCTCTCTTAAAATATTATGAAGTTATCTTCAGCAAATACAGAAAGCAACTGTTCCAGAGGACTATCTCTTGTAGCTTTTAATTCACTGTTTGGTCTGTTGCTACATTGTAGAATAACTACCAAAGAAGAGAACCACAAGATATATTTATATTGACAACAAACTGAAACAAAATAGTTCCATATTGAGGCAAAATACAAATACACAGCAATAACTTCTGCCTCAGTGCTACCAAACAGTCTTACAAGATACAAGACACAGAGGAAAAAAAGGCTGGCTAAATACTCACTGCTTTCCTTCATGGCTGAGGCTATGAAGCTTTCTCCTCTTATGAGAAGACATCAGAAACACTGTTAAGCACAATAATCGCTAAGCATGCACTTGTGAGAACGTAAAACCCGGCTGGCACAAGCTCCTGTGCCCTCCCTCTTCCTCCCAAACAAAAACAAACAAACAAAAAGGACATATGCACCTGCAAAGCTATGGCCGGAACCTTATGGATATCCACACGTATAGGTCTGGCCAGACAATGAAACGGAGGCATTCAGTGGTAGTATCATCTCAAGAACCGACAACCGTTCCAGATAAAAATATTCTACCCCAGACGGAAGTGTCACTATTCCGAGTCAGACCCAACAAAGGGCAAAAAATAGAAGGAAGTAATACCTGATAAAGCAGCGGAGGTGATGATGCTGAAGGATCATTTGTTTAATTTTTGAAAACAAAGCAAATTCGAATCTACCCAGTGTGCCTCTAAACTCTTCCGCTTTTCTGGGTCTCCCTTCGTATCCAGATGCAGAGGAAGTGTTGCAGTTACCAGGAAGGAAGTTTTAACCAAGTTGATTATACGTGTGATTGCTCATTTTAAAAGTGTCAGAAATGCATTTCCTGTTATAGCACAGAGTGAAACACAGGAGTGAAAAATGTTTACCATACACACACACACACACACACACACACACACACACACACACACACACATTCTATTCTTTGAACTAATTTTTTTTAAATAGGAGAGACTGAAACAAATTAAAATACACATTCACAAGACATAAACACATGAGACATAAATACTCTTTCTAGATAGTTCTTAGAAGAAAAGGCCTAACAGCTACAATATTAGAGAAACAGCCTGGTAGGCAGATTTTTAAGAGTTAAATTAAACTCATTAGTCCTGCAAAGCTCACTTAATTAAATTTTCTTTGCAGGAACTCAAATGAACTCTTGTTCATATGCTGTAACTGAGGAATGGGGGAGAGAAACCTAGTGATCCAGGGGCCTGAGTTACGCAAGCTGAATATTTTCAAAGACAAGTTCTGGGAGCTTGCCTCCTTACCTTGGTGAGACATTTCTGTATATTTTCAGAGCATTCAGGGTCCAAAATATCACTGTTGTGTGTGTGCACGTGTGCATGCATGTGTCCATGTGTGTTGTAGAGGGAGACTTACTATGAGCCATGATTGGCTGCAGACAAAATAAAAGGTTTTTTGGTGTCATGGGAAAATTGGGGAGTTGAGCACTGTCATCCCATCAGATAGACAGTCACTAAGAGATGGCTCCTGAGTCCCATGGGAGTACAGAATACATAGAAAAGCCATACTAGGGGCACCTGTGTGGTCTAGTAGGTTAAGTGTTTGACTTCAGCTCAGATCATTATTTCATGGTTCGTGAGTTTCAGCCCATGTTGGGCTCCCTGCAGTCAGCACATAGTCTGCATCAGATCCTCTGTCCCCTCTCCCTGCCTCTCAAAATAAACGAACATTAAAAAAAAAACAAAAAACAAACAAACAAACAAAAAAAAACTCAAAAAAGAAAAAGAAAAGAAAAAATCATCTTAAATCATTTTTAGAGCAGCTCTGTATTTTCAGGTGACCTCAATTTCCTCTAGAACCCCCAAGCCCACTCAGATCCCGAACCAGTGTTCCGTCTCCTCTCTCCCAGGGTTTTCTATACTTGAGTTCATCCTCTAGTCTGTGTTCTCATGGACTCCAGCTGAGTCCCAGGAACAGCCAGTAGGATGGTGCTTTCTTGGAGGTATATAATTGAGAGGTTCTCCGAGTTCCTTTGACATCAGAATAAATTATTGTTGATCCAATCTGTCTCCTTTCACACAGACCCCTTGGGGTCTTAGCTTTCTACAAACAGTTTCTACACATAGTCAAAGAGTACCTATAATAGTTGACATCAAGCAGGAAAACCATTTAATTCAAAGACTGCCTCCCAAATATTTGGAGGGAGCTTATCAGCTTTCCAAAGTATATTCCTACTTAGGAATACTCCCTTGGGAGGCTGGCAGATTTAGAAGCCTAAGAGCTGGCCCTCTTTGTTGATTCTGAATGAGGGACCAAGGAGTCATGCTAAAGGAGTTTGCCAAGCTGTTATGGGGGTAGGTGGGCTGACCACAGATTGACCACAAGCTTGGCCAGCCTTGTTCCCCAGACCATGCAACAGATACCTTCCTCACCCTGACTCAGTCACACCCAGGGGGCCAAATCCCAGCCCGATTACCCACCTCCCCAACCACTTCCCATATACACACACTAGTTATTCCAGCTGACTCTTGGGTCTCCTTGCTGCTGAAGGAACTACTCAGCTAAGTCCAATTATGCAAATATTTTCTGTTCTATGACTAAACTTGTAAATGGTTCAGGCTTTATTGGTGGTTTGAGATTAAAAATACCCTGCCCTTCCCCAAATCCTAATATAGCCACTAAAATTTGACTATATGTCATAAGCGTTCCAAGACAGAAGTCATGGCCAATATCACCCTTTCAGTGGATACTTCCTCCTTGCAGAGGAGTCCTCTTGTTGGGGCCTCTTTCGTCCCCAGATTTTTTTAGGTTAGAAGACTTGTAGGCTTCATCATTCACCTGCTTTATTGATATGTTTCTCTTTTCTTCTTTTTTCTCCCCTTCTGTGAATCTCCATGCATCTAGCACGTGTTTTACATATGGTAGACATACATTGCATTTTGACTGGGAAAAAAAAAAATCAAACAGGTTGACCTTCTATATCACTCTGACCATCACAGGAATAAGATAGAACAGATGAAAAAAGAAGAAGACAGTAATATCTGTCAATAGTCAATAAACAGATTATGTAATGTTCATTATAAAATATAATATTTTGATGGAGGAGGTCACTTTGGGTGGGACTTAAAAAAAAAACAGTTCAACATGCAGAGGGATGCCTAGGATTTAAGGTAAGAGGAATCATAAGGGAAATTTCCCAAGCCTGAAAGTATTTGGGGGACAGTGAACAGATCATTTTGCTGAAATAGAGGGTTATTGAAAACAGTCGTGGGAAATACGGAGATACGGTAAAGACATGGGAAGACTGGCATGTGCCTTCCAAATTCATTTCATGTCTTGGCACATGTCAATAGTAACAACATTTGTATGGCACACTGGGTGCAATGGGCTGAATGTTTGTGTCCCCCTGCAAATTCAAATACTGAAATCCTACCCCCCAATGTAGTGGTATTAGGTGGGGCCTTTGGGGATTCGTGCCTTTGTAAAAGGAATCCCAGAGAGCTCTCTTGCCCTCTTTCTGCCATGTGAGGATACAGTGAGAATATGGCAACCTGGAAGGGGGCCTTCACTAGAACCTGACCATGAGGGTACACTGATCTTGGACTTCTAGCCTTCAGAATAGTGGGAAATACTTTTTGGTTGTTTATAAGCCACCCAGTCTATAGTTCTTTGTTACAGCAGCTCCAACAGACTGACACTGAGGTCAAGCAAAAAGGCTCCTCAAAGGATGAGATAATGTCTGCCTCCCCCAACGCTTCTGGGGCACACTGTTTGAGAAGCTCGGTTTGGGTTATTGCTCCTAGGTGGGGCAGCTATCTGATGCAGACCTGTGGGTATCTCTTGGCTTCAAAAAGCACTAGAATCCATCTTTTCATATGTTTTAGTTCAGCCTCAGAGGGCTTATACAATGTGAACAAAAATGCAAAAAATCATTTTAGTCTAACAATTTACTTTCATACCTTGATTTGTTGTCTGGGCACAAATACCAACCTTCGTGAAGCTTTTGTTCCGTATCTGGTAAGTTGAAAGAGAAATATCCCGGTATTGTAGAAACACTAGCAATCGTGAGACCTAGGTTTATTTCTGCTTATTCTCTGGGCCTAATATATGCTAATTCATCTCTCTCAGCTCTCTAATCTACCAAAGGGAAAGCAACCACCCTAATTATCTCAGAGGAAGTTGTTGTAAACCTTCATGTTTCAACGGAATGTAAAGTTATCTAACTATACTATGCAAGACATTGTGTTGGATGTTCTAGAGGACATACAATTCTTGGTATCACTCAACCAACACGACACACAGAGGAAGAAGAGGCATGCCGCTTGTGTGTTTCTATTTCAGAGAGAGAACGTTCCCAGAAGACTCCCGGGTTCTCTCTTATCTCTGGTCGGAATTATGGCAAATGCTTACCTGTCCCTCAGCCAATCACTAAGAAAGGGGATAGAATTACACGAGTGGATTAAACTAATCAGGATTTTCTCCGCTGAGTTCCTGGATGGCAGAGAACTGTGGCTACCCAAACAGAATGTCAGGGCTCTGACAGTAAAGACAAAGGGGCGCTGGGGAGGACACCAGGAGAGTTTGTCAGAACCCTGACTGCCATTAGGGAGGTAGGGTATTATCATGCCATGTGGGTAGAGGGGAGCCACTCCAGGTTTAGAGAAAAGAAGCTATGGGAAATCATCACAGTCAACATCTACCCGACAGGCAGAGCCATGTGCCTGTGGGACATTCCACACATTTTCCATTCTTATTATCAGAAATTGGCCATCGAGGGCACTTTTTTGCTGATACAGCTTAGGAAGGACTACACAAATTTCTAGAGAAGATTTTTTTTGTAAATTAATTTTTAACAATCCCAACTCCTTAGCATAATGCTAAGCATGATCCTTTGTGATCTACCCCTTGTGGTCTAACTTTAACAGGATGCCTTATCTTCCCAATCACCTCTCCATTTGAATTAAACTGCTTTCTGCTCTCGCATTTGTGGTGCTGTCTCCCCGCCTCTGTGCCTCCCCATGCTGCTCCCTCTGCTCAGTCTCCTCTGCTTAGGCTTTCCTCCCGTCTCCTTCCCCCATTCCCTCGTCCCCTGAGCCATTTGACCAATTCCTCTTTTTTAATACTCCATTTGCCTAACCTCCTTAGGGAAGGCTTTCTGGTTTTAGGAGAGCACATGGTGAGGGAAGCTTTTCTCTCTATCAGTAACCACCCCAAGAATAACAATACTGTCACCACCAACAAGAACAAACCTTTCCATAGCACTTTCTATGTGACTTAAACTATCCCAAGCACTTTAATTTTTTTTAATGTTTCTTCATTTTTGAGAGAGAGCGAGAGAGAGAGAGAGCGAAAGAGAGAGAGAGAGAGAGAGCATGAGCAGGGCAGGGACAGAGAGAGAGGGAGACACAGAATCTGAAGCAGGCTCCAGGCTCTGAGCTGTCAGCACAGAGCCTGATGTGGGGCTCAAACACACAAACAGTGAGATCATGACCTGAGCCTAAGTCGGATGCTCAACAGACTGAGCCACCCAGGTGCTCCGCCCGCCCCCCCCCCCCCCCCCCCCCGCCGCAAGCACTTTAATTAGTGAATAGTGTATAATTCACTTAATCCTCACAACATCCCAAGGAGGGGCACTACTATTATCCTCATTCACAGATCATGAAAATAATGCACAGAGAAGTTAAGTGCCTTGCCCCAGGTCCCACAGCTGGGCAGTGGCAGCTGTCATACTGCTTCTCCCAAGAGAGGATAGTTGTTTTACTAGGCTGCCTCCTCCACCAGACTGAGAGTTCTTGGGGACAGTGACTGCTCTGCTCTTCACCAGATTCCCCAGGGCCCAACACAGTGCTTGGCACATATAAGCAAGGGCCTTGATAAATATTTATAGAATGGATGGTTTGTATGGAATAGTTCTTTTTTCAAAATCAGTGGATTCCCTTGCATTTACAGTTAGCAACAGGAATATTGGGTGATACTCCTGAAGCCTCCCAGATCAACCAAGACCCAGGCATCCCCTCCCTCCCTTCTAACCACCTAACCCAACACCCTACAATGGCCTCTTCTGGAAACCCCGGAACAGGAAATTTGGGAGGAAGATGGTGTGCAGCATGTGGAGTGGAGATGAAGCCCAGTTTAACATTATAAGGAACCATAATGCTTTAGAAACATCCCCTTTATAGTCCCTCTGCCTGATCCGGCTTATTAGTTCTCTTTGTTGTTCTCTTAATAAAAAGAACTTGAAATATAAGGAGCCCCCCCCCCCCCCCAAACTGCCTGTACCACACATCCTTGTGAGCAAGAAATCCTCCCATATAATGGATGCCCAGACCCATCCCTGGGACCCTACCTTCAGAATTACTTGCAGACTGTCTAGAATTTTTATCTAACTACCTACACACCTGTTACCTAATCACATGCCTCTGTCTTTCTACCTCTTTACACACAAACCGATCCTGACAGAGACAAAACTGCAATAAGGAGTGAAGCTTCCAAACTAAAGATGGTTCCTTCCTTCATAAGATTTTTCCTTTTCAAGGGCCTAGCAGAGACTTAGTAGACCGGCTTGAGTGGAGCCAGCTCTCAGAGCAATGGTCCTGTGGCCTGGAGTGACATTTTACTGGAAGCTGCTTCTCTGGCCTTGATATGGGACTTTGTTCCTTCTAAAGCTCTGAGTTCTCGGCTTGGGGTCTGGCGGAGGCACATCCCGTTGGAAGGCAGCCCGGCGAATTCCCTGCCTCTCCAGGTTCAGAAAAAGGGCGCAGGAATGCGGACTGCGAATGGGAAGTGGGGCGAGGGCGCTGACCCCCATGCCGGGCCCTTTTCTGGCTGGGGACGCAGCGAGGTCACCGCCCTGCGTCGCCCAGGAGGCGGACGGGACCTGTCCGCGCGGCGCCACCTGCCCGGCTACCCGGGGCCCAGCGCTGCGATCTCTGCCGGGCGCCCAGGGTGGGCGAACCGGACGGCATCGCGCCGTGTGGGTGCCTAGGAGGAATGTTCTTCGCCTCCAAAGCTCGGCCCTCTTGCTCTGCAGTTACCCATTTTGTGCGTCCGTTTAATCCCAGGAGAATTTTCTAGGGGTCTGGAAAAGCCTCGATGGGTGTGGCTCAATGAGGGCGTGAGTTACCCTGCCCCTCCCCCCATCTGCTGACTGTCTCAGGGTTTCTCTTTTTCTTTTTAAGTGGATGCCTGGGCACGCCTCCCTCTCTCTTCCTTCCTTTTCTTTTAAAATAGTATTTACTGACTTGACGGGAAGGGCTTTTGGATGGCCGATAACATTCTGTTTCTTGATGACGTGCTGACTAGTTTGTTGAATATTCATCAAATCATGTTCTCGACGGTCACTTTTCTGTGTGTTATATATCAATATAGTTCAAAAGTAGTATTTACCTAAAGTTATTTTTACTTAAAAAGTGTCTAAAATTCGAGCTACTTCTCATGCTTTCTTAATTAACTGGATTTCTCTTCTTTTTTCTCCACTTTCTTGGCAGACTCCTTGCCTCCATGTGAATTTTGGTGTTCCAGGTGGAGGCCAGTGCTGGCCCATCATGTCTGCCTCTCACAGGGCATGCATTCATCCAACATTTATTATTGAATATCATCTGTGTGCTGGCAGACGGGAGTCCCTGTCTGCAGCCAGCTTGCAACTTCTAGCAAGGCAGAGATGTCCACCTATTGTCATCACACAGTGGGGGACATAGATGAACCCTCAGAGCTGTCCAGAGGAAGGGTTGTAGGAGTTCCAGAGCGGGATGCTGTCTGTCCCACCTGAGCCTTCCAGAAGGAAGGTCTCAGTAAGAGTGGCAGGGAGTACAGGTAGCACTGGGCAGGTAGAGGTGAGGGGGAAGAGCATTCTGGCAGAGGGCATGGTATAGGCGGTCAAAGTTCAGAAGGCTGACATTTCCTTAAGTAGCCTGGAATGCACGAAGAGGCCAAGAGAGGGTGGTCTGCGGGGCCAAGTCATGGCATTCCCGACAGCACCCCCCAGCCCCCACCCCAGCAAGCAGCATTCTGTAGAAGCTGTGAAACAAGCAGGACGGACGTAACAGAACAGTTTGGGGTTGGGAGTAGGGAGCGAGATTGGAATGCATCTCTAGGGACCCCTGGACTTGCTTTTTTAAATTAACAGCTTTACTGATGTATACTTTACATACCATTCCCTTTAGTTTTAACCTTTCACGTGGTTCTCTGAGGCAAATGCAACAGTCTTAATGTATTCATTAGGGTACCTAACCGTGCTAATCGCATAACAAAATCTCGGCGGGTTTATTGCTTTCTCTCCTCAGAGTCCCAAACTGGTTGGGTGGGTAGGGCGCTGTCTAAGCATTCACTCAGGGACCAGCCCCCTGCAGCTAGTGGTTCTGCCCTCCCTTTGGGCTATGAGGCCTCCACTGGATCTGAGAACTGCTCCCATTTCTTGTGCCATCATTTCATTGGTCAGAACTCTGTTACGTGACCCACGTCGCCACCAAGGGTGGCTGGCGGGAGACTGCAGTCTATCTTAGTGCGCCAGTGAAAACAAAACATAGCGGTTAGGTTTGCTGCAACATAGTGGAGGTGACGGCTTTGATGAGCATGATAAATTTAAGTAATATCAAATATCTAAGTTCACGTGTTATGAATTATTTCTGTAGTGAGACACCTAGAATGTGGCCCATAAGCGTTAGGCAGCCATTGATGATGTGATTATATCGCCTATGTTGAGTGGTCAGTGATAAGTAAAGGCCTTTACAAAACCAGAACCTGGCAGTCTTCCCTGTTGCCTTCTCCAGACCCTCTAGAATAATGCAGTTCTTTCTGCACTTACTGGGGAATTCACTTCTAATCAGGTGGTGCAGTGATCCAGAGAATACGCGTCAGAGAATGGAGAGATTGGTAAATAGCCAAGGAATTACATTAGTTGATCTTGTCATCAAGGCCAACCAAAACATTTTTTGAAATTCACACTTCTAGAGTATTCTGTCAAGTATTATCCCGCCCCATCAGAATTAAAGTTTCTCTATCATAATCCACATTTATTTTTATAAACTTTAAAAATAAAACGATTTTTAGTAAAACGTTTATATGTATCATCAGCAAGGTAGGGGATTGATGGAAGGTCTGGGTCATGTAGTCATTTGGAGACCAGGTTGACAGAGGCTCTGGCATCTTCAACGTGTCGTTTTCTAGATTGCCGCAGGGATCAACATCCAGCCAAAAGGTAAGAGGCACAGGAGACTTATGGGCTGGGCCTGAAAGTGGAAAATGACATTTCCATCTGCATTTCATCAGCCAGAACACAGTCACCTATTGCAAGGGTCTGAGAACTATAGCCTCTGTTGCCTAGTTGCAACTCAGCAATGGCTCTACCCAGGGGTAATGATGGGGAAGGTCATCTGTCTTTGGTGAATCGCTAGTCATGTCTGCCACAGTGGGGCTACCAACTATTTTTAAAAAAAAAACTTACATACATACTCTGGCTTTACCCTAATGTGATACACTAGGGATGTAAAAGAGTGAAATATTCTGTTGCTGTTGGATTGATAATATAAGTTTGTTGGATTGATAGTATGAGTCGCAAACAGAGGGATAGACAGTGTGGGTTGTTATCTGATGCCAACATCCAGGGGAGGTAAGAAGCAAAGCAGAAATGATAGTCAGTAGAGCTGGTGACAAATTTTCTAGTTCTCCTAGGAGACAAGTGGTAAGACAATTTTCTCCCATCCCCTTTGAAGTTACGATGATCACTGGTTTGCTTGACCAATGAAATGTGGGCACAAGTACGTCACAAATTGTGGTGTTTCCTTCTCTCTGCTGTGGAGAGTTTGGAAGCACATGTACACATGTTGAGATGCAACGTTGGCAACCTGGCCCCTGAAAGGCTGGGGTCAGCAATGCTCCCCAATTCACTCATGTTGAGCGTTTATATGGGCAAGAAACGTACTGTTGGGGAGTGGTGCCTGGGTGGCTCAGTTGGCTATGCGTCCGCCAATTGATCTTGGCTCAGGTCATGATCTCAGGGTTTGTTTCAAACCCCACATCAGGCTCCGTGCTGACAGTGTGGAGCCTGCTTGAGATCCCCTCTCTGTCCCTCTCTCTCTGCCCCTCCTGCATACACTTATGTGCTCTTTCTCTCTCAAAATAAATAAATAAACTTAAGGAAGGAAGGAAGGAAGGAAGGAAGGAAGGAAGGAAGGAAGGAAGGAAGGAAGGAAGGAAGGAAGGAAGAAATGTACCATGGGTGTGTCAAGCTACTGAAATCTCATAGTTGCTTGTAACTAAAATCCAACCAAACATGTTCTGACTGCTACACCAGGTGAAGGTTCCCCCCTGAGAAAACAAGCTGACATAATATTCTGGAACATATTTTAAAAGATTAAATTTCATTCTAGGGAGTTTGAAATGTAAAGCTGCTTTGGGTGGAAGATTTTGTTGTTATCAACTTTAAGTGGTATAAACCAATCCTATGTATTCATTAAGTTACAACATTCAACTTAACTATACTTCAAAAGTGATGCTATAAATGTCCTTCTTATAAAAATACCACAGAAATAACATTTTATCTCTTTTTAAAGTACAAAATTAAAGAAAAAATAACATCTAATCTCTTTTCCTGGCAGTCTTTAAATGAGATATAATTTTCAGAGTTTTAGATGTAGATTTTATTAAGTAAATGATAATGTAATTTTTTGGTCTTTCTTTATACAGCTGTTCCTCTTTCCTCTCAGGGATTTTGTGTGGCTTTTCTTAGAACTCTCTCCTTATTGGTATTGAAATAACAGGAATTAATATCAGAGGATCTTTTCCTCCTTTTATTTCCTCAGTTCTGCTTTAAAAATTCTGATTACCGTACGTAAACTACAGTATCAGTATATTTACCACCAGTGCCAACATTTACTTGGAAACCTTATATCCTCTGCCCCAGTATGCCTCGTGATGAGTAAAGATGATGAGAGTGCTAAATCATATGCCTCAGTATGAGACAATAAGTTGTGAGTCCCCTATCTTACAGTATGGCGGGAAGCTCAAAACTTGGTAAGCAACAGAACAGGCTACCCTAGTGTTTCCCAAATGCCAGACATTGTTCTGGCTACATCAGAACCCTCTGGAAAACTTGTTAAATGTATAGGCTCCTGGTTTTATTCCATTCTCCCTGAATCAAAACATCCAGAGAAAGGACCTGGGAATCTTCATTTTCACAATCTCTCCAGTTGGGTCTGCTGGACAGCTGTGTCCACCTCAGCCATGGCCATAGGGGACCCTCCAGAGGGTAGAACACAGGGCAGCATGCCCTCCCCATACTTTCTTGGCCATGAGGAAATGTGCACTTGCCTCCATGCCCCTGAACCACCTTGGGACATGAGCTGGTGAGATCCTTTGAAGGGAAGAAACTTCTGATAGAAAGTTTGAACTTTGAGTTAACTAAATATTTACCCAAGAGACTTTTTTTTTGAAATTGACATGACTGGAGGACTTTTAACTGGCAAGTTTAATTCTTCCCTGTTACTGACAGCAGAGGCTCAAGAACAAGAGAAGTCAGTTATAGCAAATAGATACACTTTTGTCTTTGCACAACAGAATCATGGTATGGACAATATGCTCCTCTACCCTTTGAGAAACCCAGTGCAAAATTTATTCGACATTACATGATTTTTTAAGCAAAATTTATTAAAATACTATCCCCTGGAATATATTTTGGGAAATGTTGACCCACATTATTTTGCTTCTTCTCTGTGTGCATGTGTATACATGTGTACTTACACAATCTTACAAAGCATTGCCTTGCACATTTTGGTGGATTTCCCAAATGGCAAACTCAAAGCACTATTATATGGCTGCTATCAGGGGTGTGATACCATGTTGATTTGAACAAAAGCCTCCAGACTGAGACCAGGATTTGGGTGCCAGAAGTTTGTTTGGGAAATGATCCCCATAAGCATAGTGATAGAATTAGATGGAGAGACAGAGAATGGGGAAATGTCAGTAAAGGCTATTTCGGGGCACCTTGGTGGCACAGTCGGTTAAGTGGCTGACTCTTGATTTTGGCTCAGGTCATGATCTCATGGATCTCATGGTTTGTGAGACTGAGCCCTGTGTCAGGCTCACACTGGTGGTGCAGAGCCTGCTTGGGATTCCCTCTCTCCTCTCTCTCTGCCCCTCCCTCTGCGCGCTCTCTCTCTCTCTCTCTCTCTCTCTCTCTCTCTCTCTCCCTCTCTCTTTCTCCCTCTCAAAAATAAATAAATAAACTTGAAAAAAATGGATGTTTTCATGACCCCTCTGGGCACAAGGGCTCAGTCACTTGGGATGCTCCCCCTACCAAAAAATAGGAAACATGCCCTGGAAACATCCTACTGATAGGGGAAGAAATTGATTATCCTTCATTGGTTGGGGGTTGCTCCTGGCCACATAAATCCTTTGGCACTTCTGGACTGTGTTATGCTTGGGCTGAGCATGCCCTTTGGCAGAGAGACACAGGTACCTGAGGCTGAAAGATGTTGGTATTGTGAGAAGCATTTCCTGAAGACTTTGGGGGCGGGCCAAGTGGATACCAGTGGGTTATTGACAGCATCTGCTATAACTAGGTTGACTTCTACCTTACAAGGTCATTGTTTCTGCTCCTGTTGGCAAACAGTCACCTCTTGTTCTGTGGTTTTACCACCAGCTGGAACTGCCTATTTTGACCTTAACCATATGATCAGTCATTCGTAGTATGTGATATATTGTTTGTTTGTTTGTTTTTGCTGATTAAGGATTTAAAATTTTTTATTTATTTGTAAAAATTGAAGTATAACTAACAAGCAATGTTATATTAGTTTCGGGTGTACAATATAATGATTCAGTAATTATATATATTACTCAATGCTCAGTGTAAGTATACTCTTAATCTCCCTTATCTGTTTCACCCAACTGCTCACCCACATCCCCTCTGGCAACCACCAGTTTGTTCTCTGTATTTAAAAGTCTGTTTTTTGGTCTCTTTTTTGTTTGTTTGCTTTGTTTCCTAAATTGCACATATGAGTGAAATCATATTGTATTTGTCTTTGCCTGACTTATTTCCCTTAGCATTATACCCTATAGGTCCATCCATATTATTGCAAATGGCAAGATCTCATCCTTTTTTATGGCTGAGTAATGTGCTAATATACCACATCTTCTTTGTCCATTTATCTATTGGTGGACACTTAGGTTGCTTCCATATCTTGTCTATTGTAAATAATGCTGCAATGAACATAGAAGTGCATGTATCTTTTTGAATTAGTGTTTTCATTTTCTTCAGTTAAAGTCTAGCTTTACAAACTAATTCTGGAGATATTTGTTCATCTTACTTTGCAGGAAATAAATAATAGTCAGTATAATTGAACCTAATGGGACTTGTAAGTCTAAGAATAGGATGAAGTAGAAACAGGGCATTTGATGGCTAAGTCAGTCCTTGTGAACAGAACCTATCACTAGTGACTTGTGAGCTCAGTCAAACCTAGTCCACCACACTCACATCAACTGACCCATCATCAGGGTAATGAAACTGAAATTAACTGAAAAGTAGTTGACTCATTTTAACAAACATTTAGTGAGTCCTAACTGTGTCTTATAATAAAGACATACTGAGTGAAGGTGATTTTAGAAGTAAAATCATAGAGGGGCGCCTGGATAGCTCAGTCGGTTGAGCATCCAACTTCAGCTCGGGTCATGATCTTACAGTTAATCGGTTTGAGGCCCACATCAGGCTCTCTTCTGTCAATGCGGAGCCTGCTTTGGATCCTCTGTCCCCTGCCTCCTCTCTGTACCTCCCCTGCTCACACACACACTCTCTCTCTCTCAAAAATAAATAAACACTTAAAAAAAGAAGTAAAATCATAGAATTTTAGAGCTGCTGGGAATTATGCAATACGTATTTTGAGTCTCCTTAGTGTAGTGGTTGGGAATGTGGGCTGAGAAATCAGGCTGCTTGGATCCAAATCCTGGTTCCATTGCCTGTAAGCTGGCCCTGGGCAACTTACTTTATATTTCTATGTCTTAGTTTATCCTACACAATAGTACCTACCTCATAAAATTTTAAAGATTAAATGAATGAAAGTATGTGAAGATCATAGTACTTGGATCATGGTGAGCAGTAGGTAAATGTTAGCCATTAATTAGCTTTATTCTGTTTTACAGAGATGCTTGGAGACATTTCCAAGGTAATGCCCTTAACTTGGGACAGATCTGAGACTGGAACTCATCATGTCTCCCAATTTCTAGAGCAACTTGGTTTTGGTACAAGTTGGTGAATAATGGCAGACAATCTTTAAAGATGAGATCTTTATTAGCATTTGAGAGACAAGGTGAATAATGTTTTGAGAACAATTTAAAAAATCATAAATATGGCATTGCATAGCACATTCTATCTATGAACATTAAATGTAGATGGAATTAAAACTAATTCACAGAGATCATCATGGAAGCTTCCTGAAAGAGAAGAGCCTTGAGCCTAGTGCCTTTGGGGAACATTGGATTTGGCTGGGAATATAAAATGGGAAAGGCTTTCTTGGTGGGGAAAGGACATGGTGGTAACCATGACCAGGAGTGGGTAAAACAAGGGCTCCCAAGAAGATGGGCTGGATTGTAGGGCACTGGGTCACATACTGGTAAATTGCAAATATAGTCTGGGTTCATGCATGTCTTTTGTTTTGCCTCAGTTTCACAAAAGTTTGAGTTGGCTGTCAGGGTTCTTCACAAAACCAGAACCAAGAATGTGTGTGTGTGTGTGTGTGTGTGCGTGTGTGTGCGTGTATGTGCGTGCATGCGCGCGCGCGTGTGTGTGTGTGTGTGTGTGTGTGTGTGTGTGTGTGACAAGCCCAAAATCTGTGTGGCAGGCTGGCTGACTGGAAATTCAGGTAAAATTGCCATGTTACATTTTTGAGACAGAATTCCTTACTCTTTCTTCTCCAGGAAACTTCAGTTTTTTGCTCGTAAGGTCTTCAACTGATTGAATGAGTCCCTTTCATATTATCAAGGGTATTCTCTTTTGCTTAAAGTCAATAGATTGTTGACTACAAAATACCTTCACAGCAATACCTAGACTAGTGTTTGACTAAACAACAGGGCACCACAGCCTAGCAAATTGACACATAAACTAACCATCATAGTTACCAACATTAAAAAGAAACTCTAGATTTTACTTTTTTATTTTCTTAATGTCTATTTATTCTTGAGAAGGGGGGGGGCAGAGAGAGACAGAGACACATAATTTGAAGCAGGCTCCAGGCTCTGAGCTGCCAGCACAGAGCCCGATGTGGGGCTTAAAATCACAAACTGTGAGGTCATGACCTGAGCCAAAGTCGGATGCCTAACTGACTGAGCTATCCAGGCACCCCCAAAATCTCTAGATTTTAAAAGGAAGAGCCAGATTTCTAGATTCTTTGGACAAATGGAAAGATCTGGCAAGTCTGGATGTAAGCCCTTTAGATGAGGGATGGGTTTCTGGATTGCCTCAATTTCTATCTTGTCCATAGCCATTTGGACTTGTATCCTGAACCCTGAGGGGGAATGGGGAAATCTGAGTCTGGTAAAGGAAGGCAAGACAATTTGATGGAAGATGTTGAAATCTAAGTTCAGGAGTGAATCCTAGCAACAAGGAAGAAACTTAGAGATCTTCCAGGTCAATTATTTATCTGTGGAGGCTACTGGGCAGGGGTTCTGAGCATGGAAGAAGTGGTAGAATCTGGTTCCTGTGGATGCTTTCATCTGATGGCTCTACTTTAATCTGGTTTATGATTTGGGCTGCTTAAAATTTTGAAGACCACTCTTCAAGACCAGCATGGCCATTTCATAATTGAAGAAACTGAAGCCCAGATTCTTAGTTTGGTTTTTATATGACAGGCAGTAGAGAGACTTTGAAACACACTGTCCAGGAAACAATCAGTAGTTCATGAGAGCAAACTTTTATGGCATCTTTTGTTATGCTGCATATGATAATATCCTATAATATCCTCATAATAATATGAGGTGAGAGTGGATAAAATTCCGAATATGTGTTGATAACTCATTACTGATCCCTAATTCTCAAATGTATCTAACTCCTTCTTGAGTCTACTTATATTTTTTACTTTTCCACCTCTCCAGACAGTTATCTTCATGCCTCTATTACTAGAAGTATATCGAATAGTCCATTCTGTGGCTGATATCACCTGCTTTCCATCTTCAACTTAAGATTGAATTTTCAATACAATAATAGAAGTGTTCAGAAATTAAAAATCCAGATGTCACAAAGATGCAGGCAAAAATGGAAACAAATTTTATCTCCAATTATATATAACTGATCAAAAGAACACAACGTTGATGTATATTTACTTGCACATATATAAAGGCATAAAAGTTGTGTCTCAGATGATTTAAAAAGTCTATCTCAAAATTATTTAAAACAATTCCTTGAGCTCTCTTAAACTTGGGCTGTCGTGGAATCATATGAAAGAGTTACCTGACAAGAAATAACCAAACTAGTGAGGGGTTGGGATCAGGAGAACCATTGAGAAGGCATTTCACTCCCTTTGTTGAAAGACTCATGGCCTAGACCACATAGTAGCCCTGAGATAAGAAGAATGAGTAATAGTTGCAGACAAGCTGGAGATAAGTAAGAAAGGAGTGGGCAGAGGCAAAGGAATCCCTAAGATGTGGAGCCTGTGCACGAGGGGAATAATGTTACTTTTGACAGAAATGGGAAAGCTAGAAAAAGATCTCATTTGAAGGGTTAACATCTTGAACATCACTTATTGTATTTGGGGCTTATTGTATTTTAAACTGGGACTGACTGATTTCACCCTTCCTTCTATTTCTTTAAACAATTATATGTTTTACTTTGGCTCGAGGATTTGCCAGGATAAACCTAGTGTCTGATAGGAATGACTGAGGGTTTGGTGATGCTATAAATGTATAATTTACACATGAGATTTGAAAAGACTTATTTTAAAAAGTTTAGAGTCTTAAAGGGTACAGACAAAAGATAAACTTTAAATATGTAACAAAATAAACTTATGTAGTATTTAATGAATTAAATTCTTCTTAAAGAAAATGTGTGCAGTAATGAACTTTTAACCTCTGTAGTGAATTCTATTGTAGAAGCAGCTTTAACTGGCTTCATACAATTGCCTTTCTAATATATGTAAATTAGCACCTAGATTGTGCCCTAAAGTTATTTGATTTTAATAGAATTTTCCCTCTGACTTAGTGTTTTCTTAATTGAACTAGTCTAGTCCCCAGTCTGAATTAAATTCTGCCCAATCTCATCCTTAGATGAGAGGATATTATCAGATATTCTATCTCAAAATGCTTTGTGTATATAATAAGTCAGAATATCAACTTTCACTTTAATATAAAAAGATGATCTAAACTGGCCACTGACTTAAATAGGCAGCATCCTTACCAATACATTGTAGGTAATATTCTGTATATAACTACACCTGTTGATATATATATCAACATATAACGATGACATTCACAGGAAATATAAACTATAAGACCAGCTAGAACACAGTAGGAGGGCAGAGAAGTGGAAGAGACAAGGATGAGTGTAGTAGAAAGCTGGAAGAATGACAACTGGATTTTAGGAGACAACTATGGTTTAGGGGCAGAAGAAGGAAATCCAGCCATTCAAAGAAGAGGAAATACACAGAGAAATAGGAGAACCTGATATCAGAGAAACCAAAGGAAAAGAGCCTTCCCAGAGAGGGTGAAGGTGACTAATGACCAACCAGGTAAGAAACAGCAGACAAAGATGCTGGACAGATCATTGGATTCCATCAGGTAGTGTTTGGTCATGACGTGGAGAGAATAGTTTCAGTGGGTGAAGAGAATAGATGTCATATCGAGGTGAGAGTGGATATTGAGAGAACAAAAGAGAGGGAATAAAAACATAGGCTGAGATTCAGAGAAAAATTTACCACCTTTAGCCAAGAGTTCAGTGCTGGCTCCCTTGAAATGCTGTGTTTACTTCAATTAACGACTGAAGCAAATCTATTCGTGGCTGTGATTCATACTCAAAACGATGACTCCATATTGTTTTCATTAATTACCCAAGACAGGGAGTTCATTAGTCATTGAGTGGACACCCTAATGATTAGCCCACGTACTTGCAGTTGTCGTATTATTAACATCATTTGGATTAACATTCTCTTTACCATGGATTTGCCTAGTCACAGAGACAACATAGGCTGTCAGCTGCAGAAGTAGCATTTTGGTCTTTAGATTTATGAATCTTATTTCTCTGAGGCTGGCAGAAAAAAATCTTTTTTTAAAAAAAATTTTAAATGTTTATTTATTTTTGAGAGAGAGGGACAGAGAGTGAACAGGGGAGGGGCAGAGAGAGAGACACACACAGAATCTGAAGCAGGATCCAGGCTCTGAGCTATCAGCACAGAGCCTGATGCGGTGCTCGAACTCATGACTCTGAGTTGAAGTCAGATGCTCAACCAACTGAGCCACCCAGGGATCCCAGAAAAAATCTTTTAAAAAGAAGCAAGTCATAAGAGTTACAGCAAATTCTCTAAGAGATAAACAATGCTCAACAGTGAGAGTCACATGGGAACATTCTAGATCTCCTTGGGAATGCCTCACCAGTCCTTCTATCACAAACCTTCTGCTGCATCTGAATTGGTTGGCCATTGTCTCTCTTGAAAATGTGCTCTCTTGGCTCACCTAGCACTAGCTCTTCTCTGGTTTTCTTCTTCTCTGACTGTCCCCTAAGTCTCCTTAGTTCCCTTTTCTCTGCCAGCCTCTTAAAGGATGTTTTCTCTTCCTAGGTACAGTCACCAGCTCTCTTCTTCCTTTATGCCTTTTGTTTTTCTATTCAAAATCTCATATCCTGCCATGGTATCACCTGTCATTTAAACTGAGGTGATCTCAAATCTTCAAACTCAGTTCCTTTAATATCCATATTCCTAGATCCCTACTGAATAGCTACTCTGAAAGGTTTTATGAGGCACCTTGAACTCAACAGTCTAAACACCAAACTTGCAGTCTCCTTACCCAATGCCTCAGTCTCCACCACACCTGCTCTACTTCCTTACCTGATGACATCAACATCTACCCATCTAACTAAACCAGAAAGCTTGTTTAAAATTGTGTGTGTGTGTGTGTGCGCGCGCGCGTGTGTGTGTGTGTGAGTGTGTGTGTGTGTGTGTGTGTGTGAGAGAGAGAGAGAGAGAAGGAAGGGGAGAGGGGCAGAGGGAGAGAGAGAGAATCTTAAGCATGCTCCACTCTTAGCACAGAGCCCCAAATGTGGCTCAATCCCATGACACCGAGATCATGACCTGAGCCAAAATCAAGAGGCAGATGCTCAGCCGACTGAGCCACCCAGGAGCCCCTGAACTAGGAATCTTGGAATGACCCTCATGCTTTCCCCTTCCTACCTCCCACATCCAGGGTGTTCCTGAATTATGGACACTCTGCTCCTTGACATTTCCCTGTTCATTCATTCACTCATTCATTCAACAGATGAGTCTATCGTACAAGTGCTGGGCACTGGGGTAATGGCAACAAACAAAACAGATAAAGTCCATCCTCCTGGAACTTATATCTAATGGGGGAAATAGGCCATAGAGAAATAAATACATAATGGTAGCTGGTATTAATTGCTAGGGAAAAAAATAAAGCAAGGTAAGGGAACACAGAGTAATAGAAGGGATTTGCCATTTTAGATGCACTGATTAGAGAAGACATCTCTGATGAGGTCACAAATGAAGAGACGGCTGAGTAAGTGAGGGAATGATGACACAACCCTGTTTCTGCATTCTTACTGGCTCTGCCTGGATCCAGTCTTCATCACTGTTCTCCTGAGAGTTTTCAGGCTCCATGCTTCAGATTTCATACTTCTTGGTCTCATATGACTTCTCGTTCCTTGCTGGCCCTGGAGTGTCCACTACGTGGCCCAGTGCACTGAATTCTTTATAGTTCTCTGAACATATACCACCCTTTCATTTCCTTAGACATGTTATATACATGTCGCTCCTTTTGCCTGGAATGTCCCTTCCCCAGCACCACTAGTGGATGAACCCTTAGTTATTCTTTCCACATCCTTCTAAACTTCCCTAAATCTGTTCTCAGACAAGGCAAATAGGGATAAATCATTGAATAAAATTTAGCCCAAATTTTACCTTTTTTACATCTTTGAAGTTCCTATAAAAATTTAATTTTTCCTTCCTCAACACTGCCAAAGCTTTTTTTTACTAGAATCTACTGCAGGGGTTAGCAAGATTTTTCTCTAATGGACCAGAAATTATATATTTTAGGCTTTGTGGGCCATATGTCCTCTGTTGTAACTACTCAGCTCCGCCATTGTAGCATGAAAGCAGCCAGAGACCATATGTAAATGAATAAGCATGGTTATGTTCCAATACATTTATTTACAAAACAGGAGGCAAGTCACAGTTTGCTGATTTCTGATCTATCACCATCTTATATTAGAATTATTAGTTTATTTTTCTGTTTCCACAATTAAGTTATGAGGGTTTTTTTAGGATAAAGGACCAGTGACTATGTATTATTCATTTTTAGTCCTAGCCTTTAGCAGATTGTTTTTTCGAATGGTTGACCACACCAACACCTCCCATCCCCCACAATCTTGTGCAGCAATCAACCACTGCCCTTCTAGAGGCAGGGTCTAATTCCACTCCCTTGAATCTGGGGTGGTTTGTCACCATAGAACATCGTGGAAGTGAGGCTGTGTGATTTCTGCACTGAGGCCTGCGAAGGCCATGCTCTGGTTCTCTTGTGACACTCGCTCTGGGGAGCACCCTCTGGGAACCCAGCCACCTTTTTGTGAGAAGCCCAAAACATCTGTAAGTGGAGAGGCCACTTACAGATGCTCACATCGACAGTGCCAGCTGAGCCTGTATCCAAATCTTCCCAGTCCAGGTACCAGATAGGTGAGCCAGAAAGCCTTCCTATGATTCCAGCCCTGACTCCTCATGCTGTTCTCCCAAGTCCTTCAGCTGAGGCCCCAGATACTGTGGAACAGAGTGAAGTTACTCCCAATTAGCCATGACAAAACTGTAGATTTGTGAACAAAATAAATGGTAATTAGTGTTGTTTTACTCCATTAAGGTTTTTTTTTCCCCTTGAGATATAATTTCCTGAGATATAATTGACATATAACATGGTGTAGGTCTAAGGTGTACAGCCTGTTGATTTGGTACACTTATGTGCTGCTAAATGATTACCACCAGAGCTGTTAGCTAACACATCTATCACACCGCATAATTACCATTCCTTTTCTTGTGGTGAGAACACTTAAGATCTACTCCCTTGGCAACTTTCAAGTATGTAATATGGTATTATTAACCATAATCACCACACTGTACATTAGATGCTACTACATTTTGAGATAGTTTGTTACATGGTAAAAGATATTGGAACATAGCCCATGCTATGAATTTTGGTTTTTTTTTTAACATCAGAGCAAGGACAAAAATAAAAACCCGAATGTCATACTGTCTCTGTGTGATTTTTACTCTAAAATATCTCAGTGTGTGATATATATGGGTATAAGTTAACATTAAATCCTAGGGCCTTAAGCTAACATTTGGAGAGGCTTTAATCAAGAGTATACCTTTTAGGCAAGATTGCTTAATTAGTACTTGGAGCCCTCTACCTGGGAATCCACATTCTAAGGAGGTTAGCACTAGAGTTTTAAATATAGGCATCTAGTTACAGAGAGGGAAGGAGGCAAACCATAAGAGACTCTTAAATACTGAAAATAAACTGAGGGTTGATGGGGGGTGGGGAGGGGGGGAAAGTGGGTGATGGGCATTGAGGAGAGCACCTGCTGGGATGAGCACTGGGTGTTGTATGGAAACCAATTTGACAATAAATTTCATATTAAAAAAAATACATACATACATACATACATACATACATATATACATCTAAGTCTACACCACAGGGCTTGTTAATTAGCATAAGAGATGTTAGGAATAATTTCCTTGGTAAAATTAATAGTTTAAAAAATATGTGGTGAGCTAGATTTGATGGGCCCTTGGATAAATAAACCATCACGAATAGCAGGCCCAACAACAATACATATTTGGTGTTAGGACCCAAGGTCTAGAAATCCATGTGGTCCTGCATTCCCTGCTTAGTGAAGAACCATGCCACCTAGAAGGCTTGCTGATTCTGCTGTCAGAACATCAATGCATCTGCCTCAGAGGGAACTCTTTTTGCAAGGTTTCTGTTGGACTATATTGCCTAGGACAGAGAGCAGGGACTACTCTTAGAGTAACCAGGTTTTATTCCTGATTACTAATAAATTCGTATATATGGCAACATTTAGTTTGAGATTTCTACTGCATCATGCATGATGATACAAGTTTGTAGAGTGATAGCCTGACTTACTTCTAATCTGACAATTTGTTGATTGAGCAAATTAGCTTAGGTTTGGTTTGCAACACAGAAATACGGGTATCCCTGTCTTATCAAGGGGACAAAAGTATTTTCCAGCTGACATTGGGTTTCAGTTTCTGGAAAAAGGAGATCCTTTTTGTCAGGCAATGTGTCACATGGGGGCAATTGCTGTTGATGATGTGATAGACACTATATTGCTATGAGTTTATTAATCAGCATCATGCTAAATTGCCTCTGTGATTTCCCCTGAAAGGTGATGCTGGCACAACCTCACCCTGGGTTTAGGATTATGGATTGAGCAAAGAGGGTTGGTTAATGAACAATGACAAGCAGACACCTTATGAGTTTCATGAATAGCATCACGTAGCATGGAATAATCACTTAGCCCCTTTGAACACCATTTTGTTTCACCCTGCATGTTACTGAAAGACAAGTTTTGATTTGCAGACCCTAATGGCTCTGGAATGGGCATTAACTTTCCAGATGTACTATTTGTTTGAGTGCAGTGTTAAGTAAAGAGAATTGCACAGTGTGTTAATGGCCTGCAGCCGCTCAAATGGAGATGTATGCCTCCACTTTGCTGTACTTAATTACCAATCAGCCGGCCCATCTTGAACAGGCCTCCCCCTGGCTGCGGAGAACAAAGAATGGCCGTTTTTTGCCACTCCTGGCACAGCTGGTGGCTGCTGCTGCTTCTGATTCGCAGCTGTGTCCTCAAAATCTGCTAAGATGTCCCACAGGCATCTCAAAACCAATGGTCCAAAGCTGAATACATCATTCTCCCAGAGGAAACCCCCTCTTTTCCTGTGCTCCCTGTTTTACTAAATGACACCACCATCTGCCCAGATGCACAAATCAGCAACCTGGGGGTTCTCTTTGACCCTTCCTGCTTCTCATAAACTGTATCCAACCAACCTCAGGTTCTGTCTCCTGGACACTGCCACAACCATAGTCCAAGGTGTCCAGTGTGAAATCTCGGTGACCTAATGCTACCTGACCTCCTATGTCCTCTGTAGTAGGAAATTATTTGAGATTAAAGACATATATGTATTTTATTCCTATATCTTTCCTTTCTCTTTTCTCCAGTTAAGCATGATGAGTAATATCTACAGTGGATATCTACCACAAAGAATAGGAAGAGCATGATCTAAAAAACATTAGTAACAAACCATGGGGTTGGGTTATTTCATGAGCAGTGAAATGCCTGGGGTGAGAGTGCCTGGTTAGCTGACCAAGAATTCCATGGGTCTGTGAGTACCATCCTGATAATATTGGTTCACTACAGCTGACATATCAGTGGGGGCCATCATGAGTCCTGTGCCTGGCTAGGACTTCCAGGACTATAATGGTGATTGCAGAAATTTCCAGATTTGTTGGTGGAAGTCTACCTTCCTTCCTGCTTTCTCATCTGGGGTTGCCTGCCATCTTCCCGTTCAGCCTTGCTCCTCCTTCCATGTCATTCCTCCACTCCTCCTAGGAAGTTACCATAATTAACCTATCCTTATTTGAGAATGCAGGCTGGATGGAGGACTGGAGTTCATGGTAGTCATGTTATGGGTGAATTATGATATTGGAGAGAATGTTATCATGAATTTTTGTTTTGTGCTCATTGCTTCAGGGAAGGGATATAGATGACAAGAGAACAAAAATTCATTTTGTTCCTATAACTTAATGAATAGATTATGAAGTGCATCGTGAAAAAGACAACTTGTCCAGGTCAGAAATAATTGCAGAAAATATTTTACCCTATACTAAACATACAGCCTCCCATTTCTTCCCCAGCCTCAGTGCTTGATGGGAAGAGAGAGGTGGGTGCACAGAGTACGGGGCCTAGACTCAGCTTCCTGGAAGTGCCCAGGGAGGCAAGAGGACCCCCAAGTGAAATTTCTCAGGATATCCAGACAGAGGGAGCAAAAGCACTCTCTTGAAGGTTCCTGAGTCCACATCTTTGGGGAGCAGCTGATAAACTCAATTCCACTAGTTATAAATGGCAGAAGACCTCAAATGTTTCACCCCTCTCAGGGAGATTTTTATTTTAATGTTAAGCCAATGAGTCTCTAGTCTTGGAATTTTGGGCCTGACAGTGTGGCAAGGGAAACACGGTTAAAATGGCCCTCCTGGGTCTTCGAAGACCACTCTATCTGTTTATAAGCTAGGCCATCTTTGCTGTCAGCATGGGCAGGTAAGGTTTGGTGCAGTCCCACAGCATGGGACTTCTTTTCTCTGCAGTGTGTTAGAAAAAAGAATTAGGAATTGTTACTGTTTGTTTCTTTACTACTAATAGAGAATTGAGGAATAATATGATATTAAAAAAATTTTTAATGGCGCCAGGGCTTAATATTTTCACTACCATTTCAGAACAGACACAGTTCTTGATATTCTTTAATAGAGCTGAGGTAAAATTCGTTCTGATAAGTGTGGCAACCCTGCATGGAGCAAGTCTATTGGCGCCATTTTTCCAACAGCATTTGCTTACTTTGTGTCTCTGTATTACATTTTGGTAATTCTCATAATATTTCAAACGTCTTCATTAATATTATATTTGCTGTGGTGATCCATGATCCGTGATATTTGATGTTACTACTGTAATTGTTTGGGGGTGCCACGAATTGCGCCCATTGGAATTGTTTTGGGGTGCCACGGATTGCGCCCACATGAGATGGAGATCTTAACTGATAAATGTATGTGTTCTGACTTCTCCACTGACTGTTCTTCATCTCTTTCCCTCTCCTTGGGTCTCCCTATTCCCTGAGACACAACAATACTGAATTTAGGTCAGTTAATAACCCTGCAATGGACTCTAAGTGCTCAAGTGAAAGAAAGGGTTGCACATCTCTTGCTTTAAATCAAAAGCTAGAAATGATTAAGCCCAGTTGGGAAGCTAGAAAGCCAAGATAGGCCAAAAGCTAGGTGTCTCGCTCCAAAGAGTTAGTCAAGTTGTGAACGCAAAGGAAAAGTTCTTGAAGGGCATTAACAGTACTACTCCTGTGAGTACATGGATAATAAAAAAGAGAAAGAGCCTTATTGCTGACCTGGGGAAAGTTTGAGTGGTCTGGGTAGAAGAGCACACCAGCCACAGCATTTCCTTGCGCTAAAGCCTAATCCAAGGCAAGACCTTAATTCTCTTCAATTCTGTGAAGGCTGAGAGAGGTGAGGAAGCTACAGAAGAAACGTTTGAAGCTAGCAGAGGTTGGTTCATGAGGTTTAAGGAACCTCCATAACATAAAAGTGCAGGGTGAAACAGAAGGTGCTGATGTAGAAGCTGGAGTAACTCTCCGGAAGATCTAGCTGAGATCATTAATGAAGGTGGCTAAACAACAGATTTTCAGTGTAGATGAAACAGGCTTCTATTGGAAGATATCATCTAGGACTTTCGTAATGAGACTTTTGTTTCCCTCTCTTCTCTTTTTACACCCCCTCCCATATATTCATCTGTTTTGTTTCTTATTCCACATATGAGTGAAATCATGTGGTATTTGTCTTTCTCTGACTGACTTGTTTCTCTTAGCATAATACACTGTAGCTCCATCCACAACATTCACGGGTGTTTGGAAGAAGCTGATTCCAAACCTCATGGATGACTTTGAGGGGTTGGAGACTTTAGTGGAGGAAGGACCTGAAGATGGGGTGGAAACAGCAGGAGAACTAGGATGAGAAGATGGAGCCTGAGGATGGGGCTGCATGGCCACAATCTCATGATGGAACTTTAGCGGATGAGGAGTTGCTTCTGATGCATGAGCAGGGAAAAGTGGTTTCTTGAAATGGAATCTACTCCTGAGGAAGATGCTGTGAAGATTGTTGAAATGACCACAAAGGAGTTAGAATATTACATAAACTTAGTGGAAAAGGCAGCACCAGGGTTTGAGAGGACTGACTCTAATTTTGAAAGCAGTTCTATTGTGGGTAAAATCCTATCAAACAGCATTGCGTGCTACAGAGAAATTGTTCATGAAAGGAAGAGTTGATCCATGTGGCAAACTTCATTGTTGTCTTATTTTAAGAAATTGCCACAGCCACCCCACCTCAGCAACTGCCAGCCACCTTGCTCGGTCAGCAGCCAAAGACATTGAGGCAAGACCCTCCACCAGCAAAAACATTATGACTTGCTGAAAGCTCAGATGATGTATAGCATTTCTTAGTGATAAAGAATTTTTATATTATAGTGTATACATTGTTTTTTTAGACGTAATACTATTGCACACTTAATAGGCTATCGTATAGCATAAACATAACTTTTATATGCACTAGCAAACCAAAAAATTCATTTGACTCACTTTATTATGATATTTTCTTTATTGTGGTGGTCTGAGGTATGCCCTTTCTTTAAAGATTTTATTTTTAAGGAATCTTTACACCCAATGTAGGACTCGAACTCATAACCCTGAGATCAAGAATCACACGCTGCATCGACTGAGTCAGCCAGGCACCTCTCTCTCTCTCTCTTTTTTTTTTAATGTGAGTGGACAGTAGTGAAGAACAGTGATCACTCCTAGATTTCATGCCATTGGTTGATTTGTGCTAAAGCACCAGCAGTTATATCCATCACTGCTCTTGCATCATCTGTGCAAATATTAGTATAGTAATTAGGACAATATTTTAACATATTATGAAAATAAATTTGATGTTGTGGGTCTCCACAAAGGGTTTTGGAACTCTGAAGAGGTCACAGGCACACAATGAGAGCGCCATTCGATGGTACACATACAAGAAAAATAAGAATGAAGTAAATTGTAAAAAGAATTGTTAAAAGTTCTTTACAGTCAGAGTCTACGCTTTAGAAACGCTTTTTGACTTGTGGGCCAAAAGTTCACACGATGTCACATTCTGTGTCATATAAATTACTATCACATATAATTGTGATTTATTCGTCTCAAAGCAATGTCTAGAGTCATGCAGCAATATTTAAAAATGGTGTCATGTTTCGTGAAGGTCACATCCAAACTTACATGTATATAATTTAAGAGTAACATGAACTTGTTAATATTACTATATATATATTCCTAAGGGCCAGTATACAACTGTTGAAAATACAGTGGTAATCTGTGTGTCCCCCGGAACCAAACCTTCTGGGGTTGGAACACAAAGAGAAGCTTTGACACCACTGGGAAATGCTACTTGGTGAACACAAGGATCTATTGAATTCACTTTGAGAGAAACGATATGAGAAATTAACTTGTGTTTTCTCTTAAATGTTTCAAAGTCAAAACCGTGTCTCCAAAGTCAGCAAAGACACCTCCCATAAACTGTCATGTCACTCAGCTGCAATCAGCTTTCATTCTGAGATCATAGGGCATAGGACAAGACATGTAAAGAAGTATTGCCTTGGAATATGAATGGTGTTAGCTGTGGGCATGGATGTTTAGGAGTATGGTTTATAATGTGTCAGTTCTGAACACTAGACTCTGAGGGACAGAGGTGACCTTAGGTTCTCTGCTACATTGTTTTTGAGCTTTTGCAACATGTGGAGACTTTAGAGTAGGGGGCCCAGCTTTTTGGAAGGAAGATGGCTGGGAGGTGACCAAACTGGAGGATAAGAGGCACATTGAAGATAAGAACACAATGTCTGGTTTTAGGACCAGCGGGTGAGCTCTATTGCCCGTGGAGCGCCAGCCACTGGAGGTTCAGTCTTTGGACTGATGTCTTGTATTGTTTGGATTTATATGATGTTAGGGAAATTTGCTGATAATTGACATTTAGAAACATTATTTTTTTTAATTTTTTTAAATGTTTATATATTTTTGAGAGAGAGAGACAGGGCACGAGCAGGGGAGGGGCAGAGAGAGAGAGGGAGACACAGAACCCAAAGCAGGCTCCAGGCTCTGAGCTGTCAGCACAGAGCCTGACACGGGGCTCAAACTCATGGACGGTGAAATCATGACCTGAGCTGAAGTCAGACGCTTAACCGACTGAGCCACCCAGGCGCCCCTAGAAACATTATTAAACCACACATGCATAGCAACAGACAAACTTACCAAAACATAAACTATAAAACTTGGTTTGGCCAAAGTAATCTCAGCAACTTAGTAGAACTGCTTGCCATTTATGCGTAATTACTATGCAGCAAAATGTTAGGCGCATCCGTGAAGGTGCTGAATGAGCTTTTCGGCACAGTTTTGATAACACTAAACTGAGTTCACATATACACAGTTATCGTAGTTTACTGCACATGGCACATGGTTGTTGGCATGAAATAGAAGATGCACTTTCTGTAACTACATTAAATTCCTAGCGTTTATTTATCTCCATAGATATTTTTCTCCATAGAAATTTTCATGGGGTGGTTGGGATTAGATGCTCAGCTGTAATGCCCTGGAGGTCCAGTTGGGGCCCCTCAAGTGCGGAGGAAGAGCCCTTGTGAGAGCATGGGTGGGCCCAAGGCTTTTGTGGAAACACCCTATTGTCTTGGGTGTTGGCACCAAAAGTGCCTATTGTGAACGTGCATACACACTAAGTCCATGTAAGCAAATACCATTAAGTGAACAAAGTCTCTTGAGACTTACAGTCTAATATCTGTTCATCAGAGCTGACCCCAGAGAGCGATCCTGTGAAAGTGCGCGGTGTTATTGTTACAGCCAGGACGTAAGGAGAAATGTGTACACAATCAAATGAGACACTGTGGATTTTTGTTGAGAATAACTCTGACTTAGTATACTTTTGGTGTCAGGAAGGATACAGAGAAAGATTTGCTAAAGTAACAAGGTGACAGAAACAAAACATATGAGAACAGAATGTGTAAAAATGGAGGTATTCATGTAATTCTAGCTACTGCTTATAAAAACTGACATCCTTTATTTCTTTAAATGTTAGTCATGATCCTAAAAGCATTACTGGAAAAGACCTGCTCACTGCAAGATCCACAGGGCAGGGAAATGGAAATGTAGGTGGTTGTCTTTCTTGTTAGGATTGATTTCAGGAAATTATCTTTACCTGCACTCAAAAATGCTGCTATTCTCTACTTCCAGATCTGCCAGTAATGGCTCAGATTTGGCCTTTGACATGGTGTCCTTTTACCACCTGAGAGGAGAGGAAAATGAATTGTGGGAGGCAGTTGAAGCCCAGTAGAGGACGTTTGAAAAGCAAACCTGGCATTTTAGATATTTAGATGAAGCAGTTTGATCAAAATTAATCAGGCAGAGAGGCTCTCATTTTTGTGAATGACATTTTGAAGATGCAAAATAAACTTAACCTACCTACGTTTGGACTGAGAAATGGAGATACTGGTGGGGAGTTAGGAGAACCAGGCAGCATTCAAAGCAAATGCATTTGAAATTTTTCTTTGTTACAGCTCTGTTTTTTTTTTAAGAGCAATGCTTTTCAAATGATAGCATTAACAAACAAGTGTAATTCTGTGTGGTTAATGGGGGCTGACTCAGTCATTTCTTTTTTGCCAATGGTTTAGAGTTACTGTTCGGGGAAATTACTTTTAAAGTTGAGCCCTTCCTAAAGGCCCCAGGTAATTACTTTTACCATAGATTCAGGTGGTAAATATCAATCCATTACTGTTTTGAGTAGAATTAAGAGAAATGTGTTGATATTTTTGTTTTTACTGTGAAATTTTCAAGGAATGATTTGAGTTTGTGTAAAATGTTAGCACACTCATTCATTCAGTGTCTTAGGTTAGGCTCATTAGAAACAGATACTTGAGTGGGGCACCTGGGTGGCTCATTAGGTTAGGTGTCCAACTTTGGCTTGGGTCATGATCTCACGGCTGGTGGATTTGAGCCCACGTCAGGCTCTGTGCTGACAGCTCAGAGCCTGGAGCCTGCTTGGGATTCTGTGTCTCCCTCTCTCTCTGCCCCTCCCCTGCTCATGCTCTGTCTCTTGGTCTCTCTCAAAAATAAACATTAAAAAAAAAAAAAAAAAAGAAACAGATACTGAGCTAAGGACCACTGGCTCCCTTCCCCAACGCTCCCCCTCTCCCCCACCACCCCTACCCCACCTCCTAGCCCCTTGGGCAGGGGAGCTGTGCTCTCTTTGCTTATCAGTCAGCCCTTGGTTGTGGGCTGCCCAGGGGAGGAGTAATTGCCAGGGACTCAGGTCCTCTACCTGCGGTGGCAAAACAGCTCTGGTAGCTGGGGAGCACTGCTGTGAAGATGAATTGGTGGGAGGGGGATCATTGGAATCAAAAGCACTTAAAGGGGTGCAAAGAAACACTACAAGAATAAAAAGGATGTGATTAGGATGGAGAACCCAAAGCGTCTGCTGCACGCAACAAATATTTATTGAGCACCTATTTTTTGGTAGATACCGTTCAAAGCTTGAAAAGTGAGTGGAATAGAAGACTGGGGCTTCTAGGCTGGTGAGGGAGACAAATAATGTAAGTGAGGCAATCCGTGAGTTAGGTAAGAACTTGGTGATACGTGTCTAGAAGAATATAAAGCAGGTCAAAGGAATAGACAATGATTGTGGGTACTAGATGAGATAGGGTAGTCAGGGTAGGTTAAATTAGCAAATTATGTAAGAGATGTATTTGCATTTCCAGGGGCTATCTTTTGAGAAGTACTGGCATTGTGTATTGTTTCTCCCTAACCCTGGGAACTTCTTTCACAAGGAGCTCCTAGAAGGGAAGTCAGTCTTCTATTTGAATAAACCTATCACAATGGGTATTCTTGACATAGGAACAACAAACATAAAATAAAATGCCTCAAAAAATGTTTCCCCTCTGCATTTATTTTTAAATGTTCTTAAGGGAAACATTTGGGGCAGCAAAGGAAAGAGAAAATTGGTTTTGGAAGTTAAGAATTTTGATCATGTACGTTGGGAAGCATCACAATTCTGATGGAGAATTTAGAACAAAAAAATCTAAGTTATTTGGGGGATAATGAGTAGAAAAGGAGGAAAACACAGTCACCTGGCTTAGAATGTGAAGATATCTTTGATGTTTAAAAGTAAAGATCCTGGAGAATCTAAATTACACAGTGCGGGGAGGGGGGTGCATCTGGGTGGCTCAGTCGGTTAAGTGTCTGACTTCAGCTCAGGTCATGATTTCATGGTTCGTGGGTTCGAACCTCGAGTCGGGCTCTGTGCTGACAGCCTGGAGCCTGCTTCGGATTCTGTGTCTCCCTCTCCCTCTGCCCCTTTCCTGCTTGTGCTCTCTCAAAAAATAAATAAACAGTAAAAAAATTTTTTTTAATGACACAGTAGACATTTGGAAGAAAAGTATGTGATGAGGTCAGTGTTGCAGAGTGGATATTAAAGGTCAAGTACTGGATCTTCTTTTGTTTTCAGAGGCAACTGGACTCCTGTCATGGATTCAAGCTAAAACACATGGTTGCCAATCTATTAATGTCTGGGATCATGTTGGTGGGGGATCTTACTGGAGAATGCTGGGTTAGAAATTCTTAGTCTCTCCCCACCCCACCCCCACCTTAAGAAAAAAAATCTTTCTCCTGAGTATTTCATCTGAAGAAATTTCTGGTAAATCTCATTTACCTACTGTCTCACCACCGCTAATTGCCCTTTGTTTTTTTGGGCCAGAGAGGTCAAAAGGTGATGGTGGAAGGAGCCAGATAAGAATTTGTTAGAGGACTAAAATAGTTTTCTTTCATATTCTCCATGATAAATCTTTCAGGGCTTTTCTAGTAAGGAGAGAAGATAGGACATAGATTCTAATGGTTACAGTGTGCAATTTTTAGTAGTTAATGCTTCCTACTTTTGTTTTATTAGAAAAAGATGTATTATGTTAATAAATTAAATGGATTGTGGATTTTGAAACTTCATTAATGAGCATTAATATCATGATCAAAATGCCAGTATTCATTATAATTTAAAAATTAAGCAGTAACTGGGGTGCCTGGGTGGCTCAGTTGGTTAAGCGCTGACTTCGGCTCAGGTCACAATCTCATGGTTTATGAGTTCAAGCCCTGTGTCAGGCTCTGTGCTCACAGCTCAGAGCCTGGAGCCTGTTTCAGATGCTGCATCTCCCTCTGTCTCTCTGCTCCTCCCCTGCTCGTTCTCTCTCTCTCTCTCTGTCTCTCAAAAATAAAATAAACATCAAAAAAAAAAGTTAAAAAAATTAAGCAGTAACCAATTAATTTAAATAAGTTAATATAATGTTGAAATGAATTATGTGGCAATGCCTTTCAGACACCTATTTTATTTTTTTAAGTTTTATTTTATTATTTATTTTTGAATGAAGGAGTGAAAGTGTGTGTGCACAAGTGGGGGAGGGGCAGAGAGAGAGGGAGAGAGAGAGAATCCCAAGCAGGTTCCACACTGTCAGCACAGAGCCCAATTCGGGGCTCGAACACATGAACCATGAGATCATGACCTGAGCCGAATTTGGACACCCAGCCAACTGAGCCACCCAGGCACCCCAGACACCTATTTTAAAAGCAAAACGAGCACTATTGATTGACAATGAAATATATAACAACAAAGGGGAGCAGATATTTTTCTCCTTTGGTCAGCCTAACTTAAAAGAGAAAACACCTCGAGACTGTGAAATTAGAACACACCAAAACCCACTTGTCCCTCAACAAAGGATGATATATTGATCATCTACTGATGTAGGTGCTAGAGACATAATGGTGAAGACCACAGGCATGGAACTTACATTCTAGATGCAGGATATAGACACACAGGTTATGATTAATGTTGTGAAGAAAATAAGTGGAACGACAGGACAGAACAAAGGTTGGCAAACTTTTTCTGTGAAGGGCCAGATGGCAAATGTTTCAGGCTAGCAGGTTGTATGATTGGTCTCAACGACTCCAGTCTGCAGCTGCAGTGGGAAAGCAGTCATAGCCAATATTTGAATGAGTGGGCATGGCTGTGTTCCAATAAAACTTGATTTACAAAGATAAATAAACAAACAACCCCAAACCAACAACAGGTGGGTCGGATTTGGCCTGCAAATATAGTTTGATGCCTCCTGGCATACAGTGCCACTGGCATGGGGGATGGTGACCTTAGACCCTGCTGTTAGAGAAGACTCCTCTGAGGAGGCAACATTTGGAGCACAAGTAGAACGATGGGTGGCCAGCCACGTGAAGCATGGGGAAGAGCATTCCAGGCAAAGGAAATGGCTAGGTAAAAAGTCCTGTGGCAGGAACAGGCTGGGTCCCCTTGATGTGGGCAGTCATCTCATTTTCACTGTGTAACTTTGGGCAAGCCACTGAATTCTTTGAGCTCTTTTCTCACAGATAGAAATGGTGATAACACTCTGCTTACAGGCTTTTTGTGAAGTAAGGTAGGTGAGAGCATTTTTCTGGTCGAATGTTAGGGAGTATTATTAATAACTAGGATTTAGAAAAAATAGTTGTGAATAAACTTTAATAGAATCAGGATTTTGGTGTCAAAGTCCCGGTGCTTTATAGTAGCTCTTCATATTTTTATTACTGGGTGTGTTATTTCATCTGTAGTTTACTATATGGTGTACTAATGCTTAGCCACCAAATTACTTCCTGCCAATTGCTTCTCAATTTTATTCAGCCATCTTCTCAACATTTCTGGAAAATTGCCATTGTTATTCTCTATGTATGTTGGACAAATAGTTGTTAAAATTTTCCTTTGTTTTGTTTTTTTTCTTACTCAGAAACAAAGAAAACCCAAAAACATTGGGAAATCCGAAGACCTCAAAGTTTTATTTCTGTGAAAGCCTCTGGATCACTGATGAGCTAGCAGTCTGATGAAGTCAGGCCTCAGAATTCCTTCCTTAGATTGTCAAAGGACTAGGAACAGCATGGCCTGTAAGTCTGTTTGTGGCCTAACTCTGTGTGCCATTAAAGCTTGTGCCTGTCACCTCACTACATGCTTTTCCCCAGCTTCATGTCCCCATCTCGATTCTGCAGCCAAAGTTCATGCCTCCTCTGTGTGGCTGTGCTGTGAACCCTTTCCAGCCCCCCCACGGATCTTTTAAGTGTGGTGGGGGAGGGGAGCCAGTGTGAGGAGGGAGTGGGGGAAGACCTGGGCAATCATCAGTGTGGAGATAAGTCAAACAGACCACTGCCTGGCTTTACACAAGATGGGAGCTGAGTAGGATAAGGGCACACCCTCCTCCACAGATACTTACATCAGGGCTTCTGTTTTTAACCAAGGATGTGTCTACCAAGCAAGAATGTGGGAGCAAGAAAAAAACTGGATTCTCTTCTGTATAATAATGTGACTTCCTGATTCTATGGAATACTACTGATTGCAGTAAGTATGGCTTTAGACCGTCCAGGAACACTAATGTTTGTCCCTGGGGGAATGTGTGGATGGAGCTGGTGTAATGGGTCCACCTTTGAATCAATAGGTGTTAAGTAAACAGGTGAGTACCCTCAGCTCACCCATGTGAGGAACCCACCCTGGACAGCCCCTTCCCTCCCAATTACTGGTTGTCGAGGCACGTGGGGCATCAATAGACATCGTGGCTGGTCTTACTGGAGCCCCTGCTGAAAGGCCCAGATGTGGGGTGTGCTCTAATAGGGAGAGGTTATGGATTCTAGGATGAGAATTGATCCCTCTGGGTGAGGGGCACAATTTTCCAGAAGGTGTGGAGATTTTCCTTCCAAAAACTAGAGGCAAGAATCTCTTTGAGGGAGACATTTAGATATGAGGGCTCCGGATTCAGGATGTGAACAGGTTGGTTCTGAGCCTGAGCAAGAACCTTGTTGTGAAGAGTTAACATCTTAGGCTCCTGTTGCCTTTGGATTCTGAAGAAAACCAAACCTAGCATTCAGCTTAACTTTTCGTTCCCTCAATCCCTTTAAAATTACCTTGACCCTTCAGTAAAGTTGTCTCAAATAGGCTGGTATAGGGGAATTGAGGGTGCTGGATTGCAAGGTCAAGGCAGCACAAGAGAGGGCCCTTGCTATGTCTGCAGACCCTGAATGGGAGCAGCAGGACCATGAATGGGGTCCTCAGCAGAGAGAGGGGCACACACTGGCTGTCAGCCCTAAGACAGAACTCTTTGTGTTGGGAGCTTCTCAACCCTTCACCCTTCTGTCAAAACATTGTGGAAGTGCAGAAGAGTGGATGGGGAAATTTCAAATGTAAAGTATAACTTACTCATAACAAGATCACTGGAATTGTAATTTATGATCAAAGCCTTAAACTGGAAGACTATAATTCTGGTGACATTTAGACATTGCCCAAGACATGAGGCAAGAAATGTTTTCAAGAGTAAAAAACTTGGTTGTACTTCTGTAATCATTGCTTCTGGGCCATTACTCATTGATCCACCACATGGCCAGCCCTGGTGGATGGCAATGGTGGAGTGTTCTACTCATAACCCAGAAAAGCAAAGATTGCTGAGTCATTGGCCCACATGATGGAGAGCCATAAAATGTGCACATGGTGAATAATGTATTTCTGCCTGTCCTCCCAAAGGAGGCCCTCTTCCCTGGAATAGTATCTCTTCAAAGAGCACATGAATACATTTAACAGAATGAGATGCAATCAGAGATGATTAAAGCATAGGTGATGCTGATTACAAGACAGATCAACAAGAAAGTATTTTCACTAAAATACCTGGACGTTTCTACCTTGATAGCCACGGTGTCTATTTCAGTCTGATAATGGATTTTCTATAAAATCCTATTTTGAAAACTATAATCACTGTGGTCAATTGCTACAAACAACCCTTTTCATATCTCTCTCACATTACACCACCTGCTTGGCAAAACCACAGCCCTGGGTCAATCCAAACCTGCCCAGCACCTGTGCAGTGGATTGTGGCAGGTGAATATACACCACCACCACCGTGGTGTTCATTGAATTAATGACCATAAACCTCAAATGAGCCTTTAATGCCATACTTTTCTCCTCCATTTACTCTTTCACCTTCTGGGTGACTTTTCTCCTCTCCTGGCTTCCTCTTCTCCTCCTCCTCCTCTTCCTCCTTCTTGTTAAATTGAGGTATAATTTATGCTCACTGAAATGCACAGATGATGTGTGATGACATTGACAAATGCACGCATTGTGTAACTGACACCCCTATCGAATACAGAATACTATAGATCCCCACCCCCCACAGAAAGTTTCCTAAGTCCCTCCCAGCTGATTCCCGCATCAGCACCCCCAGCGGTAACCACTGTTCTGATTTCTATCTGGAGGGATAATCTCACCCCTTTTCCTTTCTCCTCAAATCTCCAACTCCTCTTCCCCATCCTCGCTCTCAGCTGATGAGCTTGTTTCTGACTTCGTGGAGAAAATAAAAGCCACAAGAAGAGAACTTTCATATGCTCCCCCTGCCCCTTCCCATCTACCAGCACTTGCAACCTGCTGTCTTCCAGAGGGAGTATCTGGGCTCCTGTCTGAAGATAAGCCCAATCATCCCCTCTCCTGTGGGCAAGAAGAGCACTCCAGCAATTCTTTCCTCTTTCTTTTGT
Organism: Panthera tigris; assembly: GCF_018350195.1. NCBI lineage: Eukaryota > Metazoa > Chordata > Mammalia > Carnivora > Felidae > Panthera > Panthera tigris. Next base: position 77,184,570 of record NC_056661.1, read on the forward strand.
ATAATTTTCCACACACTACTGGACCCATTCTCATCAGCATTTATTTCTGTGCTATTACAGATTCCATCTGAAAAGAGAAACAAAACAATTCCCCTCAACCCCACCATTTCCATTAGTCCCCATTTCTTTGCTCCTCATCGTAGCAAAACTCAAGGTGCAGTTCATATTCTCTGACTTAAATTCTTCTTCCCTATTCTCTCTCAAATCCTTTCTATTCAGGCTTTATTCCTGCCATCCCACAGAAACTGCTCTTCTCCAGGTCACCAAATGATCTCCATGTCACTAAATCCAATAGTAAAATTTGTAATCTTTGACAGGATTTGATAGAATCAGCCCCTCTTGTCTCCTTTGATAAAAGGAGACAATGCTTACAACACTCTCATGGGTTTCCTCACTGCTCCATTCTTCTCAGAATTTCCCCTCCTGGCTCCTGGTCTTCTTCCAGAACCTTCCATGTTGCTGTGCCCCTTGGTCTCCTACCTTTCTCTGTCTACATGTCCTTTATCGTTGCATTGGGCTCATGGCTTTAAATACCAACCTCATGGCACTGTTTTCCAAATTTGTTTCTCCAGCCCAGATGTCTGACCTTAAATCCACACTTATATTATCCAGCTTCTCACTGGGCATCTCTACTTGGATATCTGATAGACAGCTTGACCTGAACATGCCCCAAACTGCAGTCCTGATATTCTATAAACGACTTCACCTGTAGCTTTGCCATTTGGGTTGATGGCAATCCATCCTTGTGGCTGGCTGATCAGACCAAGATCTTCAAGTCACTCTTGACACTTTTCTTTCACTCATGCTCCACCTCCAATCTGTTGGGAAGGTGTTGGCTCTGTGTTGCTGATGGTATTACTTGTCATCAAATAATCCAGTTTCCTTTCCTGTTGTGCACCTTCTTGCAGGATTAAATATCCCCACTTTGTTGAGTTTAGGAGTGATCATATGACTTGCTTTAACTAGATAAATGTGGGCAGAATTGATGGATACCACTTCCGGTGGTTGCTCTAAGAGCCACCATGTATGGTATGCACATCTACTTTCTCCCACTACCACAATGATCCACAATGTTCCAGACAGAGGCTGCTCTGCCAGCCTGGACCCGGACCCAAAGCCAAGTCAAAAGGAGCAGAGCCACAGCTGACTCACACCTCACACTGGACATGAAGTGTTGTAAGCTGTTGGTTTGGGGGGTCTCTTGTTACTGCAACATAACTATCTCTTTGGACCAGTACATGCTCCCTTTAAAAAGTGTACAGAATCTGCTCACTTCTACTACTACCCTGGTTCGAGCCATTGTCTTCTCATGCCTGGGTTCCTATAGTAGCTTCTTAACTGGTCTCCCTGCTTCTTTCTTCTGCCTCCCATGGTCAGTTCTCACTAAAGCAGCCAGAGAGATCCTTTAAAACCTGTTTCAAGTCTCTGTTCAAAAAATTCTATAATAGCTCTTAGTTTCACGAGCCAGTCCTTGCAAGGATGAAGAGGCCCACGTGACTGGTGCCATTACCTCTCTCCTCACCTGTCACCATTCTCCCCCTTGTTCAGTGTGTTCTAACCCCACTCACCTCCTCACTGTTCCTCAACTCAATAGCCCCCTTCTCAGCTTGGGGCTTCTCTTGGAGCTCTTCTCTCTGTTGGTCAGGCTCTTCTCCAGAGGGCCTCGTATCAAACCTCCTTGCCTCCAAATTTTTGCTCAAATACCACCCTCTCAGGGAGGCCTACCCTGACCCCTCTCTTGACAGTTGTACCCTTTCCCCTCCCACCTCAGCACCTTTGATCCCCCTTACCCTGCTCTACCTGTTTTCCACATAGCACCTGTCACCTTTCAACATACTCTATCATTTACTTTTTACCTCATATTTAGTGTTTCTTGCTTGCAGCCTGCCTCCCCCATTTGAATGTGAGTTCCACATGGGCAGAGATCTTTATTTTGTTTAGTGGCTATACTGCTTGGCTATTTCAGTGATAGCACATGAAGTCTTTAGTACTTGGGTGAATTAGAGAAAATATTTATTCACTGTAGAAGACAGGGAAGCTAGAAGAAGGTGATGCTAGGAAGAGAAGATGGCTTTGCAAATCAACACAGGGAACCAGTGCCCCATCAACACCCAGTTCAGAAGGCCAGGAGACAGTGGCACTGAGTGAATAATTGGCTCTGGCCATGGTTATGCCTATGGCTCTTCTCATAAACCCAAATGCTTGCTCTGCTCTCAGATTATTTGCATTTCTTATACTTCAGACATGCCATGGTTGCAGAAGGTGTGAGTTTTAGAGCCATGCTCACCTGTTACTAAGCAGTTTTTCTTATGTACAAATATGCCACCCATCCCTAACTCTTTGTCTATCCATGACCATGGATCCACTAGAGGCTGAGTCCTCTACTGGGGGGTAAACAGCACAGCTCATTTATCTTCTGGGCCAGGAACCTAGAATAATGCCTGGCACATAGCAGTTGCTTGGTAAATTTGTAGAATAAAGGAATTCAGAATAGCAACCAAGTCCAGGAATAAAAGAAGCATCTTTTTAAAGTGTGGCTGTTCAACCAGACTATATGCAAGATCTGTCAGATAAGACTGGATGACGGTAATTATGAGTGGAATAATTGTCTAACTGAGGCTTAACTGTGGACTTATTTCCCAAGTAAACACTCTGAAATATTTGGGGTCTTGGACAAAAGTTCAAGTCCAGTGTTACGTAAGGTCTCTCAATGACTAATGTGTTGTAACTGTTGGGCAACACTAGTTGACTTGCAGTTAGTAGTTAAGAACATGGACCCTGGAGCCTGATTAGGTTTGAATTCTAACTCTGCCACTTACTAGCTGTGTGAACTTGGGCAAGTTACTAACTCTTTCATTTCCTCATTTGTAAAAAGTTGGCAATAATAATTCCTACCTCAAAGGGTTATTGTGAAGTTAGATAAGTTAATGCATAGAAGCACTTATATCAATGCCCAACACATAGAGAGTAACATATGTTTGCTATTTTGTTGTCATTATTGTGTATATTCTATCTACCCTTTCTACCCATTGTGCTGAGTTAATTATCTACCTGTTGTACATTCTGAAAGCCAGGAAAAGACTGTGTTCCTTAAAATACTATTGCCCAAATATCAGTCCTCTATGCAGTGTGCTTGGTCAAAGTTGGCCTATTAGCTTCATGTTTGTTTAACTTTTGATAGGTGGGGGTTAATCATAGAACAACTTTTGTTCTCTTAAAATAGACTTTAGGTTCTCTCTTCTCCTAAATCCCCTTCTTCCTTTTTTTAAAATTTTATTTTTAAGTAATCTCTACATTCACATGGGGCTTGATCCTACAACCCCAAGATCAAGAGTTGCATGCTCTACCGACTGAACCATCCAGTCACCCCTCCCCTTCTTAATCTGTAATAATATCCCAGCTTTCTCAGAAATGAGGGAGACGTCCAAAGATAAAGAAGACTGTTGACCTAGACCCCAGAAAAATGAACCTTTTCAGGATGTGTGAAAATGTGCATTCAATAGGAAATGGAGATTACAGGTAAGTTTTCTTCTTAATACTTTTACAGTTGATCCTTGAACAGTGCAGAGGTTAGGGGTGCCAACCCCCATGCAGTTGAAAATGTGCATATAACTTTTGACTCCCCAAGAACCTAACTGTTAATAGGCTACTATTGGCCAGAAGCCTTACTTATAATAGAAAGTCTATTAATACATATTTTGTATATTCTATGTATTATTTCTGTACTCTTACAATAAAATAAGCAAGAGAAAAGAAAATGTGAAGAAAATTATAAGGGAGCCATAATACATTTACAGTATTGTACTGTATTTATTGAAAAAATTCCTGTGTAAGTGGACCCACACAGTTCTAGCCCACGTTGTTCAATGGTGAACTGTATTTTCTAAAACATGCCCAGTAAACATGGATGTTTTAAAATTTTGAGTAAATATGGTCTTTGATAAAAGAGAGAATAAAAAATCATGTTAAAATTTTGTTAAATAGCTAAAAGATCAACTAAAGGAGGACACAGCAGGGTAGATCAAAGGGGTGCAGGATAGATCTTGAAGCACGAGGGAGCACGAGAAGGAATACATGAGAAATGGGAGTGAGAGGCAGGCTTCCCTCCAAACCTGAAGCCATTTGGAAGAGTAAAAAGACGATCAGGAGACCAGAAAAACTCTTAGCTGATCACTAAACAATGTTTGAGCACCTACTATATGTGAATCACTATGCTGGATATTGTAGGAGAGAGAGCTATGAACAAGACAGGGTCTCTGTCCTCCAATTGCATTAAAACATGCCCTTCAGAGGACACCAACTCTGTAGCAATTGTGTCACCCCAGGGACAGAATCTTACAAGCACAATGCCAGTACTCTTCAAAGTATCCTCTGCTGACCAAGCAAATCAGGAATATCAGAGCTGACTAGGAAAATGGCAGATTCCCAGACCTCTCTATTCCTGATGAATCAGAGTGTCTGGGGCCCAGGGCCAAAGGCCCTGGCTTTTAATCAAGCACTTTGAGTGATTCTTATGCACAATTTAAAATGTTAGAACTCCCACCGCTTTGTAGTAGGTACCAAATGAATTATAAAAGAAATTGCTTTTGGCTGGAGGGTGGGGATAGATAGTTTCATGGAGGAAATTTTGAACCAGGGCTTTGGCTGGATTTTGCTACCTGTGGCAAAGGGGAGGCAGTGTTCCAAGGGCAATGACTGGCTTGGTCCAAGGCACGCAATGGGGGGGAGGGGCAGTGACTGTAGCCCAGGGAAGAACTGGCAGTTCTGAGGCTTCAGGCAGATTCACTTGCAGACCAACCAGGTGATGTGTTTTCCTTGTACACGGCTGTCCTGCCTTCTCTCAGGCTTTCTCTTCCATGCACAACCAGGATGACGTTTGAGAAGAATTTCACCATGGAAAGCTGGTTTTGCTTTGTGCCTATTTGTCACTGAGTGAAGTAAGCTCACCGGCTTTCTGCCTTCTGTCAAGTCAGCTGTTCTCTGAATTCAAGCAGAAGTATGAGAATTTGTTGCCACTCAGGCTGGAATTTTGCCGTCCTTACCACTTGAGATACTGTGAGCTGGCTATATTTCCACATAGAAGACAGTGCACTCAATGCTACTGTCACCTAGGGTAGGTTAGGACAGTGCACTGAAACCAGGCCAGCACTTTGGCATGCCCAGATGGGTTTGCCATCTTGGGCAGCCTCTGGGGTGGATGAATGTGGCAAGCAGCAGGAGATGAGATGTTACTAAATAGCATAAATGCCTCGACCAACTGTTGAGTCTGCACGACCAACTGTTGAGTCTGCATGACCAACTGTTGAGTCTGCACGTGGGTTGGTACCTCCCTAACTTGACCCTCTGGAAGTTGTCAATCAACTGAACAACAAGCATTTAATGACTGATCCTGCTGTTGACTCAGCATTCCGTGTCTCCACCCCTTTCTTGATTCCTAGCTGATGCTATTTGAGGGTTACAAGGGATGAGACCTTGGTGCCCATCTCCCCATGAAGCCTGGGGCCCAGGCTCACCATTCTACAACCTCACCACTACAGCCCTGCCTCCTTTCTGGCCCCCCACCATTGTGGTATAGCAGAAAAACATGACGAGCTGGGAGTACCATATGGACACAGTGCAACAGGCAGAGGGATGTGCTGCCAAGATGTCCCTCCCAGGAAGGACTTGTGGTCCCAGCCCTGGGAGTAGTGTCCGCAGACAGTTGTCAGTCATCAGCCCTTTGGGGTCTCCCCCAGGGCCATGTCCACATCTACTGACTGACCGAGGCAGGTGTATACAAGCTTGGCCATTTGGCCCAGTGTTGGACAACACAGATGTGTTTCCCAGTCCTACTTCTGGTCCCTTCCTTCCACAGATGCTAATCCTAAAGGTATTCCCTAATAAACAACCACAACCTTAATCCATTTCGCAGTCCGCTTCCCAGAGAACCCTACTTCCAATGCATGAATTTGAATTTCAACTAATTAGGAGCGCTGTAATCTTGAGGAAGCAATAACTTATTTTCTGTTAGACTTCCATCTCTGCAAAATGGGAATAATAAATCATTTCTTCATTGGATCATTGTGAATTCACTTAGTTTAATATGGTGCAGAGTAATTACTCATAAATATTAGATGTCATAATCTTGGGTGAGATATATAATGTCTATGAGTCTTAGATCCTCTATCTAAAAGTGAGAGTAATACCACTTACATTCAGGATTTTGGTAAGGAATGTATGTCACAACGTGTGTGTGTGTATTAGGTACTCAACAGATGCCACCCTCCCCCCAACCTCCTATCATTTTCCCTTTAAAATATCAAAAGTACCTTTATATAGTGAATTTTAAAAATAATTCATGTTTATTTTCTTTCCCTTTATTGGTTACCCTTTATCAGAGTATAGGGTGGTTGTATTTGGAGGAGGAAAACTGAATGCAAAGCAGAAAGGTGAGGCTAGGATAGCCCTGGTTTTGTGCCTCTCTTCTCTTCCATCACAGTTCAAAGGCCAACTCTTCCAGGAAGCTAACCCTGACTGACTCAACACATTCTGCAAAGCCCACATACAAACTTTAACTCCCTTCTTCTTTCCACTTTTGTAATCCTTATTATGATATATTCCTTATTGTGATATATTATGTTAATATTGTCTCTGAGAAGTGGGGATAATATCTGTTTTTCAAAGGGAGTGCACTGGGCCGAATGCTGCTTTGTTCCCTGGGAGTGTTCTGGTTACTACACTAGTTCATAGTGATTGACTCTTACAGCAATGCTGAGTCCTCCTAGAAGCCTTGTGAGATGCTCGAGGAGTTCCTGCTGAGTTGACAAGGAATATGAGAGCCAGATGGGGTCTTCTGAGGTGCTGTGGTCCCTCCTCTTAGTCATGACGGAACTTTGTTTAGATCATCTCTCTTTAAATGATGACATTTTAAGGCTCATGTGAAATTTGGGTAGCCCCATCTTTATTGCATCTTCTCTGTTTTATAACTTCATACTCTTTTGTTTTGTTTCTGCTTTAAAGCTTGTTCAGTTGTAGGAACATTGTCTTACACTGACGCCTACTGGGCAGGTGGGAAATAACGGGTAACTGCAGCACTGGTGTCTAGAAACCGAAATTTTGTTTTCCTCATTGCATCGATCTTTAAGAAGCATCTTTCTTACAACTATCCTAGTTTTGAGCTTCCATTTCCCACTTCTCCTACTAAATGTAAAGGTCCATATTAGATTTTAAGTTTCTTAGGTTATGACGATTTCATCCAGTTAAAATGTTAAAAGCCCAAAAATACCTTTAATCAATGTCATTCTATAGATATATTTACCATTTCATGATGAACAATAATCACACTCATTAGATGTGACCTTAATGTTGCAAGCATTGCAGCTGTGAAAAGCTGATGTCAAGTGGGACCAATGCAGAGTATGGACATTCTTCCTCCTAGATTCCCCATTGGTGGCAGCAGTGAGGCACCCTCTAATCTGGATCAAAACACTCCACATTTAAGATACACAACAGATGAATATAGGGGAAGGGAAGGAAAAATAAAACAAAAACAGTGGGAGACAAATGATAAGACTCTTAAATACAGAGAACAAACTCAGGGTTGCTGGCGGGGTGTTGGGGGGGGATGGGCTAAATGGGTGATGGGCATTAAGCAGCGCACTTGTTGAGATGAGCACTGGGTGTTATATGTAAGTGACGAATCACTAAATTCTACTCTTGAAACCATTATTACACTATATGTTAACTAATTTAGATTTAAATAAAATTAAAAAAAATAAACAAACAAAAACAAAAGCACTCCACGATGGCGGTAAGAACCATCCACGATGAATGTGGTAAATTCTCTCCTTGAAGGTTTCTCCAGGGATCAGGACCCCAGTAAAAATTCATCCAAGTGTTTCATCATCCTCATGTTACAAAACCATCTCTCTCCTGCTTTTATCTAAAAGTTTCTTTTGTTTGTTCTCCTAAGGTTTGCAAATGATTAATCAGATTCTACTCATAAACGCTTTACAAAATGTACCAGTAGGTTATATTCTCATAATTATCTCCTTACCAACCCCTTTGTTGGTACAGAGTGAGCACTTAACTGGTATCAAATGTGGTATGACAAAGTAGTAAAGAGCTTTAGAATCAGGCTGTGGTGTTACACACACACACACACACACACACACACACACACATAAATATAGGATATAAAATCTTTAAAAATATATATTAATTTTTTTAATGTTTATTTTTGAGACAGAGACAAAGCATGAGCAGGGGAGGGGCAGAGAGAGAGGGAGACACAGAATCTGAAGCAGGCTCCAGGTTTCAAGCTGTCAGCGCAGAGCCCAACAAACCATGATATCATGACCTGAGCTGAAGTTGGACGCTTAACCGACTGAGCCACCCAGGCACCCCAAAAATATTTACATATTTTTAAGTAGGTTCTATGCCCAGTGTGGGACTTGAACTCATGACCCTAAGATCAAGAGTCACGTGCTGTCCTGACTGAGCCATCCCGAAACCTTTTTCACTGTACTTTTTCTTTTGTTGATAATGTAATCACTTTGCCGCATCTACTGCGAGAATGAAGACTACTCTCGGCAATCAGACTGTCGACATTGCAGAAAATGTTGACATCACTCTAAAGGCATGCACTGTTACTGTGAAGGGCCCCAGAGGAGCCCTGCAAAGGAACCTCAGTCACCTCAATGTAGAACTCAGTCTGCTAGGAGAGAAAAAGAAGAGGCTCTGCATTGACAAATGATGGAGAAATAGAAAAGAACTGGCTACTGTGTGCACCATCCATAGTCATGTACAGAGCATGATGAAGGGTGTTACCCTGGGCTTCCAGTACAAGATGGGGTCTGTGTTTGCTCACTTCCCCATCAGTGTTGTTCTTCAGGAATGGTTCTCTTGTTGAAATCTGAAATTCCTTCGGTGAAAAATATATCCATAGGGTTCAGATGAGGCCAGGTATTGCTTGTTCAGTATCTTGAGCCCAGAAAGATGAGTTAATGCTTGAAGGGAATGGCATTGAACTTGAATGAAACCCAGTTGCTTGATTCAGGCATGCCACAACAGTTAAAAAGAAGGATATCAGAAAATTTGGGGATGGTATCTGTGTTTCTGAAAAAGGAACAGTTCAGCAGACTGATGAAGAAGATCTAAGTTGTCCAGCTACAGAAACAGCAAGAAGGCAGATGATTTTTCAGACTTACTTGTGATATTTTGAAGATGCGATAAGGAGTGCCTGGGTGGCTCAGTCGGTGAAGTGACCGACTCTTAGTTTTGGCTCAGGTCTTGGTCTCACGTTTGGTAAGTCTGAGCCCATTGGGTTCTACATTGACAGCATGGAGCTTGCTTGGGATTCTCTCTTTCCCTGTCTCTCTGCCCCTCCCCCCCTCTCAAAATAGATAAACTTAAAAAAATATACAATAAAAGCTGTATTAGTTTGGGGGAAAAGAATATAATCATTAAAATACTTTCTAGTGAGTTCTGTAGTTTTTCTCGTATGTATACGTGTGTGTATGTATATGTATGTATGTGTGTGTATATATGTGCATTTATACATGTAATAGACTATTATTCAGCCTTAAAAAATAAGGAACTTCTGCCATTTTTGATGACAACATGGATAAACTTGGAGGGTATGATGCCAAATGAAATAAGCCAGTGAGAAAAAGACAAATACTGCATGGTATCACTTATATATGGGATTTCAAAAAAAAGACAAAGAAGTTAGACTCATGGAAGCAAAGAATAGAATAATGGTTTCCAGGAGCTTGGAGACTGGGGAAATGAGATATTGGTCAAAGGTTACCAACTTTCAGTTATAAGATGAATGACTTCTGAGGATCTACTGTATAGCATAGTGACTATAGTTAATAATGCTGTATTGTATACTTGAAATTTGCTAAGATTTGCTAAGAGAGTAGATCTTAAGTGCTCTAAACACACACACATACAAAGTATAACTATGTGAGGGATGGTTGTGTTAATTAGCTTGACTGTGGCAAACATTTCACAATGTGTACATATATCAGATCATGTTGTACACTATATATATATTTATATATATTAATTATATAATTAATTAATAATAATATATAATATATAATATATATTTATTAATTATACTTCAGTAGAGCTGAAAAAGGTGAAGAGAGGAAGACAGCATCCAGGTTCTAAGCCTGATAGCATTCATTAACACATGTCTGGGAACAAATAGATCCTGGTATCATCTGGGGTTTAGAGGAGCCCTTGAGAGATTGACACCAGGTATACTTGGAAGGTGCCTGGAGCAGAGGGGACATACAAGTTCAGAGAGAGGAGAGGGAATGGATTTGTGACCCTGAGAGACAGATTTGGAGGCTCCCCCCCTTCCTAACTGTGGATCTCAGGCAGTTACGTTGCTTCTCTTTGCTTCAGTTTCTTCATCTGTACATGGGGATAGCACTACCACTTTGTATAGTTCTTGTGATAAATTAATAACACAGTGCTTGGCACACAGTAGGTGCCAAATTATTTCTATTTTGTTTCAAAAAGCACACCATTTGCTCATGTCTGGCCCTGTATACAGTCTGAATATCCTCTTAGTAACACTTCTTTCATGTGATAGATGCCATTTCTGGAAATCCTTAGGGCTCAAACCTTCCTCTGTTCATGTTTTCTGGTTGTCACAAATAATCTCTGTCTTTCTCTCAAACTTCTCAGACACCTTTGGCCCTCACATTGTTTGCTTCAGACCAGAAAAAATGGTCTCGGATTTATTTGTTTAACAAATATTTTTGGGGCTCGTACAATGTGCCAGCACTAGGGGTAGAGCAGTGAGTAAAACATGAAAATTCTTGTCCTTATAGAGCTTTTACTCCAGGAGAGGAGGATGGAAAGGCAAGTAGAGCATATGAGTTGTCAGGTGATCAAAAATTGCTAAGTAAAAAAAAGAAGGGCAAGAAAAGAGATAGGGACTCATGTGTGTTTGTGTGTGTGTGTGTGTGTGTGTGTGTGTGTGTGTGTGTGTGTGTGTTGGGGGGAGATGGGTTTTCATTGCTCATAGAGCTATATGGGGGACAAGGAGCTCTGGGCTTCTTGTGCTGACAGAAAAAAAAGAGTTATAAGTATTCTGGGGTTGGTCTTGATTGTTTCGAGGAAGATAATGGTGTGAAATGGGAGGGTTGGGGAGTTGGTGGGTTGGGATCTTGTCAGAAATATTAACAGTCCCCTCTTGGTTCCTGCCAAAGGCAATGTGGAAGAGAATGTGAGGAGAACTTTCTTGATCTTATCTGGAGCTTGGAACCAGTTGGTGGGCTTCCCTTTTGATTCCCTCTGTCAGGCAGTGGGGATTTTGTAAATGTTGACTTCTTGGGACTCAGTCACTGACAAGCATTTGAAGAGAGAGGGAGAGGGAGAGAGAGAGAAGAGAAGCAGAAGGAACCTCAGATGTTACCTTCAAGGAGCCTATCTTGTTCCTTTGGAACACAAGACATTAGTAGAGAATCTGATATAGTTCTTCAGAGGATGACTTCCTAGTCCTCTTCCTAGAGCAACTATCCTAAGGTATCATACCAAGAAATATTGGTAAGAAAATATTTAGCAAACATGGCAGAGTGGAGGGGGCATTGGCTGAGAGAGAATCTGTGTTCTCTAGGCTGCCTGACTCTTGGGCTGCTGCACTACCCCTCCAAATCTGTTTCTTTTTTTTCTTCTCTATAATGAGGAGGCTGGCCTCTAACATCCATTCCCGATACAGAATTCCATGACTGTAAGAAGAAGTTGGAATTTTATCTCTGTTGTTGGAGTTTTCAGTAGAAAATAGAGGGCTTTAGAGCATAGATAAGAGTTTTCATTTATTTTTTCTTTTCAGTTGATTTTGGAAGAAAGGGCCTCAGGAAAGGAAGAGTTGGCTTTTGTTTTTGGTTTAGAGGTAGATTACATTTCTTGGATCTTAGCCAAACGTAACAGAGTGGATCTTTCAAAGAGTGAGAAAAATTTGGCAGAATTGCTGCCTTGATGAAGAAAGCTTTTCCACTCAGTTTTCTGGAGGAGGGAGAGAAAAATCCTGGGAAACCAACTTAAATGCCCCCATTGGGAAGATGCCTAGTCCCTCTACATTGAATTAGATGCTCCCTCCTCTGTTTTCACAGAAAAGTAAGGAACAAGTTGGAGCCAAGGGATAGCAGAAAGGCAAATGACCCCACAGAAGAGTGGCAGTGCATATAAGATGAACATTTAGGACGTGTGTGATTAATGAACAAATAAATGAAAGAATGAAAGCAAGTTAAGACCAACCAATAGGTAAGAGAAAATGGGGAAATCAGAAAACTTGACTAAATGTGGTTTATGAGAATTTAGAAAAGGAGTTATCCCCAGAACCCAACATAGCTTCACCAAGGACTGGTCTTGCCAGTAATCTCTCGGGTAGGGTCTTCAGACTTGTTGGTTGGAGGATGGCTGTGGACAGAATCTATGTCAATTTCAGAAAAAATCAATTAAAGTCCCCCTTGTTTGTTTGTTTGTTTGTATTGCTTGAGATGGTGAAATGCAGACTCGATCATACTGTTAGGTTAATTTCAGCTGGTAGAAATAACTTCATTCAAATAGTGTTGATTATGCCATTTTTCTTCCTGGAATGAGGTATCAAGTTGGGCCCGACTATTCAACTTTTTTTTTAATGATTTATTTTGAAATAATTATAAATTCACAAGAAGTTATAAAAAATGTATAGAAGCATGTATGTTTCATTCTGTTTCTTTCATTGATAACATTTTGTATAACTATAATATGGTATCACAACCAGAAAATTGGTGTTGGTACAATCCACAGAATTTATTCATATTTTACCCAGTGTTACATGTGAGTGTCTTTGTGTGTGTGTTTCTGTGTGTATGTGTAGACTGTGCAACTTTATTACATGTATAATTACATGTATAAGTTAAATGTATAACATTTTCATACAGGTTTTTGAGCATAAGTTTTAATTTCTGTGGGATATATGCCCAAGGATGCACCTGGTAGGCTATAGGATAATTATATGTTTAGTTTTAACAATTTAGCAAATTATGGGGAACCTGAGTGGTTCAGTCAGTTGAGTGTCCAAGTCTTGATTTTGGTTTGGGTCATGATCTCATGGTTGTGGGATCAAGCCTCATGTTGGGATCCATGCTGAGTAGGGAGCCTGCTTGGGTTTCTCTCTCTTTATCCCTTAGCCCCTCTCCCCTGCTCACATGAGCTCTCTCTCTAAAATAACTATAATAAAAAAAGCAATTTAACAAATTACTATCCAAAGTAGCTGTACCATTTTACATTCCCATCAGCAATGCATGAGTGGCCTGGCTTCTAGGATTTAGTATTATTACTATTTTTAATTTTAGCCATTCTGATATGTGTATAATAATACCTCGCTGAGGTTTTTTTTTTTTTTTTTTTTTTTTTTTTTGCTGAGGTTTTAATTTGCATTTTCCTAATGGCTAAGATGTTGAACATCTTTTCACATGTGTATTTACTTACTCTCTGTATATACTTTTCAGTTAGATTTTTGTTCATGTCTTTGTGCATTTCCTAATTGGATCGAATTGGATTATTTGTTTCTTATTGTTGAATTTTGGGACTTCTTTTTTTTTCAAGAGACTATTAAATCATTTATTGATTGCACATGATAATGGACAATACACAAGCTTTAATCCCATCTATAATTTTATCTGATACCATAATTCAATTTAGATATATTGCATAGGATGTGCCAACAATCATATTAATAACCAAATAAACTCCAGGACTTTGCTTGGGTGACCCTTTTAACGGTGAACTCCAGGTCACAACACTTTAACTGTCAGTTCAACCACACCAATGTTTGTGGAGACAATGGCTTCTGTGCCCAAGCAGGTTGCAAATAAATTTCAAATGGAACCTGGCATCACCCTGATGGAATTCTAACTTCACACTGTTGGGGTAGTTTACCAAGATGGCTTCAGAGTAGACTAACTTTACACAGCACATTTTAAAAAAGACACATTTATTCAGCGTCATGATCAGACTATTACATTTAGCAATCAACAGCATGGGTGCAAAAAAAAATCTACATTAAAACCCTTTGTTGGAATGCTTTACACTTTGCACAGAACAGAAACTAAAATAACCTGTTATACAATTAGTCACAAATACAGTCCTCGAGTTTTTTGCCCATACACATGAGTATTGTCTAACACATGTCTTCTTTGTAGCAGCTAGGCCCTGCCACCACTGTGCTTGGCTGAGTTCACAAATCTGTTGTAACCTGTAGCTTTTCTGTCACTTCTCTGGCTCTCCTCTCCTGCTAAGCTTTGTGTCCTGGCAGTAATTAAAACCTTCTGCCACTGCCATAGCTACTGCTGCTGCTGGAACCGCCTTAGCCACCTTGGTTTCGTGGTTTGGCAAAGTATTGGCCTCCACCACCATAGGGGCCAGAGCTTCTGCCTCCAAAATTTCCTCCTTTCATGGGTCCAAAATTTGAAGATTGATTGTTGTAATTGCCAAAATCATTATAGCTTCCACCACCTCCAAAGTTGCTTCTATCGTTAGCAAATCCGTTATAGCCATCCCCACTGCCACCATATCCACCACCACCTCGACTGCCACCAAAGCCACCTCGCCCACTGAAGTTTCCTCCACGGCCAAAGTTGTCATTCCCACCAAAACCACCTCCACGACCACCACCGAAGTTCCCAGAACCACTTCCACCTCTTTGGCTGGAAGAAGCACTAGCCATCTCTTGCTTAGATAAAGCTTTCCTTACTTCACAGTTGTGGCCATTCACAGTATGGTATTTTTGAATGACAATCTTGTCTACAGAGTCATGGTCATCAAATGTTACAAAGGCAAAGCCTCTCTTTTTGCCATTGCCTCGGTCTGTCATGATTTCAATCACTTCAATTTTCCCATACTGTTCAAAATAATCTCTTAGATGATGTTCTTCAGTGTCTTCTTTAATGCCACCAACAAAAATCTTTTTCACAGTTAAGTGGGCACCAGGTCTTTAAGAATCTTCTCTCGAGACAGCCCTCTTTGGTTCTTCAACTCTTCATCCACCTTGTGTGGCCTTGCATTCATGGCTGCATCCACCTCTTTCCACAGTGGCATAGGTGACAAACCCACAGCCTCTGGAGCACTTGGTGTTTGGATCTCTCATTACCACACAGTCCGTAAGCGTTCCCCACTTACGGGGAAGCTCAAAATGGCTCCTCAGACTCTCATCGGTTGTTTCAAAGCTCAAACCTCCGATGAAAAGCTTCCGCAGCTGTTCAGGCTCTTTGGGAGACTCTGACTTAGACATGACGGCAGTGGGAGGGGAGACTTTCACGATGCTTACTCAGCGACATCCACGGGTGGAAAGGAGTAATCTTGAGACTTCTTTATATATTCTAGAAACAAGTCCTTTATCAGACACCTGATTTGCAAATATTTTCTCCCAGTGTATAATTGATCTTTGTAATCCTCTTAACAGTGTCTTTTACAGAGCAGAAGTTTTACATTTTGATGAGGTGCAATTTATCAAGTTTTCCTTTAGTGGATCATGCTTTTGGTGTCAAATCTAAAATTTCTTCACCTAATCATGAAGATGTTCTTCCATTTAATTTGTAAAAGTTTTATCATTTTATGTTTTACATCTATGTCCATAATCCACTACAGGTTAATATGTTCAACTTAAAATTTTTTGGTAATATTTATTTATTTTTGAGAGAGAGAGAGAGTAGTGGGGGGGGGGGCAGAGAGAGAGGAAGACACAGAATTCAAAGCAGGCTCCAGGCTCTGAGCTGTCAGCACAGAGCCTGATGTGGGGCTCAAACACACAAGCAGTGAGATCATGACCTGAGCCAAAGTCGGATGCTCAGCTGACTAAGCCACCCAGGTGCCCCAATACATTCAACTTTAAAGTCAAAGAGGTTGAAAATATGGTAGGTATGCAGGTGATACAAGCCCCCAAGATAAAATTTATAAGCATGCCATATCAGAGTTTAGTGTGATGGTTGAGAATGTGGGTTCTAGAGCCAAGCTGCTTGGTTTTAAATGCCTGCCCTACCTGGGAGCCCTAAGGAACTATGGTAAACTCTGTCTTAGTTTCTGTATCTGCAGAATGGAATTAATGAAAGTATTTGCCTTAGATGGTTGTTTTGAGAACTTACTGGGATAATACACGCAGAACACTTAGAACTATACTCAAAGAAATGCTGCCTATTATGCAAAATTTGGGTAGTTACAGGGAAGACAGGTCCAAGTAGGGAGCTCATGTGAAAAAAAATGTTTGTATAGACAAAAAAGTGGAGAGGTTAACTTAACTTACTTGCAATTTTTAACTTAAATATTTGTACAATTTTTGTTCATTGATATATGCTTATAAACATATGTCTTCATCCTGAAATAGCAAAGTTTGCACAGGATCAAAATAACAAGGAATTTAAATCCATTCAGTGAAAACAAGAGTCCCTTGTTTACAACTGTATAGATTCTCAAATGCATTTTTTTCATATTCTTGTTGACATTTTACAAAGCAAAGTCACTGTTTTAGATTATCAACTATGAGAAAATGGTCACGATTTCCATGCAAGTAAAATAGCCCAGCAGTAGGGTAAAAGGGCATCACCAGAGTTCATAGTTGTAGCCTGATATGGGGGGTCATGTAGATTCTCAGCCTCTCATAGTGGGGACTTCTGGGCCCCAGCCCTTGGTACCACTAACAGAATGCTGTTGGGGCATGGATCTTTCTTATGGTCTCTATCTTCACTGAAAATGAGGAAATGAGAGAGATGTTGATATAGGAGGGTTGACTAGGTGGAGAAAGAGGTTCCTGGAAGTGAGAGGAAGAAGCTATTACAAATATTAGGCATTAAAAGAGAGAGGACAGAGGAAGTGAAGAGCTCCTGAGATTACTAGAAAGAGGTGGTCTTCCCTTGGACTGGTCATTACTTTGCCAGGAAGCAGCTGAGGGGCACTGGGCAATTCACCCACTCTCTCTGTACCTGGGTTTCCTTTTCTGCCTCATCATGAAAAGAGTGTCTACCCCACACACTTCATGGGCTGTTATCCATTTACATGAAAGTTCTTTAAGCAAAACATAAATATATGACATTGTTTTATTTCATTGTGGACCAAATAGACATATATTTTTGTTCATTCTTGTTCTGGAGTACACCTTAAGAATTAGCACAGTCTCCCTCTCCTGCTCTCTCGGTCTTAGATTTTTTTGGTTCCCCTCTCCACCGTATTAGCAGTGTCTCAGCAGTGCGCTGTGGCTGGCTTTACCAGAGATGCTCTTTTGTGTTAGTAACTGCTACACCATGTTTCTAGTTAGATCATTAAGCTCACTCTCCTCTGCTAACTCTGTAATGTAGGAAACCGACCCAGATTATTCACCCTATGCCTTGCTACTTCTCAGATGTCTTTGTGCCTAAAAAAACACAGGCCCTAAGTCTACCCAAGGAAACAAGCTTGAATTTGTCTTAAAGAATAGATATATGAATATTAGTTTAATCAACATTATGAAATACAAATGTAGATTCACATTACTCACAGTTCTAGTGAAAACTGTGCATGTGCACATGTGGAGTAGTTTGAAGAGAAGACAGTTTTTTTTAAGTACTGTAAATTTGTCTATTTTTGCAGAAAACAGGAGAATATTTTTTAGGGTTTGCTATTATGAGGGTTATGATCATCATTGCCTTCAATTTTTAACTATGTGTGTAATCAATGGAAGTATTTTTAGATACATTCACAGTTTTACACTAAAAATGGAAAGGTAAAGAATTAGTCCTTTGGGAGATATTTTGTAGGGAAAAATCTAGTGACCACAAAGTCCCTAAATTAAGTATGAAAACATGGGAGAAAATTTCTAATAGTGGGCCATATAAAGACCTTGGAATAATCTCAAGTTTTCTTAATTTAAATACTTACTTGTTATTCATATTTTATTCCCCATTGCAACCTCATCAAGTTTAAGAAATAGAGTCATATGTGTATCAGGAGAAGAGAAATATATATATATGTTATTTTTTTCATGATTTGAGGAAGCACTAGGAAGACTGTCTTCTATCATTAGAAATCTACCATTAGAGAACTATTCTTTGGGGAGTACCAGCTCTCCAGGAGGGAGACATATTAAGCTGCTGTCAATCAAGGGACGCCTGGGTGGCTCAGTTGGTTGAGCATCCAACTTCGGTTCAGGTCATGATCTCACAGCTCGTGAGTTCGAGCCCCGCGTCAGGCACTGTTCTGACAGCTCCGAGCCTGGAGCCTGCTTCGGATTCTGTGTCTCCCTCTCTCTCTCTGCCCCTAACCCACTCACATTCTGTCTCTGTCCCTCTCAAAAATAAATAAACATTAAAAAAAATAAAAAGCTGCTGTCAATCAAGAACACATGTACAAGCCACATAGGATCATCATGAAACATAGGGTCTAAATTCAGATGGAGCTAGGATTTAATTTGGCTTTGGCACTTACTAGCTGTGAGATTCTGGGAAAACTATACTTACCTTCTCTGAGTCCCAATTTCTTCACCTATAAAGTGGGATTAATAAAAATGAAAGACCCAATTTTAACGAGCTGATATATTTGAAGATTCCAATACAATACTTAGTTTAAAGTAGGCTCTTAGTGCATGGCAATGATAATTATCAGTAATAGCAGCAATTTAGAATATTTAGTTCAGACTGGGGCTTGCTTAGCTTTGGGGGTACATGAAGACATTAAAGAGGTATACAGATTTAGATAATTTTAAGGGAGTCAATTTCCAGATTCTACGTTTCTGTACATAAACACTTTTTCTGTACTCATCTGCTTGCAAATACACTTGCCTCACGTTGCTTCTCCTTTTCCATCTTTCCTTTTACAATTTCCCTTATTCTGCCTTTTAAGAAAGAGGCATATTTTTCATATCATACAATGGTACATTGCCACTGGTGAAGAAAGCTCTGGGATGCCAAGCAAAGGAAACTTAGTCTATAGGTATTTGAGAGCTTCCATTAATCAAAATGGAACAATAATCCAAACATAATAGGGCACCATGTCTTTCCCTGTCCTATGCTTATGCTTATCTCTGTTAAAGGCCAAGCATAACTGTTATGGAGTGAATGTTTGTGTCCCCCTCCCCCCCAAAATTCATATGTTAACATTTTAACCCCCAATATGATGGTATTAGGAGGCAAGGAATTTGGGAGATAATTAGGTCATGAGGATGGAGCCTTCGTGAATGGGATAAGTGCCCTTGTAAGAAGAGATATGCAGGTTCCCTCTTTGCTCTCTGACAAGGAAAGGATGGGCATCTGCAAACAGGGCATCTGCAAAGGATGGGCCCTCCTCAGACACCAGATCTTCTGTGATCTGGCCTTCCTGGCCTTCAGGACTGTGAGAAATTAATGCTTCTTGTATAAGCCACACAGTCTATGATAATTTGGCAGAGCATCCTCAACTGGCTAAAACGATACCATAAACAGGTGTGCTGGCTGCTGACATATATTTAGATGTGTTGCTTTCAAGTATATTATGGATTAGGTGAGGGCTGGGTGGATAATGGCTTTTTTTTTTGGTCTTCACTACTGGCAAAGAAGATATTGTTCTTGAGGAAAGACTCCCTTGAGAATGGAGCAAAAAGAACATCTCTTGGAAATATTGACGATGGCAGCATGTTATTCACTCAGGTGACAAACTCATGATAGGTTTCTGTACTTCAGCTATCTATCTATCTTGAAGTGTTCAAGATTTGTAAAAAGCATCCTGAGAAATGCCAATCTGCTATGAGCTGTACTCTCTGCAATTTTAGCATCTCAGTAATGAGGATGGGTTCAGTGAATACTCTGATTTATCTGCATATTAGTCTCATCTCAATAGTATGATTTGCATGATTACAAAATGAAAAGACCCACAATTTCTTCCAACATACCAATGTTGTCTTTTATATTGAGAAACATGTATTAGAGGCAAGTTAGTGTTTTGTATTTTCTTGAATATTTATTCAAATTAATAGGAAAAACATTTTCATTGATTTTTGCCAAAAGTTAGCAAAATATGAACTCCATAATCATTTTTATGCAGTTACCAGTCTCCTGCTCGCTGTCACTCATCAACAACTTTTCTGCTTATTTATTAAATCCTACCATGTACTTATTAGGAATATTAGTTAGCTCTGACTGCCATAACAAAATGCCACAGACAGGATGGCTTAACCAACAGAAGTTTGTTTTTTCAGAGTGTCCTCACATGGTGAAGACAGAAAACTCTGGTGTCTTTTCCTTTTCTTATAAAGACACACATTGGATTAGTGCACCACCCTTATGACCTCATTTAGCCTTTATCACCTCCTCACAGGCCCTGTCTTCAGATACATTGGAGGTTAGGGCTTAGATACAGGAATACAGGGGTGGGGGTGATGGGGAGGGGTATGTACCCAATTCAATCCATAACATTAGGTTTAACTTAACAGGAATATAATTTTTTTAATGTTTATTTATTTTTGAAAGAGGGAGACGGAGTGAGAACAGGAGAGGGGCAGAGAAAGGGAGACAGAATCCAAAGCAGGCTCCAGGCTCTGAGCTGTCAGCACAGATCCTGATGCAGGGCTCGAACCCACGAACTGTGAGATCATGACCTGAACTGAAGTTGGATGCTCAACGGACTGAACCACCCAGGTGCCTCCATTTATTTATTTATTTATTTATTTATTTATTTATTTATTTATTTCCCTATGCAAGACTCACCAAGGCTCTCTTCTTGCTGGTGTGATAACCAGAAATATTAAAAATATTTTTTAAATGTTTTATTTTATTTTTGAGAGAGAGAGATTGAGAGAGACAGAATGCAAGCAGGGGAGGGGCAGAGAGAGAGGGAGACACAGAATCAGAAGCAGGCTCCAGGCTCCAGGCTCCGAGCTGTCAGCATGGAGCCTGATGTCGGGCTCGAACTCACGAACCGTGAGATCACGACCTGAGCCAATGTCGGACGCTTAACAGACTGAGCTACCCAGGCGCCCCCAGAAATATATTTTTTTAATTTAAGTTTATTTATTTATTTTGAGAGAGACAGAAACAGCACGAGAGGGGGCAGGGCAGAGAGAGAGAGAGGGAGAAAGATGCCCAAGCGGGCTGTGCACCATCAGTGCAGAGCCCAACGTAGGGCTTTAAGTCACAAACTGTGACAACATGACCTGAGGTGAAACCAAGAGTCGGAGGCTTAACCGGCTGAGCCACCCAGGTGTCCCCAACCAAAAATATTTTAGATCAGGGGTCGGCCAGGTGCCTCCTTTAAAAAAAAATTGTTTTAAAATGTTTATTTTTGAGAGACACAGAGTGCGAGCCGGGGAGGAGCAGAGAGAGGGTAACGTAACAGGAATATAATATAATATAATATAATATAATATAATATAATATAATATAATATAATATAATATAATATAATATGTTGCAGATTATAGTCTAAATAATGTTCTCAACAATCCTTAGTGTACTTTTGTAAGCTTGTATTTATTAGTGACTGGGTCTTTTCCCTTCCTGTCAATTTACATAAAATATTTAAACTGTACTCTTAAAAGTAGACCACCTATTTAGGTTCAAAGACAAGTCAAAATTTTCCCCAGATGCAAATCTAGTATAAAATGACCCAAGATTTAGAAAAACAGTTTGATTTAATTAGTATTAATGTCTCCCTTTCAGATGTTGATATACTGTGAAATTCTGCCTTTAATTATATAAACATCATTGACTTCCACCAACGTTGGGAAGAAATCATTAATGTACAAATATAAAATACCCTCCAGTGTCTGTGTCATTTCTTCCCATTAATTGCAACAGTTAGATCAAAATTTTCAAATATACAGAAGTATCTAATTCATTTTTTCATGCTTGATGCCTAGAAGTGCAAATACATCTTTGATGATTGATGAATGACTAATTAACAAATATGTGAATGAATGATCTCCCCAATCAACTAGCTTATTTGACTTTCTCTCTTTTTAAAAAATTTATTTAAATTCAAGTTCGTTAACATACAGTGTAGTATTGGGTTCAGGAGTAGAATTTAGTGATTCATCACTTACATATGACACCCAGTGCTCATCCCAACAAGTGCCCTACTTAATGCCCCTCACCTATTTAGCCTGTCCCCCCACCTACCTCCCCACCAGTGACCCTCAGTTTGTTCCCTGTATTTAAGAGTCTACTATGGTTTGTCTCCTTCTCTGTTTTTATCTTATTTTTCCTTCCTTCCCCATGTTCATTTGTGTCTGACTTTTTGTCATATCTTTACTACACACTTTGAGATGACCTAAAAAAATGAAATGTGACATTAGCATGTAAGTGTTTGTTCACAGTCAAGGAGAAAAGTCCTAAAATGCACAATTTGCAATTTTGTTTTTAACTCTACTTTTATATATTTTAGCTCCATGAGCAAGATGCCTCTAAGTAAAAGATGAACAGTATAATCAATAGTCACGTAATAAGTCTTGAGTAAAATTTTTTTTTCATACTTCCTAGAAACTGAGAAAATGCAGAACTCTAGAGACTCGGTAATAGTAGTTTGGTCTGGCTTGTTTTTTTGGGTAGGCAGTTTCCAATTCTCCCTTTTCAAGAAAATAGAGGACCTAACCAAGTTGTCATCAGATAATGAAAATATTTTTTTGATAATAGATCACTCTGCACTTTTTGACTTATAACTAAGAAGGCGTCCAAGTAAAAGAGTGACATTTCCATGAGAAAATGCCTAACATCCTCATTACTGATTTAATAGAACAAGTTTTCTTGGGGCTTATGTCTATAAAAGTGAAAAATAGGAAAAGAATGGCTGCTGAATTCTGTCTCATTTCAACAATAACTAACAGCCAAAGATACATGAACTTATTTAAAAAGATTCATTTATTAATTTTTATTGATTTTCAAATAAAACTTTACTTGCTATGTTTGATAATTATTTCTCAAAATACATTACATATTTATGTTGCTTTGGTCCATTGTGTACTCAAAATCATTGTTGAGATAAGTCAACCCAGAAACCTTTAAAAAACTTAGAACTTTGTGGTCATGCAAAATTGCAGTGTTTAAATTTCAGCCCAAAGACAATTATTTTTTTATTGTAGTGAATTTAATAGAGTGATCAGTTAAAATCTTTCAAATACAAAAATCTATTGCATTACATTACATTTCTTTTTTTGGGAAATATGAGATCAAGGAGAAAAAGGAATGACATATATTCTCTAATAGTCAAAAAAGAGCTTGTCTGTGGATTTTTAAATGAGTAAGGATGGGTATCAAATTACTTTGGCATTTAGAGTTTATTGGATGCAAACTATGATGTAAGTTTCATTTAAAAATCAGGGGTGCCTGCGTTGGCTCAGTTGGTTAAGCATCTGGCTTCGGCTCACGTCATGATCTCATGGTTCACGAGTTCGAGCCCAACATCAGGCTCTGTACTGAGCGCTCAGAGCCTGGAGCCTGCTTTGGATTCTGTGTCTCCCTCTCTCTCTGCTCCTCCCCCACTCATGATCTGTCTTCTTTCTCTCTCAAAAATAAATAAACATTAAAAAAATGAAAAAAATCAATATCTGTAGCATGCTAGAAAATACTATTTTGAAGCTATTCAAATTTGTGATGAAAAAATTTAGATGTCTATCTGAAAATGTGCAAGGGGATTCATAACTTTTCAAAATTCTTTTAGGAGGTACGAGAGAAAAAAATTGGAGGACCACTGATTTAATGTGTCAAGTCTTTACAATTTTAACAATCGATGATGATGGACTTCATGGGGAAGAAGTGGACAGAAATATTTAGAGCATAGAGAAAAGCAGACCTAGGTGTGCTGTTGACATGAGCTGTAGTGACAGAAAAGTAGAGCTGGAGAAATAATTACCAAAAAAAATGCACCCAGTTCCCAAAGTTCTGAATTTCTGAGACATGATCTCATCTATTATTGATGAGATTTTGCAAAGGGGATTTATGTTGAAACTGGTTCTCTTTTCTGAGGGATTTAATTAGGTTGGAGACCAGTTCTCCATTATCATACCCATGATTACTATGTGCCTGGGACTGTGTTAAGTGCCAGAGACACAAAGATGAACATAAAAAGAAGGTCTCTCAAGGTGTGTTCAGCATAGAAGAAAACGGGAAATTAATTGAAGTTGGAAGTCACTGAATATGTGCTTTGAGTGCTTTTCATTTATATCCCATGTTTCTCCATACAAAATATTTGAAGTGGGTGTCATATGAGTTGTTTAAAGAAGATGGTGATGGATTTGTGATAATTATAACAACTCCTTATATGTGTGTAGTGTTTTATAGTTTATAAGGTGATTTCACATAAGATAGCTTACTTGATGTTAACAACAGCCCTTTGTGGCAGACAAGACCTGTGTTATTACTCTCACTTTATTTATTTATTTTTAATGTTTAATATTGAGAAAGAGAGAGAGAGAAAAAAAGCACGAGTTGGGGAGGGGCAGAGACACTTAACCGATTGAGCCACCCAGGTGCCTCTTATTCTCACTTTAGAGATCAGAACACTATGGCTTAGAAGGATTAAGTTTTGACCACATCACACTGTGTGGCTACTAAATGGCAAAATAGGGGGTGCCTGCGTGGCTCAATCAGTTGAGTCTGACTTCAGCTCAGGTCATGATTTCACAGTTCTGTGAGTTTGAGCCCTGCATTGGGCTCTGTGCTGACCGCTCAGAGCCTGCAGCCTGCTTCAGATTCTGTCTCTCTCTCTCTCTCTCTCTCTGCCCCTCCCCTGCTCATGCACCATCCCTCTCTCTCTCTCTCAAATATAAATAAACATTAAAAAAATGTTAAATGACAGAATAGGATGGAACTCAGGCACTTTAGGCTCGTAGAAGTTTTTGGCACTTTGTAGCCTGAGTCACTGAGTTTCTTCTTCTGCACATTGGAAAAGACAGTCCCCTTTGGGCCTCATCTGTTCTGACACATCATGCTATTGTACCAAGTCTACAAGGCCCTGAATGCTCTTTTACCTGGGCTGTTTCTCAGGGTTGTTTATGTAGCTGGTAACCTGCAGAGATCAGGTAACAAGCACCCCGAGGTATAAGCTGAGCTTACTGTTTGCTATAAAAGTATATTTTTCTCAAACTCAGTTACGATAGAAGCCCACTGCATACTATTATCCATCTGAGCCCATCATGTTGCCCTATGGGTTTTGAGGCCAATTGTAACCTAGGCAAGTGTACCGACAAAGAAACTCAAATATATACTCACAAATATAAACTCAAGCTTCTTACTGTGCTGTAAGTGATCAAGTCCTTTGTTTTTGACCTACGAGCTTTGTGTCTTCTGCCAGCATCCACGAAATAGTATCTGAGTAACTGATCAGTTTGTACTAATTAAAATCCAGTTTAAAATCTAATCTTAGACCTGACAAGACAATGACACAACTTGCTGGAGAATGTTTGAGGACCATGTGTGAGGATGTGTAAGGTATGATGCGCCTCCTATGGGGCTTCAAATGGGGTGTATCCCCAGAGTCTGTATGTTTTATGCTTGTAGTGATGTCTCTGGTACTTTGTCTCACAGGATCCCCCTTAGGATCTCTTGTAGGGCTGGTTTAGTGGTGACAAATTCCTTCAGTTTTTGTTTGTTTGGGAAGACCTTTATCTCTCCTTCTATTCTAAATGACAGACTTGCTGGATAAAGGATTCTCGGCTACATATTTTTTCTGGTTAGCACACTGAAGATCTCGTGCCAATCCTTTCTGGCCTGCCAAGTTTCAAAAGAGAAATCAGTCACGAGTCTTATAGGTCTCCCTTTATATGTGAGGGTACGTTTATCCCTTGCTGCTTTCAGAATTTTCTCTTTAACCTTGTATTTTGCCAGTTTCACTATGATATGTCATGCAGAAGATCGATTCAAGTTACGTCTGAAGGGAGTTCTCTGTGCCTCTTGGATTTCAATGTCTTTTTCCTTCCCCAGTTCAGGGAAGTTCTCAGCTATAATTTCTTCAAGTACCCCTTCAGCACCTTTCCCTCTCTCTTCCTCCTCTGGGATACCAATTATGCATATATTATTTCTTTTTAGTTTATCATTTAGTTCTCTAATTTTCCCCTCATACTCCTGGATTTTTTTCATCTCTCTTTCTCTCAGCTTCCTCTTTTTCCATAACTTTATCTTCTAGTTCACCTATTCTCTCCTCTGCCTCTTCAATCCGAGCCGTCGTGGTTTCCATTTTGTTTTGCATTTCGTTTAAAGTGCTTTTCAGCTCCTCGTGACTGTTCCTTAGTCCCTTGATCTCTGTAGCAAGAGATTCTCTGCTGTCCTCTATACTGTTTTCAAGCCCAGCGATTAATTTTATGACTATTATTCTAAATTCACTTTCTGTTATATTATTTAAATCCTTTTTGATCAGTTCATTGGCTGTTGTTATTTCCTGGAGATTCTTCTGAGGGGAATTCTTCCGTTTGGTCATTTTGGATAGTCCCTGGAGTGGTGAGGACTTGCAGGGCACTTCCCCTGTGCTGTGGTGTATAACTGGAGTTGGTGGGTGGGGCCGCAGTCAGACCTGATGTCTGCCCCCAGCCCACCGCTGGGGCCACAGTCAGACTGGTGTGTGCCTTCTCTTCCCCTCTCCTAGGGGCGGGATTCACTGTGGGGTGGCGTGGCCCGTCTGGGCTACTTGCACGCTGCCAGGCTTGTGGTGCTGGGGATCTGGCGTATTAGCTGGGGTGGGTAGGCAAGGTGCATGGGGGCCCAGAGTCTGAATTCAAGAATCCGAGAGTCAAGAAAGAGACCTGTCAAAAGGAAGCTGGCAAAAATTGTCACACACTTATCTAGAAACAGGCATACACAGAACAGACTAGGTCCAAGAGATTTGTTGGTACTGTGGCAGGCTTGGTATTTTACATATGTTATGGTGTCAGACTGTGTAACCCCAATGTGCAAAAATGTAATATCATTGCTCTGTCATGAAATTTAACTTTGCTTTCTGGTTCTAATCTCCCAGTGGTAGATCATGGAAACTTAGAAAGGAGACAGTTGCTCCAAGGTTGAACTCAGACTCCCTTCCTCCTTGTTCTTCATGGTGGTGGAGTGTAATAAGGTAAATTCAGGCTAAGGTACCTTCTGTCTCTGCTGGCCTCTGCTGAGGTGTGATTCGTCCCCTTCAGTCTTGGGCATCTTGTCTCCTCTTGCCCCATGGACAGTGGTACTGCTGGCCCCTTTGTGGCCTTCAGTTGTGACATTCATATACTCTGTGTTCTCCTCTGTCAGGGACCCCTTCTGGTCCAAGTACCCTCTCCCAGCATGTAGTTCCTTTTCGTTCCATTTCTTGTGCCCTGCTGGGGTATGTGGGCTCTCTGAGGCCCATCTGCTTGGCTGTTTGCTTCTGCCATTGCTCATCTATCACTCATGTGCCATGTTGGGCTTAGGGTTTCCCTAGGAAGCTTGCATCTCACTAGGATGCTAAGCTCTGGCCCTTTTCTTTTAGACCCCTCCATGAACAGATCTGGGGTTTCTATTTGAATATCAAACTTGCTATCCCCCACATCCCATTTAGGGTATTGGGAATGGAGAGCTGGGGACCGTCTCAGTGTCTTACACATGAATTCTAGTCATATCCTCTGTGATTTCCCCCCATTTATTAAATTTTTAACTAATTTTAATCTACGTTTACATTTTTCTTCCAAAAATGGTTTATGGTATAAGGGTCTCTGAATCCTTGGGGTTTGGACCTTGAGATTTAAAGTTAAGCCTTTGGTATTTAGAAGAAAAAAAACACGAGAAATCTTTTCTTTCAAACACCTGCCACTCACAATAGAAAGCCATGGCCTGCAGAACAGGGTCTCTGCTATAGAGTTAGCTCATAATCCACGGTTTATGTTCTGCCTGGATGATCCTATCCTGAGGGTGGTAAGTACTGAAGGTACCCACTGGCTGCTGAATAGTAGGTGAAAGGAAAGGGTAACAGGAATTTAAAAGCAGAGTTGCCCCACTACCATTGGGAAACCATGCATATTTCAAGGATCTTCATCAAGAGACCATGGTGTTCCCAGGATGTTGGCTAATTGAAACTGGTATAAAGAAGCTGCAACCCACTCAAATTACATTGCAACTTGCCAGAAATTAAGTAATGGTTTCCTGGAATTGGAGAGTACGATGCATGCAGTATTTATCTAACACTGTCCTGAAACGTCTGGCCTCAGCTTCTGGAGGGCCAACAGGGTTATTGAGATAGTAATGTCTCTAGAACAGAGAGCAGTTTATCAGTTCATTCAGGAGCCCAGCTTTTGTAGGATGGAGTTGATGGGCTCAGTATGAAAAGCAGGATCCTTTGCTCCAACCCTGAGCTGTTTGAAAACTCAATCTGGATTATACGTCTGGGTTGGGATTCAGGAATTTATATTTTCACAGGCTTCTTCTGGACCATGTTTTGAGATTATACTCATTGAAGTGGCTGAGATAAAAATTAAGTAATTAGTGGCAGTACCATTTTTCTATCCAGGCCAGAGGGTCTAGTATGAGGTCTGTGGTTTAGGGGGGATGGGGAGTCTGTGGGCTCAAGGAAATATGCCAGCCTGCAGCCTAGGACCAGCCTTCTAGACCATGGGCCCCTGGAATGTTCCACTCAAATGGCACTGAGCTGATGCCTAAGTTTTGTATGGGTTTTTCCCCAGGTTTGACCTCTAGAATGGGTACCCAGCTGTGGACAGCCTTAGGCCTCAGTGGAGCTAGGGGGCAGCTGTTTGAGGGGATGTGAATGGAGCACCGCTGTGTGAACTGAAGTGTCTACTAGTAGTCAGAAGAAGCCTCAAGCAGAGGCCAGGCTGTGGGCAGACCCGGAGTGTAGTCTTTGGGCCATGTACCCCAGCATTCTTGGCATCTGGTGTTCCAGGTGCTTCTGAAGGCATATTTATGAGGTAGGAGAACAGAACATGTCTTATTCAGCAACTCTTTAGCTTTGATTTATAACTTCTAAATATGTAGACATATGGTTTCTGGGCCTCTGTGGTATTCTTGCCTCAGTTTCCACAAATGTTTGGGGTTAGACCTGATCTATGCATTCAAATTATTAATGTCTTAGAATTGATTTCTTCTGATCAAGAAACAGTCCTTCAAGCCAAGCCTGGGGGAAGGAAAAATCAATGAGAAGGAAAAAGAAATGTGACCTCTGGATTGGCCTCATTGTGTAGCCCAGTGAGGGAACAAATCAGGGGGATGCTCTGGGGCAGGATTTGGAAGCCCATCTGCAATCCTCTCCTCTAGAGATGGGGTGGGTCTGGGGGCTGGGTGGGCTGAATTGTCACTCCCAAGGTCATACCAGACCCTGTCATTGCCTATCCTGTATTCCATCTGTGATTGCAAAGCGCTGGTCCCATTCTCTGACTCTCCCTCCCACCCAGTGCATTCCCTGTAGCATCCTGTTTGCTAGGACTATGTAACAGGGTACCATAGACTGGGGGACTTAAGCAAGAGGCATGTATTCTCATATGGTGCTGGAGGCTAGAAGTCCAAGATCAAGGTGTTGGGTTGGTAAGTTCTTCTGAGGGCTGCAAGGGAGAATCTGTTCCATGCCTCTTCCCTGTCTTCTTCTTGTGGTTCGTTGGCCATCTTTGGTGTTCCTTGGCTTATAGACACATCACTCCAATCTCTGCCTTCATCTTTACATGGCCTTCTCCCTATGTGTGTATCTGTGTCCAAATCTCCCATTTCTATAAAGACATCGGTCATACTGGATTTAGGGACCCACCATACTCCAATATGACCTCATCTTAATGTAACTAATTATATCTGTAGTAGCTGTATTTACAAGTAAAGTCGTGTGTGGAGGTACTAGGACTTCAACATATAGACTTTGAGGGGCTCCTGGGTGGCTCAGTCAGTTAAGCGCCGACTTTGGCTCAGCTCATGATCTCATGGTACATGGATTCGAGCCCTTGCATCTGGCTCTGAGCCAGAGCCTTCTTCGGATTCTGTGTCTCCGTCTCTCTTTGCCCCTCCCTCACTTATGCTCTCTCTCTCAAAAATAAATAAACATTAAAAAAATATATATAGATTTTGAAAGGACACAAATTAAACCCATAACATACTCCATCTCCAGCAATCTTTCAACACCACTAGGACCTGTAATCTTATCTTGTATGCTTCCCTAATGCCTTCCCCTCTCTCCATATCTAGTGCCAATACCCTAATATCTCATTAAGACTGCTCCTTTGCTTGCTTCCTTGTAGCTCTCACTTTGTTGACTTTCTTGGTTAAACCACAACCCTGGTAAAATCGAGCTCTCCACCTACTTGGTGTTTGATCCCATGAAGCCGAATGTGGCTGGAGAAAAATAACCATGCTGACTCTTCTCATTTTAAATTCATGAACATAAACCCTAAGTTGGTTCTTAATTGCTGTTTGGCAAGCATACTCTCTCCTATATCATCAACTTCCTCCTCTCTATTGGGTCGTTGCTCTCACCACACAAACATATTCGCATTTCTCTCATATTAATTGTATTTTAAAAAACTTTCTTGACCCCACATCTGCCAGGAGCTCTCTCCCAAGCTCTACTATCTCTGCTGCTTTTCATAGCATGGTTCTAGAATTGTCTATTCCTACTTTCTCCAGTTCCTCTCTTTCCATTCTCTTAAGTTCTATCCCATTGAGTTTATGTACCCCTCCCCAAAGTTCTCATGTCAAGATTACCAAAGACCTTCAAGTTGTGATGTCTAATGGCCCATTTTAGTCTTCATTTTATATGATTTATTAGTGACAATTGACACAGTTGATCACTCTCTCCTTTTGGAAACAACTTTCTTCCCTTGGCTTCCAGGATGCTCTGCTGTTTTCTGCTTGTCTCACTGGCCCACTTTTCTCAGTGTCCTTTGCTGGCACCTCTTCTTCTCTCAGCTTCTGCAATGCCCAGGGCTTTGACTTTGAGCCTCTTGTCTTCTCCATCTACACTTTGGCTGATCTCAGCCAGTGTCATGGATTTAGGTATGACCCAAATCAAGTTTATGTCTCCAGCCTGAATCTTTCCTTTGGACTATAGGCTGATATGCATTGACTTTCTCAGCTTCCCCACTTGGATATCTAATATGTCCCAACTCACCATATCCAAAACTGCAGCCCCAATCTCACCCTCTCTCCTACTGCTCCATCCTTCATTGGGTCAGGCCACCCCAGACTCAGTCTCCTTCCCCTCACAGCTAACAGGGACTTGTGCTGAGCCTCCCTTCAGAGTGTGTCTGGAGTTTGTTGCCTTCTCACTGTACCCACCATGACCACCTGGCACCCACCACCATCACCCTGATGATGGCCTCAGTCTCTGCCTAGCCTCCATCCCTGCAGTCTATTTCCAAGGCAGTGGCCAGAAGGATTTGTGTGACACTTCAGCCAGGTTAGTGCCCCCTCTCCTGAAACACTACAATGGCTCTCCGCTCCATTTGGAGCAAAAGTCCAAGTCCTTACGAGGCCCTACCAGATCTGGGAACCACCACCATGACTTTCCTGACCATCCCTCCTCCTCTTCCCTGGTGTTCCTTCTTCTCCCAGGCTTTTCTCTCTCCTCTTCCTTGAACACACCAAGAACGCACCCTGCCTCTTAGCCTCAGCCCTGGGTGTTCCCTCTGCCTGAACTGCCCTTCCTTTAAGTAACGTCATGCCTTCAATCTTTGCTCAGATGTCAACTTCTTGGTGAGGCCCCCCTGGCCTCCTTGTTTAAAGTTGGAGACCCTGCCCAGCATCCCAGCTCTCCTTCACCCTGCTGCGTTTCTTTCTATGGCATGTTTTACATTCTCATATACTATGTGATGTACTTTTGTATTATGTTTTTTGGTCATTCTGTGTGTCACCCAGTAGAATGCATGCTCCGTGATGTTTATTGGTGCTTCTTTTCTTCCCGGAGTCTAGAACACTGTCAACACCTAATATGTGCTCAGCAAATATTTGGTGAATGGATGAATGGTAGGCTACTCAGAACTAGGCAACAAAAGAGAATGGACTGGCAAAAGGGGATGGTGGACTTGGCTAGGACTTAGCTAATTAACACCAGAATCACTCTGCAATTTTACTTGGATGCCACTTGAAAGCAATGGTATGAAGATTGGTGTGTGATTTGTTTGTTAAGTGAGCTAAGCATGGTTTATTCCTAAACACAATTCAGTGAGTACTCCTTTGTTGCTTTTAGAAAGTACTGACTGATAGATGCTACCTCCTCCTCCATGAAAGCCCATTATGGAAAGGAATTGGGGGGCATTAATGTGAAGAGGCTGCAGGGCAGGGAGACCTGGTTTTCATTCGACAGGCCCCATCAGATTCTGTGCAAGTTGAGGTCTGTCCATGTCAAAAGATGCTTTTAAAAAATACCTTTAAGGTGCACCTGGGTAACTCAGGTAGTTAAGCTTCTGACACTTGGTTTCAGCTCAGGTCATGATCTAAGGGTTTCATGAGTTCCAGCCCTGCATCAGGCTCTGCACTGTCTCTCTCAAAATAAATCAATAAATGTAAAAAATAAAAATATTTTAAAAATACCTTAACAAACACATGTGTCCTTATCCCTTGATAGAGTTGCTATAGTCTGAAGTTGCAGCGGTGACAGGTTTCATCTATGACAGTCTAGTGTCCCTGCTGGCTTAGTAACTGATCACTGTCCCACAGAATAATAGGCCACAATTTAGGGTGAGAGGAAAATAAAAACTTCTCGGATCATTTATTTGTTATAGGAACACTTCTTGGGAAGAGTGAGGTATTAGCAAAAAAGTATTGCTGATTTTTATATTTACAGAACGTTATTTACATACATGAATAATATTTGAAGTTTCGTAAAAGCCCACATTGGTCCCAGTCAGCATCTAAAACATGGACAGAGAATTAGCACGAAAGAGGAGTGTAGCCCTCAAACTGTGCGGTTTGTATCCCTGTGTCTGGCTTTATAATTGTTGCATCTAACTTGTAGAAAGTCGCTTTGGTTTTCAGTCTAATTAGTAGTATACTTCCTTAGTTTGGTTTCTGGTGTTACTGAATTTCTTCTTTTATCTTGGATTTCCTCAGCAAATACAAAGATGGACAATTGAACTTACTTCAATTTATTGGATATGTTAAGTGATGAGGTTTAGCCAAGCTCGTGAAAACAATGGAAAGGTGAAATCATGAAAAATGGAAAGATTGGCAGAACAAATGCATAGTGAACAAATTGTTGAAAAGAAGGTACTTCTTTTACAGAAGTGACAGTTTCATAGAGATTTGAACTTTAACATTTTATGTTTATGCTTGTCAGTCAATTACTTCATCCACCTGGACTATATGGATGAATTTAAAGGAACCACTTAATCTTTCTGGGTTCTTTGTGTAAGGCTTTCCTGACCCCTCCCTAAATTTGGAGTCCCAGGAACTTGCTTGGATTATTACTCAGCCCTGGGACAAACCCTTAGGGATGCGCAGTAGGGGAGGGAGGACAAGGCAGGACAAAGGGAGTGAAAGGTCAATTTAGTGCAACAAAGGGATGAGAGAAGAGGAAATAAGGAAAAAAGGATCAGACACAGGCAACATGGGCAGTGACTATAATAAAGTTAATTATTTTCTGTAACTGGTGGAAATAAATTTTAGAAATGTACTTACTCTGTTAAATAAACAGACTACTTTGAAGGTGGTTGACTGTATAGCCTGTTGTGTTGTAGGTGAGAAAAAGTCCATCTGAATACTTTCTGGTCACACTTTCAACTCAGATCGCTACAATTCTTCAGAAACAGGTAAGGGGTACCTGGGTGGCTCAGTCAGTTAAGTGTCTGACTCTTGATTTTGGCTCAGGTCATGATCTCACAGTCTTGGGACTCTGTGCTGGCAGCACAGGGCTTGCTTGGGATTCTCTCCCTCCCTCTTTCTCTGCTCCTCCCCTGCTCACACTCTCTCTCTCTCTCTCTCTCTCTCTCTCTCTCTCTTTCTGTTAATAAATAAACTTAAAAGAAAAAAAGAGAAATAGCTAATAGAATAGACAAGGGAACTCTCAGTGTGGCCATGATTCACCTCCCTGCCCTGTTATTCACTACTCTGTCACAAATGGCTGGTGGACACATGGCTAGGATAGAATAACTTTCATTTTGAGGATTCATGAACTGATTCAACACTGTGTGTGTCTTTATGTTTTGACACCATTTGAGTCAAGGCTTTGAGGTGTATTGACATCACAAAGCAGCAGAGAGGTGAGGGATCAAAGGATGAAAACAGTGAGCATGTGTAAGAACTTGGTATCTAAAACTATCCCTTCCCTGCACAACATCAGAAAGCAAGGTTAGGTAGCCACTGATAGGATGGGTGATAAAAGCAAAACTGCTTTCTTCTTTGAAACTGAAAGATCCAACCACCTGCTCTTATATGACTTTCTTTTAACTGAAATATTTACAGTGAATAAAGAAAGGCAGCAAAGTAAGCATTCTTGGGTTTCCCTCCCATCTGAAGTCCCTCCCTGCCAAAAATTTGTCACTGAGACTTGTTAAATCCACCCCCAAAAAATCACAATGATAGATTACTACATACTTAGAAAGCCTTATATCAAATATAAAAATGAGTAAGTTATACAGTCATTGGCTACTTAAATTATTATGAGGTGATAAAATTTCTGACTACTTAATTTTTATTTGTGTTTATGGTAGCAAATCAAAATGTGGAAAAAAATAACTATACTAGGTCATGACATTATGAAAATTTTCCATAGAAAGATGTCCTAATTTGAGCATCCAATTGGGTAGTAAAACTTGAATATTCTTGTTGGTGGAGAACTGGATGTAATGCATGAAATGAATATACTTTCTCTATTTTTGGTTTGTTTTTCTTTTAAGAAACTAAAAGTTCAAGGTTAGTAACATGTATTTAATTACAGAGATTTTTTTTTGTAAACCAATACTGGTTTTTTTTGTTTGTTTGTTTTTGTTTTTTGTCAACAGATCCCAGTGGATCAGGGACCCACTCTGCTCCCAAAGGGACTGTGGACAATGGGTGTGTGGGGTCTTTGGGGGAGTTAGGTCAGTGCAGTGAGAACAGCTCCAGCCACTATGGTGGCCTGGGTGTCAGAGACATCATCAGGAAACTACTGGGGTGCATGGGAGCCCCCAGGAGAGTGAGGAGCTGAGACTCAGCTGGGTCCTCTGTAAGAGGCCAGTGAGGGCTGTCAGCTCAGGCCCACTGAGCCAGGTGGTGGAGCAACCAGGGGATGGGGTGGAGAATCGTAAGGGGCTTTATTTTCATCTAGGTTATTTTATTTCAACCAAGCACACAACATATCATTAACCAGCAGTTAATCTCACTAGAAACCTACCCATTGCTTGGTAGTGAGTGTCAAGGGTTGGAGGAAATAGAGATATTTGAGAAGCTACCAGCCAAGAACCAGTAGATAGACTTGAGATACATCTATGTATTTCTCAGATTGGAACCGTGGCTATTTATGGGTGCCAGAATATGAAACCTGGCATTAAATCCCCATGAGTGTGACAGCATATTTTAACATTGCTGAATATGGGTGAAGGGGGGAGGAGGGAAGAAGGAGCATAATGCTAAACTAAAATAGTAGTATAGTCAAAAAGTTATAAAGTTATATTCTTTTTAAAAATTTTATCCCAAATTGTGCTAATCAAAAAATAATTGCTTGGTTAAGCTTATTAGATTAAAAATGTTGCTGAAATCAGGCTAAACATACATGTGAAGTTCCTGCTGATGTGACCTGGCTATAAAACACCACAAATCAAGAGGATTATAAACTAAACCAGGCCATGGGCTGTGGAAGAGGGAAGGGCCATCACAAGTAAGTCAAGGTTCCTGACAGGCAATGACTTAGAGGTGTTGCAAGTTGGAAGAACCATTAGAGATCAGTTAGTTGAAAACCTTTTTAATTTTAGAAACCAAGAAGTTGAGGTTCAAGGTGTTTACTTGATTTGCCCAAGGTCCCATATCTCAGTGGCAGAGCCAGGCTAGAATATGATCCTGGATTTCCAGTACAGAGCTCTTTTGCAAAGGCAGTCCTGGAATTTTGGTGCTGGTCTGGCTTGCCAGGACTGCCTTTTCAAAATCACATTTAAACACAGCTCTTATTTACTTGCTGCTAATGAATTTGCACAGAACCATGTGGATGGAGATCCAAGTCACATGATTAAATGTCTGACAAGATGGTATTGAATAACTGAAAGCCTTAAATAAATATTGACTTCTAGTCTTTTTTGGAGTTGTAACTCCCTATCAGTTTTTTTCTTGAATGTGTTTCTTATACAGATCATATATATATGATATATCATATATATATATATATATCTGTTTTATATCATATATATCTTATATATATATGTGCTTTAAAGAGAATCAAAATTAATTTTTGTTTTGTTTATTTGATTTTAGAAAATCTTGGCAAGATCCATTGAGATAAACAGTGATGTTATAGAAAGATTATCAGATGCCTGCAGGAATGGACTTTCCATCCTGCCTGGCCTTGCGTTCGCTTTGGAATCACTTCCATTTTCTGGTCAATAAAACAGGGATGTTGATGCCTGCTCTACCTCCAAGAAAACACTCTAAGAATAAATCAAAGAAAAAGAAGGGAAGTGCTCCAAAGGTTTCATACGTTTCTAATAGAATTAAAATAGGTGAATTAGGCTTTAGACTACAACTTTTTAAACTCAAATGTTGATGGCTTCAAGTTTTCCTGTAGCTTTAAGACTCAATGATTCTCAGGAATCCCTTTCACACCATTTAACCTTTATTGAATCTTGGGTTCAGAAGACTCTGAGAAGCCACCTAGTGATTTCTCTTCCCAGTTCAAGCAAAAGCTTCAAGTATACTTTTTCATAGGAATGTATGCATTCTTTTCTTTTATGAGATGCATGTCTAGAGTATAGCAATAATATAGTATGTCTTGTTCAAAAAGAAATGTTTCATTGAAAGGATAGGATAGGAAAACTGTACACATTCTCTTTTTTGTGTGTGAGAGAGAATGAGCAGGAGAGGGGACAGAGTCTTAAGCAGGCTCCATGCTCAGTATGGAGCCTGATGCGGTGCTCAATCTCACGACCCTGGGACCATGACCAAAGTCAGGAGTCAGATGCTCAACTGACTGAGCTACCCAGGTATCCCAATATACATTCTCGATACAGTTTTCCTATACTATCCTTTCAATGAAACATTTTCCCTTTGAACAAGACATACTATGGTCTTCTATTGTTGTATTTCAGGCAGGCATCTCATCAATAAATCTTGAGATTTACTCTGAGACAGAATTTACCTTTCCTTATCTAAAAATCTTAAATATATATGTGCTGTGTGCATTGACATATACACATTTGAGTCCTAGACTTTCTTCCTGACCTACTTCTATGAGATGTCCTCTTGAGAAGGTTTCTCTTCCATGGGATCTCTGCAGTCTCACGCAGTGTCTGATTTGAAGTGGTTTATATCTGATTTGGTTTGTTTCCTGAGATTTGATATTCTCCTCATTCTTGTACTGGGTTGGTCTCTCCAAAATCCTTCCAACCCCACCAACCAGTGGATATGAACATAGCCTTCTTCAAATTTTCTTCTGGTAGATTTTCCATTATTCTGATTCATGTGATTTTGTTGTCAGAGAGACATTACCCTGAGTTAAAATATCATTTGGTGATTTAAAAAAAAAATAAATGACTCTTTTTTTCTCACAGCCTAGAAAACAAGATTTGAGCAGAACATAATGTTTTTTCCCCTTTCAAATATGAGGACTTGTCATGTGGAACAGGAATGAGACTCATCCTCTATAGATTCATTGGTGGAAATTATGGAGGCAGATGTGATAAGATAATCGCCAGAATCATAATCATAATCAAAAAACTTTCTAATGATCAAACTGTCCCAAAACAGAATGGCATGCTTTGCAGGGTTGTCAGCTCTATTTCTGGAAAAGTTGAAGAAGAGTGTCTTAGGTCATGTTCTCTAGAAGCAGAGCCTGAAATGGGTATTTTGTGTAGGTGATTAATGAATCACCTGACAGAGTACTCTCAGAAGAAGCTTGTAGAGAAGTAAGGGAAGCAGGATAGGGGAGGGGAAGAAGCTAGGCAAAGATGAAGGTTCAGCTAACGTTTAACCTCAACCTGACCCCACTGAATTCTGGAGCATGACTGGTATCACAGAGTTGTCCTGCCTGGAGACAAGGGAGATGGGTCTTTTGTGCCCCTATATCATTC
Source organism: Panthera tigris (assembly GCF_018350195.1). Classification (NCBI taxonomy): domain Eukaryota; kingdom Metazoa; phylum Chordata; class Mammalia; order Carnivora; family Felidae; genus Panthera; species Panthera tigris. The sequence continues at coordinate 77,222,668 of NC_056661.1, forward strand.
CATTATTGCCTGTGGGGTGTCCATAGGTGTGTGTGTGTGTGTGTGTGTGTGTGTGTGTGTGAGGTGGTGAAGCATAGCTCTGATAGACATTTCCATGCAAGGCAATTGGAGGCAATTCTCAGGCCAGGGGTACATCTGTGGTCAATTGGAGGCAATTCTCAGGCCAGGGATATATCTGCGGTCTGTTTGCAGCTAATACTCAACAGCAGTTGAAAGATGAAAGAATTGTCCAGGTAAATGGGATCCGGGTACGGCACCAACAGCACTTACTACCCAGAGACGACTGGTAATGTTCCAGAATAGGAATGAGATAAGAAATCAAGACACCAGCCTTCTACCTTTGGTTTTGCTACTGATAATTTTCTGATACTCTATTTCTAACAGTCTGTAAAATAAAAGTATTTCTTGAAGTCTCTTTATCTCTAAAATTAGTCTCTGATGGCATGTTGTGGAGGAGTAGGTCCTGGCATATAGACTGAAGACCCTTAGTGGTGGGGTTGGTGAGAAGAAAAAGGCAATGGTTACTGCAGTGATTCTTTGAGATCATATACACCTCACATACTGTGTTCACATTAATAATGTGAATTATTTACTATTTTTAAAATATATGCAATAAATGAAATAGGTTTTAATTTTAAAAGCATTATGGAATTCATACTCGTTCTTTTGTGTTCTGTGTTTTCTTAATCATTGGATTCTCAAGGGATGATTTTTGTACTGGGGACAGGGTGGAGAGTCCTCTAAAGGTATACTGACAAAAAAAGACATGCACATGCAGCATTAAATAGGAAGTACATAAGCTCTAAGAATTCGTGTGAATTCATTCACCTTATCTGGATTTTACCAACTTAGGTTGTGATTTTCTTCATGATATTTTTTCAGGTATGCATAGTTCATTTAGGCATATGAGTACGCAGCAATTAATAATGGGAATATATTAAAATGAATTAAATTCCTTTCTCTGAGGGGTGCCTGGGTGGCTCAGTCAGTTGAGCATCCGACACTTGATTTTGGCTCAGGTCATGAATTCATGGTTTGTCAGCACAGAGCCTGCTTGGGATTTTCTCTCTCCCTCTCTCTCTCTGCCCCACCTCCTGTCTCTCAAAATAAATAAATAAACTTAAAATAAATTCCCTTCTCTGACAAGTACACTAGCATTTGAGAGCAGGAAAACTTGACACAGATTGTGTGGTCTTTCATTTTATTGATGAGGAAACTAAGGCCCCAAGTCATTCTGGGAAGACATCCAATAATGTGCCCTGACTTCCCAGTCTGATTATTATTTCCATTTCATCACAAAGGCAAATAATAATTCAAAATTGTTAAAAATTGAAGACAATTGTTCAGAACCATATTTCCTCAGTCAAAAGTGGAATTAGCTGATGACATACTATATCTTGAACTTTAGAAACATTTTTTTTAATGTTTATTTACTTTTGAGAGAGACACACAGAGAGAGACAGAGTGCAAGCAGGGGAGGGACAGAGAGAGAGGGAGACACAGAATCTGAAGCAGGTTCCAGGCTCTGAGCTGTCAGCACAGAGGCGACGCGGGGCTCCAACTCACGGACCATGAGGTCATGACCTGAGCCACCCAAGCTCCCCTAGAAACATTTTTTATGTGGATCCCTGATACCCATTTTCATAGTATGATCACCATACTGTGGTTCTCTCTCTCTTTGTTTTTAGATTTCTGTTTTTAATTGATTCCTTCTTCCCTTCCACATGATTTCAACAAATTCATTTTTCACCATTTCCCAACATATATGTGTATATATATATATATATATATATATATATATATATATAATGGTTACTTTCATTTTAAACCCTTTTCAAATAAAGATAATTTTCCCCCTAGGGTGTTACAGCATTCAAGAACAAAATAAATATTGTAATATGCTGAAGTTGGTTATTTCTATAATAACCATGTGACTCCAGTGCCATGGAAATAATGCTAATATTTTTATTCTCACACTCTTTGTGGCTCAAGTGATTGCATGTGGTTAACAGCTGGGCTTATAATGCTGCAAGGCCCTGAGATGGAGAATGGCAAAAAGGAGAACAGTACATTGCTGGCATCATGTACCTTATTCCCTCCCAAATCAAACTATGGTTCTCTTTTGAAAACTCTCTTATGAAGAGAGAGAAAATACTCCTTTTCCTTATACCATTCAATGTGAGATAAGATATCAGCGGTGAGTATATAGATAGACTCAGCCCATTATAAAAGATCAAGGTTCCTTGTATTTTCTCTGAAGGCTTGATAAATAGAGTTGCATGCAGAGACAATTCTTCCTAGGTTTTGCTATAGCCTGAAGCCTTGTGCCACCCTCGCCCAAATTCATGTTTAAACCTTAATTCCTAATGCAATGATATTCGGAGGTGGGCTTTTAGGAGGTGATTATTCAGGAGGATGGAGCCATTATGAATGGAATTAGTAAATTATACATGAGACCCCAGAGACCTCCCTCACCCCTTCCACCATATAAGAATGCAGTGAAAAGATGGCCATCAGTGAACCAGGAAGTGGGCCTTTACCAGACACTGAATCTGCTGGCACCTTGATCTTAAACTTCCCAGCCTCCAGAACTATGAGAAATAAATGTTTGTTGTTTAAGCCAACCAGTATGGTATTTTTGTTATAGTAGCTTGAATAGACTAAGACAGGTCTCTAACATTTCTTCACATTTTGCATGTAGAGGCACTGATTGTCTTTGTTCTGGATTATCTTTTTTTTCCCCCAAAGGATTTGTATTTATGTCTCTTCTTTCATTTCTTCCTTCCTTCCTTCCTTCCTTCCTTCCTTCCTTCCTTCCTTTCTTTCTTTCTTTCTTTTTTTCTTCTTTCTTTCTTTCTTTCAAATTGTAGTATAGCTGACCTATCACGTGGTATTAGTTTTAGGTATATAACATAATGATTATTATGGATTATCTTTTCAAGGATTTTTGTGTAGTGAACGGTATTAGAAGAATAAGATATTGTCTCCCTACAGAGTGGGGGGCAGATTTGTTTACTGCCCGATATAATAAAGAAAATTTCTCCTTGGAGACAAAACTTGGACAGGTTTGCTTGCAGCCTATTATAAAAGATAGCGTTCGTTAAACTTGGAATTCTCAGCTGTAATGCAAATCTGCATGTTCAGCATCCCTCCAGGATGCTCTGCAGGGCTGGGGAGCAGGGAAACTGACATGCGCCTGAAGTTCATGCTGCCTTCTGTGCTCTGAGTGGTAAAGTCCTTTGTCTCTGGCCTAGAAGTCGGGTGCCTTCTTCCAGCATCCATGAAATAATTTCAGACTTTTCACAGATCTTGGCACATCGACCATTTGCCATTAACGAATCACTTTCCAAGGGTAAATGGCTGTGCTCATAGAATGAAACACGTTCTTGGTTACCAGAGAAATAAAATAAGGAACTTTGATCCCCTTGACCATAGTCCCTTTGGCCAAAATTCACTGCTAAAGTTTCTGTAAACCCCTTGTATGTGGAGAGTATAAGTAACAACTGAAAACAGGTCAGCATGGAGATTGGCCAGTCTTAGGCATTTAGAGGGGCTTTTCTTGCATCTCTTACTTCATAGCTATAGGCAGCCATCCTCTCTACCTTCTTAGGAGATAAATACTATTTGCTATTTTGTGTCTGGGAGAGCTGAGGGCAACCAAAGAGTGTATGTCCATCAGTGCTTCAGAGAGATGATACAGCCCACAGCTCAGAGGTCCATCGGGATCCATGGCAGAACTCACTTTGCCTGGGCAGGGGATTGCCAACTCCAGCTGACCTGGAGCACTGCCCTCCAAACCAGCTTCCAGCTCCACCTCCTACACCAGGAGCTGCTTGTGTTTCTGTCACAAAAAAGCACAAAAGGAGAGGTGAGGGTTTTGGGATGGATTTGGGGTGCCACATGGGACACTAATTGCTCAAGGTAAAGAACAAAGGAGTTAAGTTGAAGCCACCTTAATAGAATTTGATTATTAAATTAAAATATGTTCCAGGATTTGGGGGTGAGGAATCACCCTCACAAAACCAGGGATCAGGAAGTGTCAATTTGTGCACCATTTACTCTGCATGGCCTTGATTAAGCAACCTGCAGAAACTGCCTAACCACGGTCTGAACAGTTTGGTAAACTCTCTTTTGAGTTCACATTTAATGTATACAATGGTCATTATAGGTCCTGGGAGAGTTTCTTTGTTAGCTATATTATTGTGTTTGGCCTTCATGGTTTGAAATATTTGTGACTCTCCTACTTGTAAGATCCTTCAACTTGGCTCCTAGTTCACTATTCCAATACCAACATACTCTGCAAATCCAACAGTTTATAGAAGCCTTTTAATATCTAGAGCTAACTTTATATGCATAGCTCCTGCTTTTTGCTTGGAATATGATCTTGGAAACCAAAATAAAGTGGATGGTCAAAAAGCAGACTGCTATTTTCCATAGAAACATTATATATGAAAATTATGTTTATGAGCCAGCATTTGACATCAGATACATTTAAGTTCAGTTAATACTTTACCATGAAAACAAGGATGCAAACATTAGAAGTGCTGTGATTATTTGGAATATGAAATTTACATTACAAGTTTTATACCATGTACATAAAATGATCACACCTAATGAAGGTGCAGAAACGTAATGATCAATGTATAATAATACAGGTGTTATACCTTGGAGATAACGTAAACCAGCAAAAGTAGTCATGCGTTAAATATTTATTTATTTTAATTTTTTTTTAAATATTTAACTAACAGTTGAATTTGCCTTCTTGAGTATATGAAGGCTTTTGGGGATAATATGGTTGAACCACATACCATTTATAAAAGCACTTTAATTGTTCTTGAAGCTCTATCCAATATAACGCAAAATAGAAATAACAACATATAATTATTGGAAAGATAAAATTATCTACAGAGTATATGATTGTCTAGGAAATGAGAAGAACACACAAACTAATAAAAGCATCAAAAGAGGTCAGATAAACTATAAATACTAAAAAAATAATTTTTCTCTATTAACATTAACTAATTAAACAGTATAATGAGAAATAAGCCAGAGAATAAAGAATGTATATAAATACTTAGGAACAATCTTAATAAGGATTGTGCAGGGCTTATGTGACAAAACTATAAATTCTACTGAGGGAAATAAAGACCTAATCAAAGGGAAAAAATAATACCGGGACAGGAAGTTTCCATTGTGTCAATGGATTAATTTACTGGAAATTGGAATAATAATTTAATCCAATCTCATAATAATTCTAATGGATTTTTTGTGACTTGAAAAAAATTATTTAAGGGTGCCTGGGTGGCTCAGTTGGTTAAGTGTCCAACTTTTGGTTTTGGCTCAGGTCATAATCTCATGGTTGGTGAGATCCAGCCCCATGTAGGGCTCTGCCCTGACAGTGTGGCGCCTGCTTGAGATTCTCTCTCCCTCTCTCTCTGCCCCTCCCCTGATTCTGCACCTGAGTGGGTGTGCTCTCTCTCTCTCAAAATAAATAAATAAATAAACATTTAAAAATTATTTTAAAAATCTACCTAGAAGAACATTCATATAAGATTAGTTAGGAATTTTTGAAGAAGAGTTATGAGAGGAAACTAACCCTACCAGGTATCAAGTTTATTTTAGAGCTTTGGAAATGACAACTGAGCTATAGAGCCTGAAAGATTAATAAAATTAAACAGATAGTCCCAAAATGGATCAGTGTATTTCCATTACATAACCTCTGTGCATCTTAATTTTCGTCAGCTATAAAACAGGGATAACTACCATGCCTACCTCATAGGCCTATTATGAGGCATTTAATAAATGAAAAATTATTAGAATAATGCCTGGCACTCAGTATGTGTTATGGAACAACTTCCTATATTGTTAAACAGTGATACTTTACCAGCCCAAACTGATTTGGTTTAAAATTGGATTCTGTTTCCTAGAATATATATTTATTGTAATTTTTATTTTTATGCCATGTTTTCCCAAGAAATTCCCTGTTTTCTATGAGACCCTGCTCTTGATAACTGTGATTTGGTCAACCATGGTAACTGACAGGAATATAAATATTGTGTTATAAATACCATGTCTGGGGTAAGACTGCTCAATGTAGATTATTTAGTAATTGATGCTGGGATAACTGGATAGCTATTTCAATAAAAACAAAGTTAAGCATCTTCCTCACATATGATACCAAAGTAAATTTCAAATAAATTTAAGGGTTGAAATGCAAAAAACAAAGCAATAAAAAAATCTAAGAGAAAACATACATTCATTAAAGTCTTTAATGTTTATAAAAATGGATACTCTGGCACTTTCATACACTGTTAGTTGAATAAATTGGTTTACTCTTTAAATTAAATTAAATTTCATTTTATTATACTTTTTAAATTTATTTTAATTCAGTTAACATACAGTGTTATATTAGTTTCATCTGTACACTATCATGATTAAACAATTCCATACATCACCTGGTGCTCATCATGACAAGTGCACTCCTTAATCTCCATCACCTATTTCACCCATCGCCCCACTCACCTCTCCTCTGGTAACTATAAGTTTATTCTCTATATTTAAGAGTCTGTTCCTTGATCTCTCTCTCTCTCTTAACCTTTGTTCATGTGTTTTCACATATGAGTGAAATCATATGAGCATTGTTTCACATATGAGTGAAATCGTATGGTATTTGTCTTTCTCTGACTTATTTTGCTTAGCATCTAACTCTATCTATGTCCTTGCAAATGGCAAGATATCATTCTTTTTTATGACTGAATAATATTCCCTTGTGTATATATACAACCTCTTCTTTACCCAATCGTCTACTGATGGACACCTGGGTTGCTTCCATAATTGTAAAAACTTGTAAAAAATGCTGAAATAAACAGAGGGCTGCATAAGTCCTTTCAAATTAGTGTTTTTGTATTCTTTGGGTAAATACCCAGTAGTGCAATTACTGGATAGTAGGTAGTTCTATTTTTTATTTTTTGAGGAACTTCCATACTGTTTTCCACATTGGCTGCACCAGTTTGTATTCCCACATCCTTTGCACAAAGGGTTTTTTTCCCCTCACATCCTCGCCAACACTTGTTTCTTGTGTTTTTGATAATAGCCATTTGACAGGTATGAGATGATTCGCATTATAGTTTTGATTTGCATTTCCTTGATGATGAGTGATGTTGAGCAACTTTTCACCTGTCTGTTGGCCATATGTATGTATTCTTTGGAGAAATAGCTGTTCATGTTTTCTGCCAATTTAATTGGATTGTTTGGTTTTGGGGTGTTGAGTTTTATCAGGGATACTAACTCTTTATTGGATATGTCATTTGCAAGTATCTTCTCCCATTCAGTAGGCTGCCTTTTAGTTTTGTTGATCATTTCCTTTGCTGTGCAGAAGTCTTTTATTTAGATGTAGTCTGAGTAGTTTACTTTTGCTTTTGTTTTCCTTGGCTCAGGAGATATATCTAGAAAGATGTTATGGCCAATGTCAGAGAAATTACTGCCTGTGCTCTCTTCTAGGATTTTTATGGTTTCAGGTCTCATGGTTAGGTCCTTAATCCATTTTCAGTTTATTTTTGTGTATGTTGTGAGAAAGTGGTCCAGTTTCATCCTTTTCTATGTAGCTGTCTAGTTTTCCCAGTACCATTTGTTAAAGAGACCTTTTCCCATTGTATATTCTTGCCTCCTTTGTTGAAAATTAATTAACTATATAATTGCAGGTTTATTTCTGGTCTCTATTCTGTTCTATTGATCTATGTGTCTATTTTTATGACAATATCATACTGTTTTCATTACTACACCTTTGCAGTACAACTTGAAATCTGGAATGTGATGCCTCAATTTTTGTTTTTCTTCTGCAAGATTGCTTTTTTGGGGTCTTTTGGGTTGCATACAAATTTTAGGATTATTTGTTCTAGTTTCTGTGAAAAAACACTGTTGGTATTTTTTGATAGGAATTGTATTAAATCTGTAGATTGCTTTGGGTATTATGGACATTTTAACAATATTTTTTCTTTCAATCCATGAGCATGGAATACTTTCCATTTGTGTCAATTTCTTCAATTTCTTTCATCAATATTTTATAGTTTTAGAGTACACGTCTTTCACCTGCTTGGTTAAGTTTATTCCTAGATATTTTATTATTTTTAGTGCAATTGTAAATGGGATTGTTTTCTTAATTTCTTTTTCTGCTGCTTCACTGTTAGAGTATATAAATGCAATAGATTTCTGTACATTAATTTTGTATCCTGTGACATTATTGAATTCATTTATCAGTTCTAGTAGTTTTTTGTTGGAGTCTTTTGGGTTTTCTACGTATATTTTCATGTCATCTGCAAAAAGTGAAAGTATTACTTCTTTACCAACTTGAAATGCCTTTTATTCCTTTTTCTTGGTCTGTTCTTTTTTTTAGTTTCTATTTTGTTTATTTCAACTCTAATCTTTATTATTTCCTTCCTTCTACTGTTGTAGGGTTTTGTTTATTCTTCTTGTTCTAGCTCCTTTAGGTGTAAGGTTAGTCTGGTTTTGTTTTTTGTTTTTTGTTTTTTTTTTTTTTTTAGATTTTTCTTGCTTCTTGAGATAGGACTGTGTTGCTATAAATTTCCCTCTTAGAATAGCTTTTGCTGCATCCCAAAGATGTTGGACCATTGTGTTTTCATTTTCCTTTGTTTTTACTTTTTTATTTCCTCTTTGATTTCATGGTTGACCCATTCATTGTTTAATAGCATTTTTTCAACCTCCATGTTATTTGTGCACTTTCCAGATTTTTTCTTGTGGTTGAGGTCTAGTTTCATAGTGTTGTTGTCAGAAAAAAATGCATGGTATGACTTTGATCTTTTTGAATTTGTTGAGACTTGTTTTGTGGCCTAATATGTGATCTATACTCTGGAGAATGTCCCATATGCACTTGAAAAGAAGGTCTATTCTGCTGTTTTAGGATGAAATATTCTGAATATATTTGTTAAATCCATCTGGTCCAATGTGTCATTCAAAGCCACTATTTCCGGGGCGCCTGGGTGGCTCAGTCGGTTAAGCGTCCGACTTCGGCTCAGGTCACGATCTCACAGTCTGTGAGTTCGAGCCCCGCGTCGGGCTCTGGGCTGATGGCTCAGAGCCTGGAGCCTGCTTCCAATTCTGTGTCTCCCTCTCTCTCTGCCCCTCCCCCATTCATGCTCTGTCTCTCTCTGTCTCAAAAATAAAAAAAATTAAAAAAAGCCACTATTTCCTTGTTGATTTTCTGTTTGGTAATCCGTCCATTGGTGTAAGTGGGAGGTTAAAGTCCCTTACTGTTATTGTATTACATCAGTTAGTTCCTTTATGTTTGTTATTAACTGTTTTATGTATTTGGGTGCTCACATATTAGGTGCATAAATATTTATAATGGTTATATCTTCTTGTTGGATAGCCCTCTTTATGATTATACAGTGTTCTTCTTTGTCTCTTGTTACAGTCTTTGTTTTAAAGTTTATTTTGTCTGACATAAATATTACTACCCCAGCTTACTTTTCACACCCATTTGCATGATAAACACTTCTTCATCCCTTTATTTTCAATCTGCATGTGTTTTTAGGACTAAAATGGGTCTCTTGTAGCCAGCATATAAATGGGTCTTGTTTTTAAACTATTCCAATACTGTCTTTTCATGAGAGCATTTAGTCCATTTACATTCAAAGTAATTTTTGAAAGATATGTATTTATTGCCATTTTATTACTTGTTTTATGGCTGTTTTTGTAGTTCTTCTCTGTTCCTTTCTTCCCTTGATCTCTTCTCTCACAATAAGTTGACTTTGTTTAGTGGTACACTTGAGTTTATTTCTTATTTTTTGCATATCTATTACTGGTTTTGATTTATGGTTACCATTAGGTTTGTATATAAGATCTTCTGCATATTGTAGTCTGTATCATGTTGATGGGTGCTTAAGTTTGAACCTATTCTTTACTCCTCTCCCCCACTCCCATGTTTTAGGTATATGGTGTCATATGTTACATCCTTTTATTTTGTGAATCCCTTGACTGATTTTTATAGATATATTTATGTTTGCTGATTTTGTTCTTCCTACTTTTCTTAGTATTACTTATTTTCTTCCCTTTTTACTCAAAAAGTCCCCTTTAACATTTCTTGTAGGTCTGATTTAGTAGTGATGAATTCCTTTAACTTTTGTTTGTCCAAGAAATTCTGTATCTCTCCTTCGATTCTGAACGAAAGCCTTACTAGATAGAATATTATTAGCTGCGGATTTTTTCACTTCAGCACTTTGAATATACCATGCCACTCCCTGCTGGCTTATGAAGTTTCTGCTAAAAAACATGCTAATAGTCTTATGGAGTTTTCTTTTCTCTTGATGCTTTTATATTTCTCTCTTTATCAGTACCTTTTGCCATTTAATTAATATGCATCATGGAATGGACAACTTGGGTTGATTTTTGGGGGGGATCTCTGTGCCTCCTGAATTTCTGTTTTCTTCTCCAAATTCAGGAAGATTTCAGCCATTATTTTTTCAAATAAATTTTGTGCCCCCTTTGTCTCTCTTCTTCTAGGATCCTATAATGCAAATGTTATTTTTTTTAATTTTATTTTTTATTTTTTACAATTTACATCCAAATTAGTTAGCATATAGTGAAACAATGATTTCAGGAGTAGATTCCTTAATGCCCTTTACGCATTTAGCCCATCCCCCCTCCCACAACCCCTCCAGCCACCCTCAGTTTGTTCTCCATATTTATGAGTCTCTTCTGTTTTGTCCCCGTTTTTATATTATTTTTGTTTCCCTTCCCTTATGTTCATCTATTTTGTCTCTTAAAATCCTATGAGTGAAGTCATATGATTTTTGTCTTTCTCTGACTAATTTCACTTAGCATAATACCCTCCAGTTCCATCCACGTAGTTGCAAATGGCAAGATTTCATTCTTTTTGATTGCCAAGTAATACTCCATTTTATATATGTACCACATTTTCTTTATCCATTCATCCATCGAAGGACCTTTGAGCTCTTTCCATACTTTGGCTACTGTTGGTAGTGCTGCTATAAATATGGGGGTGCATGTGTCCCTTCACAACAGCACATCTGTATCCCTTGGATAAATGCCTAGTAGTGCAATTGCTGGGTCGTAGGGTAGTTCTATTTTTAGTTTTTTGAGGAACCTCCATACTGTTTTCCAGAGTGGCTGCACCAGCTTGCATTGCCACCAACAGTGCAAAAGAGATCCTCTTTTTCTACATCCTTGCCAACATCTGTTGTTGCCTGAGTTGTTAATGTTAGCCATTCTGACAGGTGTAAGGTGGTATCTCATTTTGGTTTTGATTTGTATTTCCCTGATGATGAGTCATGTTGAGCATTTTTTCATCTGTTGGTTGGCCATCTGGATGTCTTCTTTGGAGAAGTGTCTATTCATGTCTTTCACCCATTTCTTCACTGGATTATTTGTTTTTTGGGTGTTGAGTTTAATAAGTTCTTTATAGATTTTGGATACTAACCCTTTATCTGATATGTCATTTGCAAATATCTTCTCCCATTCTGTCAGTTGCCTTTTAGTTTTGTTGATTGTTTCCTTCACTGTGCAGAAGCTTTTTATTTTGATGAGGTCCCAGTAGTTCATTTTTGCGTTTGTCTCCCTTGCCTCCGGAGACACATTGAGTAAGAAGTTGCTGCCGGCAAGATCAAAGAGGTTTTTGCCTGCTTTCTCCTTGAGGATTTTGATGGCTTCCTGTCTTACTTTGAGGTCTTTTATCCATTTTGAGTTTATTTTTGTGTGTGGTGTAAGAAAGTGGCCCAGGTTCATTCTTCTGCATGTCTCTGTCCAGTTTTCCCAGCACCACTTGCTGAAGAGACTGTCTTTATTCCATTGGATATTCTTTCCTGCTTTGTCAAAGATTAGTTGGCCATACGTTTGTGGGTCCATTTCTAGGTTCTCTATTCTGTTCCATTGATCTGAGTGTCTGTTCTTGTGCCAGTACCATACTGTCTTGATGATTACAGCTTTGTAGTATACCTTCAAGTCTGGGATTGTGATGCCTTCTGCTTTCGTTTTCTTTTTCAAGATTGCTTTGGCTGTTCAGGGTCTTTTCTGGTTCTGTACAAATTTTCGGATTATTTGTTCTAACTGTGAAGAATGCTGGTGTTACTTTGATAGGGATTGCATTGAATATGTAGATTGCTTTGGGTAGTATTGACATTTTAGCAATATTTGTTCTTCCTATCCAGGAGCATGGAATCTTTTTCCTTTTTTTTGTGTCTTCTTCAATTTCTTTCATAAGCTTTCTATAGTTTTAACTGTATAGATTTTCACCTCTTTGGTTAGATTTATTCCTAGGTATTTTATGTTTTTTTGTACAACTGTCAATGGGATCGATTCCTTGATTTCTCTTACTGTCACTTCATTGTTGGTGTATAGGAATGCAACTGATTTCTGTGCATTGATTTTTTATATCCTGCAACTTTGCTGAATTCATGAATCAGTTCTAGCAGTTTTTGGTGGAATCTTTTGGGTTTTCCATATAGAGTATCATGTCATCTGCGAAGACTGAAAGTTTGATCTCCTCCTGGATGATTTGGATGCCTTTTATTTCTTTGTGTAGTCTGATTGCAGAGGCTAAGACTTCCAATACTGTGTTGAATAACAGTGGCGAGAGTGGACATCCTTGTCATGTTCCTGACTTTAGGGGGAAAGCTCTCAGTTTCCCCATGGAGGATGATATTGGCATTGGGTTGTTCATATATGGCTTTTATGATCTTGAGGTATGATCCTTCCATCCCTACTTTCTTGAGGGTTTTTATCAAGAAGGGATGCTGTATTTTGTCAAATGCTTTCTCTGCATCTATTGAGAGGATCATATAGTTCTTGTCCTTTCTTTTTTTGATGTGATGAATCACATTAATTGTTTTGAGGATATTGAACCAACCCTGCATCCCAGGTATAAATCCCACTTGGTTGTGGTGAATAATTCTTTTTATGTATTGTTGGATCTGGTTGGCTAATATCTTGTTGAGGATTTTTGCATCCATGTTCATCAGGGAAATTGATCTATAGTTCTCCTTTTTACTGGGGTTTCTCTCTGGTTTTGGAATCAGAATAATGTTGGCTTCAAAGAAAGAGTTTGAAAGTTTTCCTTCCATTTCTATTTCTTGGAACAGTTTCAAGATAATAGGTGTTAACTCTTCCTTAAATGTTTGGTAGAATTCCCCTGGAAAGCCATCTGGTCCTGGACTCTTGTTTTTTGGCAGATTTTTGATTACTAATTCGATTTCCTTACTGGTTATGGGTCTGTTCAAATTTTCTATTTTTTCCTGTTTCAGTTTTGGTAGTGTATATGTTTCTAGGAATTTGTCCATTTCTTCCAGATTGCCCATTTTATTGGCATATAATTGCTCATAATATTCTCTTATTATTGTTTTTATTTCTGTTGTGTTGGTTGTGATCTCTCCTCTTTCATTCTTGATTTTACTTATTTGGGTCCTTTCCTTTTTCTTCTTGATCAAACTGGCTACTGGTTTATCAATTTTGTTAATTCATTCAAAGAACCAGCTCCTGATTTCATTGATCTGTTCTACCGTTTTTTTGGTTTCGATAGCATTAATTTCTGCTCTAATCTTTATTATTTCCTGTCTTCTGCTGGTTTTGGGTTTTATTTGCTGTTCCTTTTCCAGCTCCTTAAGGCATAAGGTTAGGTTGTGTATCTGAGATCTTTCTTCCTTCTTTAGGAAGACCTGGATTGCTATATACTTTCCTCTTATGACCATCTTTGCTGCATCCCAGAGGTTTTGGGTTGTGGTGCTATCATTTTCATTGACTTCCATATATTTTTTAATTCCTCTCTAACTGCTTGGTTAGCCCATTCATTTTTTTTTTTACGTTTATTTATTTTTGAGACAGAGAGACAGAGCATGAACAGGGGAGGGGCAGAGAGAGAGGGAGACACAGAATCTGAAACAGGATCCAGGCTCTGAGCTGTCAGCACAGAGCCTGACGCAGGGCTTGAACTCACGGGCCATGAGATCATGACCTGAGCCGAAGTCTGACGCTTAACCGACCGAGCCACCCAGGCGCCCCCCATTCATTCTTTAGTAGGATGTTCTTTAGTCTCCAAGTATTTGTTACCTTTCCAAATTTTTTCTTGTGGTTGATTTCAAGTTTCATAGCATTGTGGTCTGAAAATATGCATGGTATGATCTCGATCTTTTTGTACTTACTTAGGGCTGATTTGTGTCCCAGTATATGGTCTATTCTGGAGAACATTCCATGTGCACTGGAGAAGAATATATGTTCTGCTGCTTTAGGATGAAATGTTCTGAATATATCTGTTAAGTCCATCTGGTCCAGTGTGGCATTCAAAGCCATTATTTCCTTGTTGATTTTTTGATTAGATGATCTATCCATTGCTGTGAGTGGGGTGTTGAAGTCTCCTTATATTATGGTATTACTATCGATGAGTTTCTTTATGTTTGTGATTAATTGATGTATATATTTGGGTATTCCCACTTTTGGCTCATAAACGTTTACAATTGTTAGGTCTTCTTGGTCTATAGACCCCTTGATTATGATATAATGCCCTTCTGCATCTCTTGATACAGTCTTTATTTTAAAGTCTAAATTGTCTGATATAAGTATGGCTATTCCAGCTGTCTTTTGTTGACCATTAGCATGATAGATTGTTCTCCATCCCCTTATTTTCAACCTGAAGGTGTCTTTAGGTCTAAAGTGGGTCTCTTGTAAACAGCATATGGATGGATCTTATTTTCTTATCCATTCTGTTATCCTATGTCTTTTGATTGGAGCATTGAGTCCATTGACATTTAGAGTGAATACTGAAAGATATGAATTTATTGCCATTATGATGCTTATAGAGTTGGAGTTTCTGGTGATGTTCTCTGGTCCTTTCTAATATTTTGTTGCTTTTGGTATTTACTTATATATATAAATTATATATATATACGTATATATATTGTATTATTGTATTATTTCTATATATATATATATATATATTTTTTTTTTTTTCATCTTTTCTCCCCTCAGAGAGTCCCCCTTAAAATTTCTTGCAGGGCTGGTTTAGTGGTCACAAACTCCTTTAATGTTTGTTTGTCTGGGAAACTTTTTATCTCTCCTTCTATTTTGAATGATAGCCTTGCTGGATAAAGAATTCTTGGCTGCATATTTTTCTGTTTCAGCACACTGAATATATCCCGCCACTCCTTTCTGGCCTGCCAAGTTTCTGTGGATAGGTCTGCTGCAAACCTGATCTGTCTTCCCTTGTAGGTTAGGGACTTCTTTTCCCTTGCTGCTTTCATGATTCTCTCCTTGCCTGAGTATTTTGTGAATTTGACTATGATATGCCTTGTTGATTGTCGGTTTTTGTTGAATCTAATGGGGGTCCTCTGTGCTTCCTGGATTTTGATGTCTGTGTCTTTCCCCAGGTTAGGAAAGTTTTCTGCTATGATTTGCTCACATAACACTTCTACCCCTATTTCTCTCTCTTCCTCCTCTGGGACCCCTATGATTCTGATGTTGTTCCTTTTTAATGAGTCACTGATTTCTCTAATTCTTAAATCGTGCTCTTTTGCCTTAATCTCCCTCTTTTTTTCTGCTTCGTTATTCCCTATAAGTTTGTCCTCTATATCACTGATTCTCTGTTCTGCCTCATCCATCCTTGCCGCTGCTGCATCCATCCGTGATTGCAGCTCAGTTATAGCATTTTTAATTTCATTCTGGCTATTTTTTACTTCTTTTATCTCTGCAGAAAGGGATTCTAATCTATTTTTGACTCCAGCTAGTATTCTTATTATCGTGATTCTAAATTCTGGTTCAGACATCTTGCTTGTGTCTGTGTTGGTTAAATCCCTGGCTGTCATTTCTTCGTGATCTTTATTTTGGGGTGAATTCCTTCGTTTTGTCATTTTGAAGGGAGAAAAGAAATTAATAATGTAGAAAAATTGAAATTAAGAAAATTAAAATTAAAAAAATTAAAATTAAAAATTAAAAACACACACACAAATCAAATAGATGATGTGACATTAGAGAAAAAAGGGGGGGAGAAAAAAGGAAATTGTTTGAGAATTTGAAAAAATGAATACACTGAAGTAGACTAAAATGAGACGATGGGGGTAAAATAGAATTTAAAAAATAAACAGAAAAGTAAAGAATATAGTAGAAAAACAAATTAAAGAAAAATATTTTTAATAAAAATTAAAAATAAATATGATTTTTTTCATTTTCTGTATTTAAGAAAAAAGAAAAGAAACAAAAAAGAGAAAAAAGAAAAAAGAAAAGAAAAAAGAAAAAGAAATCGTTTGAAAATTTGAAAAGGTGAATACACTGTAGTAGACTAAAATAAAATGATGGGAGTAAGATAGAATTTGAAAAAATTTACATAAAACCAAAAACTATAGTAATAAAAATTAAATACAAATATTTTTAAAAGAAATTGAAAAGTAAAAATGAAGTTTTTCTCTTTCTGCATTCAAGAAAAAGAAAAGGATGGAAAGAAAAAAAGAAAAAGAAAGAAAAAAAGGAAATTGTTTGAAAATTTGAAAACGTGAGTACACTGAAGTAGACTAAAATGAAATGATGGAAGTAAAGTAGAATTTGAAAAAATTTACACAAAAGTAAAAAATATAGTAATAAAATTAAAGACAGATATTTTTAATAAAAATTGAAAATAAAAATGAAGTTTTTCTCTTTCTGTATTCAAGAAAAAGGAAAGAATTGTAAAAGAGAAAAAGGAAAAAGGAAAAAAAAGAAAAAAAATTGAATGGATGAACCTGCTAACATATTGAAGTAGGACTGAAATTGCTTCATTTTCCCCTAGAAGTCAGTCTATGTAGCTCTTTATAGTCTATAAATTAAGCCGAGACTTGTGTTCTTGAAGAGCGAAGTTGGCCCAGTTGGGCAGGGCTCAGTGTAACAGCTCCACTCTCCACTAGATTTTGCTGCTAGCCTACTGGGGTGGATTGTTGTGGTGCTCATAGGTGTGTATGCACATGCACGGGAGCAGTGAAAATGGCACCAGCTAGCTACCCAGGTTGTTCTCCCGGATCAGCAATCACGCACTGGTCCTCTGTCTTCAGCTCTTGTCCACTCCTGCTTTTTCACTCTCCTTGACGAGGCCCCAGGCAGTACCTCTCTCCCAAGTTTTGTCTCAGATGCAGCTGTTTTCCCCGGCCCCTTACTTCTGAAGGACTGCGGCTTTGACCCGTTCCACCCCTCTGCAGGAGGGTCTCACCGAGCAATGGCCAAATGAGCAATGGCTGAATGTCAGCTGCACCCAGGAACACCCTGCTGTTGCCGGCGCCCCGAGACTGTGGGCAGGTGCCAGCCCGCCCCCCCAAAAAGTTCATGAGACAGTGTAGCAGCAGCATTTCAGGGATTATGGAAAATCCCAACACACATCTGGCACCAGGCCTCACCCTCAATGACCTTGCCCTAGCACCAGTGAATGTGGCTGCCTTCCGGGGTCTGCTGGGACCAGGTGGCTTCAACGGTCTCTACCAAATGTCCTTCCAGCAGTGGAACCGCTTTTCCCCGTGTGGCCCGGGAGCCTCCTGGACCCCACTCTGTTCCTGGGTATTTGCCCTTCCCACCAGAGCACCGCCAGGTATTGAGCTTTGGAGTTGCAGACTTTGCGCTCCCCTTGTTTACAGTCTTAACGGAATTTAAACCCTCTCCTTTCTCCTTTCTCCCTTTTAGTTTAGTCCCTGTGGCTGTTTCCAATTTTCCTCTTTCTCTCCAGCTGCTTTTGGGGAGGGGTGCTGTTCCTGTATGCTCCTCCCTCCCCAGTCTCCATCCTCTCTTAGCCTGCAAAAGTGGTTCCCTACCTTTCATGGCTTCTCACTCCCCAAGTTCAGCTCTCTGTGCCACGTACCTGCTGAATTCTGTGGTTCAGGTTGTGCAGATTGTTGTGTTAATCCTCCAATCAGTTTTCTAGGTGTATAGGATGATTTAGTGTTGGTCTGACTGTATTTCATGGATGCAAGACACACAAAAAGCTTCTGTGCTGTTCCACTATCTTGGCTCCTCCCAATGCAAATGTTATTAAGCTTGATGGTGTCAGTAAGTTTTCTAAGTCTATTTTCTTTTGCATAATTTTTTTCTATCACCTGCCCAGCTTGATTGCTTTCCATTACTCTGTTCTCCAAGTCACTGATTTATTCTTCTGCTCCTTTAGTCTGCTATTTATTCCATCTAGCATATTTTTAATTTCATTTGTTGTGTTTTTAATCTCTGATTATTTGTTTTTTATCTCTTTGTTAAGGGTCTCACTGATGTCCTCCACTCTTTTCTCAAGTATTTGGTATAATCTTTTTGGAGGGAAATTTGACAACTTTTATCAAATATATTTGGTGGGAAATCTCACAATACATATTAATTCATATGAAATGTGCATACCTTTGACCCATTTGCTCTACTTATAAGTATTTTTTCTGAGGAAATAATTGGACAAATATGCAAAGATGAATGTTTTAGAATGTTGGTTAAAGTATTGTTTATCATGGTAAGAATTTAGAAATAACCTAAATATTTACCAGTAAAAGATTAGTGAATCTATGATAGGTTCACTACTTGTGATAGGTTCAAACAATGTAAGGGAATACATTGTAGCAATTTAAATAATTTATTGTTGGGGTGCCTGGGTGGCTCAGTGGGTTAAGCATCTAACTTCAGCTCAGGTCATGATCTCACAGTTCTTGAGTTTGAGCCCTGCATTGGGCAATGTGCTGATGGCTCAGAGCTTGAGGCCTGCCTCAGATTCTGTGTCTCCTTTCTCTCCCCTGCTTGTGCTCTATCTCTTTCAAAAATAAATAAACATTAAAAAATTAAATAATGTATTGTTAAATAAAACAAAAAATTAAATAGACAAAATATAAATATTTATAGAAAAATTCAATGTTGGGGCGCCTGGGTGGCTCAGTCGGTTGAGCGTCTGACTTGGACTTCGGCTCAGGTCATGATCTCACGGTTTGTGAGTTTGAGCCCCACGTCAGGCCCTGTGCTGACAGCTCAGAGCCTGGAGCCTGCTTCAGATTTTGTGTCTCCCTCACTCTTTGCCCCTCCCCTGCTCATGCTCTGTCTCTCTTGGTCTCAAAAATAAATAAAAACATTGAAAAAAAAAAGAAAAATTCAATGTTAAATTTAACAAAGTTAGAGAAACTTCCAGAACCAAAGTGCAGTTCCCCAGACCAGGAGCACCACATCATCTGAGAAGGTGTTAGAAATGTAAATTCTTGGATCTAACCTTAGAATTCCTGAATTAGTGAATCTGGCTGTGAGGTTTAGCAATCTGTGTTTTAAAAGTCTCTTCCAATGATTCTGGTGCACAGTAAAGTTTAGAACCATAGCTTTAGATTTTAGGAGAACAGAAATAGAATATACAACTTTCAAATCATTAAGAGGAAAAAATGTGTTGGAAAGAAGATGCAAGCAAGTAAAAAAATGTCAGGGAAGAATAAAACAAAACAAAACAAACAAGAAACCATGGTGAATATGAAATATAAAATAAAATAATATCGTGGCAATAAGCCTAAAAATATTAATAGTTTCACATATAAATAAAGCCTAAATACACCTATAAAAAACAAAGGTTCTCTTGTTAAATACTTTCATGTTGTCAATCTAAGACTTGACTTAAAAATAAATGAACAGTTTGAAAATAAAGAAGAAAAAAGTATGAGGCAAATAAAAATTTGAAAAAGGATATATGGCAATACTAATTCAAGACCAAATAGAAATAAAGGCAAAAGCATTACAGAATAAAATGGTTATTTCATACTGATAGAAAGTTCAAACAACTGGGGGCGCCTGGGTGGCTCAGCTGGTTGGGCGACCAACTTCAGCTCAGGTCATGATCTCACGGTTCATGAGTTTGAGCCCCGTGTTGGGCTCTATGCTGACAGCTCAGAGCCTGGAGCCTGCTTTGGATTCTGTGTCTTCCTCTCTGTCCCTCCCCTGCTCACACACTGTCTCTATCTCTCTCAAAAATAAACATTAAAAAAATTTTTTAAAAAAAAGTTCAAACCAGCAAACTTATTTATTTCTTAAATAAATCATGAAAGTTCATATGGAACATGTTCCTTAGACATTAGCAGGCTAAGTAGACAAAAGTAAGTGACAACAGGTAAATTTTGAATAACATAATTTATAAACTTAATCTAATAGATACATGAAGAACTGTGTCCAACAGCACATAGGAAGTCACATAGGCCACAATCACATATGACATTGTAATACAATTAGAAATTAACAACAACAACAACAAAGGATAGGCAAACAACAACAACAAAACAGAAGTAAAAGCAAACTACAGACCTGGAAATTAAAAATTAAATCATGTTTGGAAGAAAGAAAATAAAAACTGAAATTATAAACTATTTAGAAGTGAAAAAAACAAGAATGTGGAATATTTCCTGTGGAATACAGCCAAAGTACAACCCAGAGGAAAATTTATAGTTGAAATACATTATTAGAAAAACAAGAGAGATAGAAAGTAAATGATTAAGGACACAGCTCTAGGGCTAAGGGAAAAAAAAATAAATCCAAAGTATATATCAGGAAGGAAGCAATAAAAAGAAAAGCAGAAAATAATAATTTAAAGAATAAGTAACAAGCAAAACCCTTCCATGATTGCAATCCTGATCAGTACCCAAGTATGGTTCTGTAAAAGACCAGTAAAATAGACAAACCAGCAACAAGTCTGATGAAGAAAAGGAAGAGAGGAATAACTGATAAATTATTAGGAATGACAAAAGATAACTATAGGGTAGAGGAATTTCTAAAATTATAAGAGATCATCTAATACATTGTATGGCAACCTATATGAATATTTAAATAAAATGAAATGCTTTTGTAGCAGAAATATGGATAATCGAAATCAACTGAAGAAGAACCAAAAAGTCAAATAGCACAAGAAGTATAAAAGAAATTGAGGGGCTCCTGGTGGCTTAGTAGGTTGAGCAACCAACTCTTGATTTCAGCTCAGTCATCATCCCAGGGTCATGGGAATGAGTCTTGTGTAGGGTTTTGCACTGAGTGTGGAGCCTGCTTAAGATTCTCTTTCCCCTTCTCCTCCTTTCCCCCACTCACATGCTCTCGCTCTCTCTCTAAACTAAAAAATAAAAATAAAAAAATTGAAAATATACTTACAGATAGTTTAATTCCCCATACCTATAAGAAGAAAATTTTTATACTGTGGAAACTCTTCCAGATTATACAAAATGTAGAGAAGTTTTCTAACTCATTCCACACTACAGTAGTCTCAATAGCAAAACCATGCAATAAATAGCACAGAAGACTATAGCCTATTGTCACTTATGAAATAAAAAATCCTAAATAAAATTTCAGAAAAGAGAATCTAGCAGAATATTAAAAGAACAATAAATCATGATGTAATAGGATTAACCCATTATACATGGAAGATTCACTATCAGTTTATGACTATAATAAAGGAAAAATAATAGAACTATCTGAATAGATGCCAAAAAAAATTTGGAAAAAAAATCATGAAATTGTAATAAAAACAGCAACAAAAATAACCATTTGTAAGCCAGGAATAAAAGGAAATTCCCCAACCTGATCAACGATATCTACTAGGAAAGTGCAGTGAATCAATCTTTTTTTTTTTTAATAAGCAGCAGGCAAAAGTTTATTAGATTATAAGATTAGAAAATAAGAGGAGTATGAAAGCTTTCTTTGCAGAAAGGGGGACATGTGAAAGTGAATGCCCCAGTGAATCAATCTTAATCACAATGTCCTTACCCATTTCCGCTAGAGCCCAACAAGTTTACTGTCTCTGCTTCAAATTAACATTATTTTGGGGCTCTTAGTGTCATAAGACACAAATAGAAGAGGAATAAATCTTGGAAAGGAAGAGTCATATCAAATGGTCAGTACTTGTAGGTCATATTTTCCTCCCTAGAAAATTCAAGAGAATCAATAGTAGAACTACTTGAACTGAGAGTTCAAAGTAAAAGAGGAAGATTCAAAATCAAGGTACAAAACTCAATAATTTTCCTATGTATTATCAATAAGCAATTTGAAAATGGGGAGAGGAGTTAAGATGGCAGAGCAGCATGGAGATCTGAGCTTCTCTTATCCCAGAAATACAGGTAGATGAGCACCAAACCATTTTGTATACCTAGGAAATTGATCTGAGGATTAACACAATAATCTGCATAACTTGAGCCACAGAACTCGGCTGGTACGTGGTGTGGAGAGGTGAACTGGGGTAAAGAAAAGCTGCAGAGGATAGGGAGCTGTTTTTGTGGAGAGAGGACAGAGAAAGAGAAAGGGGGAGAGTGCATTGGGATCACGGAAGAAAAGCACTCCCCCAAAAGTAGCTGGAGAGTAACACTCGCAAAGGACTGAACAAGAAATCTGTTCCTTAAAACCATTGATGGGAAGAAAGGAGAGGGTTTTAATACCATCAGGATTCTATAAACAGTGGAACACAGTCTGAAGTTTCATAGCTCAGTGCCTGGTGGTGCTCTGGTGAGGAAGTAGGACAAATCCCCAGGAGTAGGCAGTGAGGTCTGAGGGGTCTGTGTGTCACATGGAGAATAGCAGTTCCCCCTGTTTGGAGTGCATTTGGTAGAGGTCATATGGCCTTCCCTTAGGCAAAGGTCCCAGTGTACCCCAGAAAGCAGCCACATTTGCTGGAATTGGGACAAAGATACCAGAGGGCAGTGAAACCTGGTGCTGGCTATGTGTTGTGGTTCGCCATAATCTGTGAACCTCTGTCACCGCACAATCACACAGACATTTTCTGGGGCAAGCCAGCACCCAGCCATTGCTCAGTGAGACCCTCCCCTAGAGAGTCAGAATGGGTCCAAGCCACAGGGGTCTCTGAAGTGTGGAATTTTGAAACATAACTCCATCTGAGATAAAACTCTGGAGGGGGGGTGCCACCTGGCAGGCAGAGAGCTTGGACATGGACAGGGCACAGGCGCGGAGTAGACAGAAGCCTGAGACAAAGGGGGGGGTCCTTGATCACAGGTAAGTGAGAGCTTAAAGTTCCCGTGACAGAGATGAGGGAGCTGGGTGAAGCCATTTCCACCTCTCCTGCACACGCACATGTGCAAGGATATGCATGCACGCCACTCAGATCCACCATAGTAAGCTACGCAGTGGCAACTAGTGGGCTTACACCAAGCCTCACCCAGCTGTGCCCTCCAAGCACATCCCCTAGAAGACCAGCACAACTCACTCCACCTGCTTATTGTATGGACTATAAAGGGCTTCATAGTTTCAGTTCTAGGGGAGGCTGGACGTAATTTCATTCAGGTTTCATTCTGTTTGCTGGTTCATTTATTTGTTCATTTTATTTGCTTCTGTTTTTGCTTAAATTGTTTTCTTTTTTCTTTCTTTTTTTCCCTTTCTTGGATTCAGAAAGAAAAAAATATTTTTATTTTATTTTTAAAAATTTTTATTCTATTTCACTTTATTCTGTTTTATGATATAATCTTTTAATTTAAAATTTTTTCTTACCTTTTTTCCTTCCCCCCCCCACCTTTTTTTCCTCTATTCTAATCAAGCTTCTTTCAAAAATCAGATCAAAACACACAGTAGGATCTAGCTTCCTCTATTTGGCTTTTTTGTTTTGTTTTGAAAGTTTTAATTTTAATTTGTAATTTTATTAATTTTTTCTTCCTCCAAAATGACAAAATGAAGGGATTCACCCCAAAAGAAAGAACAGAAAGAAATGACATCCAGGGGCTTAATCAACACAAATATAAGCAAGATATCAGAATTAGAATTTAGAATCACGATAATAAGAATACTAGCTAGGGTTGGAAAAAGCATAGAATCCCTTTTTGTGGAGATAAAAGAAGTAAAACCTAGTCAGGGCAAAATTAAAAATGCTATAACTAAGATGCAATCTTGAATGGATGCCATGACAGCAAGGATGGATGAAGCAGAGCAGCAAATCAGCGATATAAAATATACAATTATGGAGAATAATGAAGCAGAAAAAAAGAAGGGAAACAAAGGAAATAGATCACAATAAAAGACTTAGAGAACTCAGTGACTTATTAAAATGGATTAACATCCAATTATAGGAGTCCTGGAAGATGAAGAGAGAGAAAAAAGGACAGAAGATTTGTGTGAGCAAATTATAGTGGAAAACTTTCCTAATCTGAGGAAGGACACAGACATCAAAATCTAAGAAGCACAAACTCCCATTATATTCAATAAAAACCAACCATCACCAATGCATATTATAGTCAAATTCACAAATACACAGATAAGGATAGAATTATGAAAACAGCAAGGGAAAAAAAAAGTCCTTAACCTTTAAGTGAAAACAAATCAGGTTTGCTGCAGACCTATCCAAAGAAACTTGGCAGGCCAGAAAGGAGTGGCAGGATATATTTCAATATGCTGAATCAGAAAAATATGCAGCCAAGAATTCTTTTTCCAGCAAGCCTGTCATTCAAAATAGGAAAGATAAAGGGTTTCCCAGAAAAACAAAAACTAAAAGAGTTTGTGACCACTAAACCCACCCTGCAAGAAATTTTAAGTGGGGCCCTTTGAGTAGAGAAAAGACAAAACAAAACAAAAAAGACCAAAAACAATAAAGACTAGAAAGGACCAGAGAACACCACCAGAAACTCCAAGTCTACAAGCATCATAATGGCAATAAATTCATATCTTTCAGTACTCACTCTAAATGTCAATGGACTAAACGCTCCAATCAAAAGACATAGGGTGTCAAAATGGATAATAAAATAAGACCCATATGTATGCTGTTTACAAGAGACTCATTTTATACCTAAAGACACCTGCAGATTGAAAGTAAGTGGATGGAGAACCATCTAGCATTCTAATGGTCATCAAAAGAAAGCTGCAGTAGCCATACTTATATCAGACAAACTAGATTTTAAAGAAAGGCCTGCAATAAGAGATGAAAAGGGGCATTATATAATAATCAAGGGGTCCATCCACCAGGAAGATCTAACAATTGTAAATATTTATTCCCCCTACGTGGAATCACCCAGATATATGAATCAATTAATCACAAACATAAAGAAACTAATTGATAATAATATCGTAATAGTAGGAGACTTCAAAACCCCACTTACAGCAATGGACAGGTCATCTAAATAGAAAACCAACAAGGAAACGATGGCTTTAAATGACACACTGGACTGGATGGATTTAACAGATATATTCAGAACACATCATCCTAAAGCAGCAGAATACACATTCTTCTTGAGTGCACATGGAACATTCTCCAGAATAGATCACATACGGGTCACAAATCAGCTCTCAACAAGGACAAAAAGATTGAGATCATACCTTGCATATTTTCAGACCATAATGCTATAAAACTCTAAATCAACCACAAGAAAAAATTTGGAAAGATAATGAATACTTGGAGATTAAATAACATTCTACTAAAGAATGAATGGGTTAGCCAAGAAATGAAAGAGAAAATTAAAAAGTACGTGGAAGCCAATGAAAATGAAACATGAGAGCCCAAAATCTCTGGGAGGCAGCAAAGGTGATCATAAGAAGGAATTACATAGCAATCCAGGCCTTCCTAAAGAAGGAAGAAAAGTCTCAAATATGCAACCTAACCTTATACCTAAAAGAGCTGTAAAAAGAACAGCAAATAAAGCCCCAAACCAGCAGAAGAAGGGAAATAATAAATATTAGAGCAGAAGCCAATGATATCAAAATAAAAAAAAATAGTAGAACAGATCAATGAAACCAGGAGCTTGTTCTTTGAAAGAGTTAATAAAATTGATAAACCTCTAGCCAGACTGATCAAAAAGAAAAAGGAGAGGACCCAAATAAATAAAATCACTAATGAAAGAGGAGAGATCACAACCAATACCACAGAAATACAAACAATAATAAAGGAATATTATGAGCAATCATATGCCCACAAATGGGCAATCTGGAAAAAATGGACAAATTCCTAGAAACATATAAACTACCAAGACTGAAACAGGAAGAAACAGAAAATTTGAACAGACCCATAACCAGTAAAGAAATTGAATCAGTAGTCAAAAATCTCCCAACAAACAAGAGTCCAGGGTTTGATGGCTTTGCAGGGGAGTTCTACCAAACATTTAAAGAAGAGTTAACACCTATTCTCTTGAAGCTGTTCCAAAAAATAGAAATGGAAGGAAAATTTCCAAACTCATTCTATGAAGCCAGCATTACCTTGATTACAAAATCAGACAAAGAACCCACTGAACAGAAACCAATTTCCCTGATGAATATGGGTGCAAAAATTCTCAACAAGATACTAGCAAACCGAATCCAACAATACATTAAAAGAATCATTCACCACGACCAAGTGGGATTTATTCTTGGGATGCAGGGCTGGTTCAATATCCGCAAAACAGTGTGATTCATCACATCAAAAAAAGAAAGGATAAGAACCACATGATCCTCTCAATAGATGCAGAGAAACATTTGACAAAATACAGCATCCCTTCTTGATAAAAACCCTCAAGAAAGTAGGGATAGAAGGATCATACCTCGAGATCATAAAAGCCATATATGAACAACCCAATGTCAATATCATCCTCAATGGGGAAACTGAGAGCTTTCCCCCTAAAGTCAGGAACATGACAAGGATGTCCACTCTCACCACTGTTATTCAACATAGTATTGGAAGTCTTAGCCTCTGCAATCAGACAACACAAAGAAATAAAAGGCATCCAAATGGGCAAGGAGGAAGTCAAACTCTCACTCTTCACAGACAACATGATACTCTATCTGGAAAACCCAAAAGACTCCACCAAAAAACTGTTAGAATTGACCCACGAATTCAGCAAAGTTGCAGGATGTGAATCAATATACAGAAATCAGTTGCATTTCTATATGCCAATAATGAAACACCAGGAAGAGAAATCAAGAAATTGATTCCATTTACAATTGTACCAAAAATCATAAAACACCTAGGAATAAACCTAACCAAAGAGATGAAAAATCTGTACACTGACAAGTATAGAAAGCTTATGAAAGGAATTGAAGAAGATGCAAAAAAATGGAAAAACTTTCCATGCTCATGGATTAGAAGAACAATATTGGTAAAATGTCAATACTACCCAAATCAATCTACATATTCAATGCAATCCCTATCAAAATAACACCAGAATTATTCACAGAGATAGAACAATCATTAAATTTGCATGGAACCAGAAAAGACCCCAAATAACCAAAGCAATTTGAAAAAGAAAAGCAGAGCTGGAGGCATCACAATTCCAGACTTCAAGCTGTATTACAAAGCTGTAATCATTAAGACAGTATGGTACTGGCAGAAAAACAGACACATAGATCAATGGAACAGAATGGAGAACCTAGAATGGACCCACAAACGTATGGCCAACTAATTTTTGACTAAGCAGGAAAGAATATCCAATGGAATAAAAACAAATGGTGTTGGGAAAACTGGACAGGGACATGCAGAAGAATGAATCTGGGCCACTTTCTTACACCATAAACAAAAATAAACTCAAAATGGATGAAAGACCTAAACATAAGACAGGAGGCCATCAAAATCCTAGAGGAGAAAACAGGCAACAACCTCTCTGACCTTGGCTGCAGCACCTTCTTACTTGACATGTCTCTGGAGACAAGGGAAACAAAAGCAAAAATGAACTATTAGGACCTCATCAAGATAAGAAGCTTCTGCACAGCCAAGGGCACAATCAGCAAAACCAAAAGGCAACCGACAGAATGGGGGAAGATATTTGCAAGTGACATATCAGATAAAGGGTTAGTATCAAACATAAAGAACTTATCATAATAAATAACCCCAAAACAAATAATCCAGTGAATAAATGGGCAAAAACATGAATAGACACTTTTCCAAAGAAGACATCCAGATGGCTAACAGACACATGAAAAAATGCTCAACATCACCCATTGTCAGGGAAATACAAATCAAAACCACAATGAGATATCACCTCACACCTGTCAGAATGGCTAACATTAACAACTCAGGCAACAACAGATGATGGCAAGGATGTATTGTTGGTGGGAATGCAAACTGGTGCAGCCACTCTGGAAAACAGTATGGAGGTTCCTCAAAAAATTAAAAATAGAACTACCCTACTATCTAGCAATTGCACTACTGGGTACTTACTCAAAGAATACAAAAAACACTAAATCAAAGGATACATGCACCCCTATGTTTATAGCAGCACTATTGACAATAGCCGAAATATGGAAAGAGCCCAAATGTCCATCAACTGATGAATGGATAAAGAAGATGTGGTATATATACATAATGGAATATTACCTGGGAATCAAAATGAATGAAATCTTGCCATTTATAACAACATGGATGGAACTAGAATGTATTATGCTAAGCAAAATAAGTCAGAGAAAGACAAATATATGATTTCACTCATATGTGGAATTTAAGATACAAAACAGAGGAACATAAGGAAAGGGAAGCAAAAATAATGTAAAAACAGAGAGGGAGAAAAGCCACAAGAGATTCTTAAATACAGAGAACAAACTGAGGGTTGCTGGAGGGGAGTTGGGTGGGGGGGAAGGGCTAAATGGTTGATAGGTATTGAGAAAGGCGCTTGTTGGGATGAGCACTGGGTGTTATATGTAAATGATGAATCACTAAATTCTATTCCTGTAATCATTTAAAAAAACAGCAACAATAAAAACAATTTAAAAAAGTGATGGGACAAGAATATATCTCAATGGAATTAAGATAAAAGACCTAGAAATAAATTAAGTAAATATTAAATACTTTTATGAAGAGAAATATAAAACTTTTCTGGAAGATATGAAAAAAACCTGAATAAATGGAGAGACATATGCATTTTCCTAGATGGGAAGACTCAATGTTTACAGTTGTCTGATGTCTTAAATTTAATCTCTTAAAATCAATGTAGTCTCAGTCCCAATCCCAAGAGGATTCTTTATGGAACTTGAAAAGTGAATTTTGAAGTTCATAAAATGAGAAGATAATGCTAAGAAACTGTTGGGAGAAAATGAGCTTTAGTGGAAGACTTGCTCTATTGAATACCAAGATGTGTTATAAAGCAATATGTACTAGTTATCTATTGCTGTGTAACAAAGTGCCTCCAAATCTGGCATTTTAAAACAACAGAGGGGTGCCTGGGTAGCTCTGTTGGGTATCAGACTTTGGCTTAGATCATGATCTCACCGTTCCCGAGTTTGAGCCCCATGTTGGGCTCTGTGCTGATAGTTCAGAGCCTGGAGCCTGTTTTGGATTCTCTCTCTCTCTCTCTCTCTCTCTCTGACCCTCCCCCTCTTACACTATGTCTCCCTCTCTCTCTCTCTCTCTCTCAAAAATAAATAAAACATTAAAAAATAAAATGAAATAACAGGTATTTATTGTGTCACGCAGTTTCTGAGGATCAGTAATCTGGAATGACTTAGCTGGCTGAGGGTCTCTCTTGAAGTTGCAATCAAGATGTCAGTCAGCGCTGCAGTTATCTGAAGGGGCTGGAAAATCTATTTCCAAGCTCACACATGTGCCTGTTGGTGGGAGGCTTCTGTTCTTTGCCATAACAGCCTCTCTACAGGCTGCTTATAGGACAGGGCATCTGGTTTTTCCCAGTGCAAGTGATGGGAGAGAGGGAAATCCAAAACGGAAGTGACATACAATCTCCTCTGTCATATGCTATTGATTGCACAGACCAGCCTTGGTATAAGAGAAGAGGGGACTATACAAGACTGAATACCAGGAGGCAGGAATCATTGGGAGCACCTTGGCAGCTGCCCACCACATGATAGTTATACACAAGTGTGGTATTGGTACTGGAAGAGACAAATAGACCAAAAGAAAAGCACAGAGATTCAGAAACTGACCTGGGCATATATGGGAATTCAGCTTATCTTAAAAGGGTAAATTTAAATCCGCGAGGAGAACTGACAATTCAATACACTGTGATATGAAATTCACTATCCAGTTTTAAAAAGGATCACATTAGACTCATACTGCATACCATACCCCTAAGTAAATTTCAGAAAAGGAGCTTAAAAAATACATACACATTTATTTGAAATAAATATAGGAGGATATTTTTAATCAGCTTACTTTCCAAGCAAGGTACTAAAGCTTTAAAGCAACATATTGACATATATGGGTTCACTGTAGTAAAAACAAACAAAACCCCACAAAACAAATAATAATCTGTTAAGACAAATTTAAAGAGTAAAGCTGTGAAAAAGCAGTTAACATGCATTTTATACAAAAACATATTTTACCCAGGTTATATAAATAGCTCCCATAATCAATAAGGAATAAGGACAAGATTAGTAGTAAAACCAGCAAAGAACGTAAACAAAATAATTCAAGGGAGAAGAGCTATAAATGGCAAATGAACATAAGACATAAATTTCATTAGCAACCAGGCAATGCAACTGTAAAAGATCATTTTACCTCTCAGAATGGCAAAAATTTTAAATATGGGTATGATCAAGATATAGGGAAGTGAATGTTCATGTTATTGGAGGGGTATATGTTAGTGAGACCTTTTTGGAAGGCAGTTTAGTAAGATCCATTAAAATTTTAAACGTTAGGTGTGCCTGGGTGGCTCAGTTGGTTAAGCATCTGACTTCAGCACAGGTCACAATCTCATGGTTCGCGAGTTCGAGCCCCACGTTGGACTCTGTGCTGACAGCTCAGAACCTGGAGCCTGCTTCAGATTCTGTGTCTCCCTCTCTCTCTGCCCCTCCCCTGCTTATTCTCTTTCTCTCTCTCTCAAAAATAAACATTAAAAACTTTTTTTTAAATGTGAATAATTCCAAGGCAGCATCACCTGTCTAGAAATTTATCCTGTGGGAATACTTACATGTGCACAAAGATGTACGTGTAAGGATGCACATTGTAACATTGTTTTAATTCAGTAACAAAATGAAAATAACCAATTAATACAGGCATGGCTTAACAAATTGTGGGAAATTTATCCCATGGAATACCATGCCTGTTGTTGAAAACTGTTGAAAAGAATGAGCTAAACTTAATGCATTGAATGAAAATACCTGCAGGAAGTACTGTCAGTGAAAAAAATTTGTCACAGAATAGTACTTCTGGTATGTTCCCCTTTACTACATATAAATGCATTATATCTCTGTGCAGAGAAAAACTAAAAGGCTGCCCACTGAACTTTAAAAAAATATTTTAACATTTATTTATTATTGAGAGACAGAGAGACATAGAGCATGAGGATGGGAGGGCAGAGAGAGGGGGAGACACAGAGTCTGAAGCAGGCTCCAGGCTCTGAGCCGTCAGTATAGAGCCAGATTGGGGACTCAAACTCACAAACCATGAGATCATGACCTGAGCTCAAGTCAGACGCTTAACCCACTGAGCTCCCCAGGTGGCCCAGAACTTTGAAAGTACTACTCTTCTGGGGCACCTGGGTTCAGCGGGTTAAGTGTCTGACTTCAGCTCAGGCCATGATCTTAGGATTCATGAGCTTGAGCCCTGCATCAGGTTCTCTGCTGTCAGTTCAGAGCCTGATTCAGATCCTCTGTCTCCCTCTCTCTGCCCCTCCTCTGCCTCACATATGCTCTCTCTCTCTTATAAATAAACAAACATCAAACAAACAAACAAATAAAGAAAGAAAAGTAGTACTTTCCTAAGAAAGATTTGGGAGTGAGGATGGGTGGCAAAAGGGATAAGTACATCTTTTAGTCTACATAACTACATATTTTAAAACTTTCACAATGAGAGCATTCATATACAATTTATGTATTTGTAAGATAATTTTTTTAAAAAAATGAATAGGTTTTAGGGCATCAAATTCAAGATGGCAGACTGAGAATATTCATCAACTACAGTTTTCTCTCTAGGCCCTATTCAAACTATAGAAAACTCATTTTTAAAATTTTTTTTAAATTTTTTTAATGTTTTTATTTATTTTTGAGACAGAGCACAAGCAGAGGAGGGGCAGAGAGAGAGGGACACACAGAATCTGAAGCAGGCTCCAGGCTCTGAGCTGTCAGCACAGAGCCTGACGCGAGGCTCTAACTCACGGATTGTGAGATTGTGACCTGAGCCGAAGTTGGACGCTCAACCTACTGAGCCACTCAGGCGCCCCGAAAAACTCATTATTTTAAAAGGTATGAGATCATAATAGCATTGCAAAAGAAGAGAACGTGCCATTGGCAGAACAGAAAAATTGGGAAACTCCTAGAAGATAAAAATTAGATAGAGCCAATATATAAATCAACAGAGAAACTAGAACAACAACCTTAGAACCAAAACATCAAAGATACGTTCTTTCCGAGGAACGCCAGGAAGCTCCAATGTCAGAATCAGTGAATTATGAAAGGCAGGGATGGCTTGTAAAGTTAATGAACAGGGCAATTAACTGGTACTCTTTCCACATTAGGAACACAGGATCAAACAGATTCCAGACCTTCCTCAAACAGTGCGTCCGGAATGGCTAGCACTGTGGCCAAACTGCAGGTACTCACAGCTGAAAAAAAAAAAAAAAAAGAAAGAAAATAAAAGAAAAGAAAAAGAAAAGAGGGACTTGTTTGGAGAGGAGAGGGCTCCCTGGATAGTTGTTGGGCCTGATGAATAAACAGACCTGAGCTGAGCGGCTACCAGGTGTCCACAGCAGAGGCTAAGGAAAAAACAATCAAATGCAGGAGAACTTTGGTCAACGTTCTGCCAACCTTGGCTGTTGTCACCATGAAACTTAGAGGAATCAGCCTGATGAAGTACCTGTCCACTAACTGGGAGCCTGCCATCTGTCCTCCTGTAGGGGAACCGGGACTGCCTGACTCAGGGGAAACCCAGACCACTGGTTAGTATGAATCCCCCTGTCTCTTCACTCATCAACAGCAACAAAGGGGAGCTCTCACGCAGGTGCTGGAAGTATGGATGCAGTGATGGTCACTGCAGTGTTGTTTGTAACAGGGAAAATGAATAAACAGATGAAGGAAGGTTGGGAGATAGACGATTTGCACCAATAGGGGAATGCTTGGATAAGCTACTGTATGCTCTTATTATGAAACTGACATGGAAATCTATCTGTACTATTTTATTGAGTGAAGACCAGTTTGTGAAAGAGTATATGTGATGCTGTCTTTAGTTAAGAAGTCTAACCCCCTCTCTGGGAAGGTTCTAGAAAAATATTCGATAAACTGTGGACAGTGATTATACTAGGGAATAGGAGTTTGAAGGGGAAGAGGGAGGAGTTGAGGGTGGGTCTTTTGACCTTACTGATAGTGTTTGAAATCTGTATTGAAGAGCAAATACTGTTTTGTAAATAAGTATTCACAAATAAGTAAAAAAGTATTATTTTACAAGTATCATTCTGTAAAAATAATTACAGTAGGAAAAGGTAGTTACAACACACACATATACACCTACACACACACACACACACACACACACACACACACTTGCCTGGAAAAGTCCACATAAAAAAATATCAGCAGTGTTTATTTCTAAGGCAGTAAGCTTAAAGATTTGTACATTCTTTATCCTGTTCTGTGTTATCTAATATCTTCCCAGTGATTATCGATCTGATCATAATCAGATCAATAAAAACTATTTCAATTAAAAAACAAAACTTTGGGGCACCTGGATGGCTCAGTCGGTTAAGTGTCTGACTTCAGCTTAGGTCACCATCTTGCAATTCGTGAGTTCCAGCCCCAAGCTGGGCTCTGTGCTGACAGCTCAGAGCCTGGAGCCTAGTTCAGATTCTGTGTCTCCCTCTCTCTCTGCCCCTCCCCCGCTCACACTCTGTCTCTCTCTCAAAAATAAATAAACATTTTTAAAAAAAGCTTAAAATTTTTTTTTAAAGTTCATTCATTTATTTCAAGAGAGAGAAAGAAAGAGATATGAGCATGGGAGGGACACAGAGAGAGATGGAGAGAGAGAATCCCAAGAAGGCTCAGCATGGTCAGCGCAGAGCCCAACCAGGGCTCAGACTCTCTAACCAGGAGATCATGACCTGAGGTGAAACCAAGAGTCAGATGCTCAGTGGACTGAGCCACCCAGGTGCCCCGCCGCGCAAAAATACAAAACTTGTTAAAAGTTGAGCGTCTTTGGGGCGCCTGGGTGGCTCAGTCAGTTAAGCCTCCGACTTCAGCTCGGGTCACGATCTCACGCTCCGTGAGTTCGAGCCCCGTGTCGGGCTCTGGGCTGATGGCTCAGAGCCTGGAGCCTGCTTCCAATTCTGTGTCTCCCTCTCTCTCTGCCCCTCCCCCGTTCATGCTCTGTCTCAAAAATAAATGAACGTTAAAAAAAAAAAAAAGTTGAGTGTCTTTTGCTACTTTTTCAATATTAGACAGAAATACTAAAGAGTCATTATGTGTCTGAAAGCCCTAACCTTGAATGCGGGATTGTGCCTTCAGAATTAGATATTAGGGCATTTAAATTTGACCACTAGATCAAATGTTAGGGTTGAGGACAATTAAGTGCTGATTAAGTGTTTAACAATGCCCCACCCCACCCTCACCCCCACACCAGAACAAGCACCCTGATTTGTCACGTTTGTGGATCTTGGTATAAACACTCCCACCGCACCAGATGCTAGTGATTTCCCTGCTGAGCAGGGACAGGTAGGCATGAGGGGCTCTCACCTGGGACTACTAGCCACCTCCAACGCACTACTGAGGGTGAGAGACTGGTGAGCTGGGATTTTTGACTCAGATCGTCTGGCTTGACTTTCCGCTCTTGTCCCTTCTCCTCGGTCACTTGGCAAGCAGGCCTGAAGAGGCGAAGTTGGAGGGGGCACTGGCCAGGTAAGTGTGGAAGCACCGAGAAGGCGGCTGCACTGCCTCGCTGCCCGCCAGAGGGGTAGGGTGGGGAGTGTTATCCACGGGCTTATTGCAGATAGGAGCCTCCATTTTGGTTTTTTAAAAATGGAACAGTTAGAGTGATTTCCACCTCCTTCCCTTGCCCCTAAGCTTTAGCACCTTGAGGGCCTGTTGCCTGCACAGTTGGGTACAGGAAGTTAGGAAGCAGAGATGTGTATTTGAGGTGCAGACTGATGAAATGAATTAAAGTCAACACCAGGACCACCTGTACTCAATTCCAGTAAAGTCTGTCTGCTCAGAATCGATGTCTCAATAGCTCCTCTTTTATTATTATGTAAGTGTTCCAGTGCACATGACTGTGCTCTGGCTGTGCTTAACCTTTGGTGCTACCTTCAGAAAGCAAAGGAAAACAGGCTAAAATCAGGTCGTCTGTGCCCTTGGACGCAATTTAAAGCAGGAGAAAAATTAGAGGCAATTTTCCTCTCCCTGCATGCCTATTTATTGCCACCCACTCCCCCGGTGGAAATCTCCATTTGCACTGACTTTGCCCCTCTCGGGACAACCTCTCCATGGAGAAGCATAAGCATCATCTCTTTTTTTCTGAGCAAATCAAGCCCTACGCTGCCCTCACCCCCCTCCATCTACCTGGATTCCCTCCCTGAGTGGAACCCAGTGCATTTGCTCCTCCTGGTCACTGTCCTCACTGTTCCTTGCATTGTCCATGTAGCCAAAAACGGGGAGATAAAAAGGTCCCCAGTCACAAAGCAGAGGTGGGGAAAGGGTAGCCAGGACTCTGATTATTTCCACTTAAGGAAACCACAAGAGAAAAAAGTTTCTTTGGTCAACTTCAGGGGAGTTATGGCTCTAGACTAAGATGAACACCACCCTTGAAGCTTTGCATTTTGGAACACCCAGATTACATTTCCAAACACTTCATTTGGGGGGTGGGGCGCCTGGGTGGCTCAGTCGGTTAAGCGTCTGTCTTCAGCTCATGATCCTGTGCTCCGTGAGTTCGAGCTCCATGTCAGGCTCTGTGCTGACAACTCAGAACCTGGAGCCTGCCTCAGATTCTGTCTCTCCCTCTCTCTGCCCCTCCCATGCTCATGCTCATGCTCTGTCTCTCAATTAAAAAAAAAAGTTAAAAACACTTTATTTGGGTCAATAACAGTTGGTGTTAATTTTTATAGCTTTTTACAGTAAATTTTTAATAACAGCTTTATTTTTTTAAGGGAAGCATATATGCATAGTTGATAGTTTGGTAAACATGTATCTGCATTTACAGAAGTAGAAAATTTTTGTCTACACATGCATTATATACCAATATGAATACATTTATATATAAATGTGACTTTTTTTTCCTAATTTTTAATTTAGATTTGAATAAATTCATCATCACTGAGTGATTGGGCTGGGGGAAGTCAAGATGTTTTTGTGGTTTAAAAATGGAATTCTAGAGAACAGCTGTATTTCCTTGATAGAAGCAGTAGACCATTTCTGAAATGTTATGGTAAAAATAAGAGAGTAAACTCTGAACCAGTAGTTCTCATCCTACTTTTCTCCCAAGCATGCTGGAAAGTATGACACCAGTCACTGCAGAATAATGGGTGACCATGACAAAGGACTCTCAGGGAGTGGTGTGGGGATGGGCATAGTGGTCCTGCTAAGGAAGCTTAATAGAATAAGATGGGGTGAAGAGAAAGGGGAATATTAGAACTTAATTTTATCCTAAAATGAAGAAATATTTATTAATTCTGCTTATAAGAGTTGATGTGCATGAAAATAAGTATAAATAAGTATGCATGTATTAATTTAAGACCTATTTATTGAGGGCCTACTATGTGCATCAGTGGACAAAATGGCTGACGAGGTGCCATATAGTTTACCTTCTACTTGGGTAGAAATGGGAGGAAAGAGAGAGAATGAAATTTGTCAGATGTTGATAAGATGATGGAGGACAATCCATCAGGATAAAGGGGATCATTCTTCTAGGTAGAATGGTCAAGGGAAAGTCTTTCTGATAATGGAATGAATTTGAACAGAGATGTCAATAAAGGGGCCCAAACCATGAAGATATGTGGGGAAAGAGCACTCTAGGCAGGGGAAGCAGCATGCTTGCTAAAGGCTAGCAGGAAGGCCGGGGTGGCTGGGCACAGGGTGGAGGCATAGAGTGCCATGTGATGGGAGCTGAGGTCAGAGACGTAGCTAGCTCCAGGTGATGTCTTCACATCAGCCTTCAGGCCACTGCTGGGACTTTGACTTTTGCTTTGAGTAGAGGGAAAGGCAGTGGGGGCCTTGAGAGAAGAGTGACCTCGTGTGACTTACATTTAAAAGAACTGGGTCTACCTGGTTGAGAACAGGCAGCAAGGGTGGCAATGTGGAGAGACGAGCTAGTTCACTAGCTACAGGAGCTGTTGTCATGGTTTAAATGAGGCCAAGGCCAGTGGCAGTAGAGATGGTAAGAAGCAGTCAATGCCACATATATCATTTAAGGTGGTGCCAATAAGTAGAGAGCCAGGACTTGGTGAGGCAAGCAAGGCAGCATGGGTGGAGAATTTCAGGAGGCACACTCACTTGGAGACATGTCATGGAGGAGGTGAGAAGGGACCAGTTGGCTTATCTGAGCACACAGTTCATTCCTAGTAACTGGAGGGCAAGAATATATGGCATAGAGTGGGTGTCTTGGTAGATGTGGGGATGGAGGAAGTGGAAGTGTTCTTTAGACTGATAAGTTTTTTTCAATAGGGTAAAAAGCAAGGTCAACAGCTGAGTGAGCTTGGGGAGAAGTAAAGGTTTAAGGACTGTGAAGAAGGGGTGACAAAAATCTCCTAGGATAGTAAAAGTGAATAAACCGAGGATATGTGGTAGGATTGGCAGATGTTACCAAAGCCCCACCTCCCCTAAAGTTAGCAGCTGTGGGGCTGGATTTGGGGCTGCATGCTCAGAGTTATTTAGCTATTTACTTATTTTACTGATAGAGAAGTCTGAAGACCACAGCTCTAGATCCTATATGATCTACCGTACTGGCTTTAAAAGCCACACTTGAAAATTTAATTTTTGGAAATTTAACAATCACTGCCACACTGTCTGATAAATCAGAGCCTGGAATAATCATTTGAAAATCATTAATCAGCACTAATGACATCTCTCTACAGATTTTGGTTTCAGATAAAAATAAACCACAGGATCCCAGAACATACTGCTCTCTCAGTTGCTAGGACAGTCTTCTGAAAGCTTCTATAAATTCCTAACAGCACTCCCTTTCCTTTGGGACTGAGACTTGCCCAAAGAACCTCTGTCAGCATATTTGCCAACTGAATCTTCCAAATTGTCCAACAAAATGTACAATTAAGAATTATCACATTATTATTACTGAATGTATGCAGTTCAGTGCTGTTTTTAGGTTCCTGTGTATCAACTAAGAATGATTGCAATCAGCCAACCTCAGGCATATAACTCCCCCCCCCACCCCATTACTAAATTTAATCTTACCTCAAGCCCCCATTTCTGTTGACAGCAAAAATGTAACCCAGTCCTTTCTAGTCAGATTCAGTCACCTCAGAGATTTCCCAGTTAATTCAGAGAACCATCTCTCCTGGTCTCCCTTGAGTTCGGTGTCTATAGGGGAGAGGGGCAGCTGAGGGAAGGAGCCCAAGGCACCCATGTGGAGGAGTGTCAGATCCTGAATGCTTCTCTGTCCTCTCCACTTTATCCTGACATGTAACTTGTTTCTCTGGTCATTGGTCGGCAGCCTCTGTTCTGCAGAAACCAGGGGTCTGGCTGTGGATGCCAACCTTTGTCATTCAGGCTGCTCCTTCCAATGGCATCCTCTCCTGACACCCTCAGAGCCCCTTCACATCCATCACTCCTCTTTCTGCCACTTTTGCAACCCTCCTAGAGCAAGGGAAACCTTGGGAAGCCTTGTCCCTCTGGATCTAAGGAAGACTTAGAAGATTAGCTGACATAGTTGGTGCCATATCTGTCACATGGTTGCTGCTCCTTGCTGACACTAAGGACGGCTCTGGGAAGTCTGCTGCCTCCCCGCAATCACTGGGATATGACTCAAACCTATAGGGTTTCCCTTGGGTCCCCTCCTGTGGTTATGCTGAGTGGAGGTACAGCACAACGTCCCAGTAACTAAATCCCTTATGTGAGACTAACTTTAATTCTTTTGAAGCAGGAACACTGGCTCTTCCTCAATCGAGGAATCTCCCCAGCTATTTTGCTTATGGCATAAACCTTGTGCACTGAGTCCTTTCCTTTTCAGATCTGAATAGACCCCTAAAAGAACAGACTCTTGCTATTGAATTCCTTGGCTTTCCAGTCTATTCAAGAGCCTATTTTAGAAACTGAGAGGCCAAATCTGTCTTTTGTTCTCCATGATCTGCCTTTCTAAGCATCACTCAGCCCCATAATCTAGTTTTAATGGTGGAAAAGCCATGGGGTAAAAAGCAATTACCCTACATTTAAACTAAATATTACTTTATTATACCTGCTCCTGTATAAAGGAAGACTAATTTCAGGGGCTTAAAGGGATGGGAGTCAATGGAGCCAATCAGAAAATTGAAGGCCAATCAGAAAAAGATGGAGTTGGAAACTGATTTCCAGCTCTATACCTGCCATCAGAAATCTCTGGGGTCTTTTCAACAAGACACAAGCCTGAGCCCCACACCTGGAACTACTAATTCAGAAGGCATCCATATATATATATTTTTAACTCCCAATATTCACACTGGTGATTCTGATGTGTACCAATGACTGGAAGCCATGGGTTAGGAAACACCTGTGGCCTCCAACCATTCATAAAGAGGTGGCCTGGGAGAGGAGCTAGAAGCATCTAGAATCAGGTACATAATCTGGAGTTGGGGTTCACCTATCACCACTGCTCATAGCAGAATGTGCAGATAACCCCAAACAAAGGATCAGGAGGCCAAGAGGAAAACGAACAGGAAATAAGCCAGAGCAAGGGAGCAGGTGCCAGGAAAGTCATGAGAACATAGAGTGTGCAGAGAAATTGGCAAGCAAGAGCACTGAAAGAATGGAGGTAGAGAATCTGGAACCAGGAGCTCTTGATTCTTTGTTGACCTTCTGCCACCAACAAGGAAGATTCTAGTAATTTTTCTGCATTATCAGGGATGAGTTCTAGGAGATTTTAGTCAACAACTTCTCACTTCTGAGAGATGTGGACATCAGGCTACAGAATTACTGTACTAGCCTATACCTGGTGTGCTGTCCGAGACCAGAGGGAAAGGGGCAGTTGGGACAAGGAAATGGGTAGATAGGAAGCTAAGCTAAATTTGGATAGGTTGACAGGTAGAAGGAATCTTTTCAGGCTACAGGGATTCTGGAGCCAAAAGAAACCTATGTCTGATTGAGAGGACCAAGTACTGTACTTCCTACCTTCTATCTATGCCCCAGAATCAAAGTACTCATTTTGAGTACCTTTGTTGATATTTCCTGAATACTAATGGTATTGCAACTATTTTTAATTAAAAAGAAACCTCCCCAAGAAAACATTAAATTTAGCAGATAGTGCATGCTGCATATTCTGATTTTTTTATTTAAACCTTTTTGTAATGATTATTTTTGAGAGAGAGAGAGAGAGCAAGAGTGAGCGAGTGAGCATGAGTGGGGGAGAGGCAGAGAGAGAGGAAGACATAGAATCTGAAGCAGTCTCCAGGCTCTGACTTGTCAGCACAGAGCCTGATGCAGGGCTCCAACCCACGAACCATGAGATCATGACTTGAGCTGAAGTCAGAGGCTGAACTGACTGAGCCACCCCAGGTACCCTGATTTTAAAAATAAACACAAAACTACCTTGAACCAGTGGAAGCACCTGCTCTGTGTGAGGCAACTAACTTCTTTCTGTTTTTAAAGTAACAGTCAAGCTAGTGAATGAGAGATCACTTACCTAAACTCATGTCAATGTATATAGATTTATTTATTTTATTTTTGATTGTAGTAAAATATAAAATTTATTATTCAAAATTTATTATTTTATTTTTTAATGTTTTTGTTTATTTTTGAGAAAGACAGAGCATGAGTTGGGGAGGGACAGAGAGAGAGAGGGAGATACAAAATCTGAATCAGGCCCCAGGCTCTGAGCTGTCAGTGCAGAGCCCGACATGGGGCTCAAACTTGTGAACCGTGAGATCATGACCTGAGCCAAAGTTGGGCCCTCAGCCATCTGAGCCACCGAGGCACCCTAATTTTAACCATTTTAAACATACAATTCAGTAGTGTTAAATATATTCATATTGTTGTACAACAAATATCTAGAACTTTTTTATTTTGCAAAACTAAAACTCTGTATCCATTGAATGCTCTTCATTGTTTCCTCCTTTCAACCCCTGGCAAATACCATTTTGCTTTTTGTCTGTATGATTTGCTGGCTCTAGATACCTTATGAAAGTAGAGTACAGTATTTGTCTTTTTGTGAGTGGCTTATTTAACTTAATACGGTGTCCTCAAAGTTCATTTGTATTATAGCATGTATCAGATTTTCCTTCCTTTTGAAGACTGAATAATATTGCATATTGCATTTTGTTTATTGATTCATCCATTGATCGGCCTTTGGGTTGCTTCCACTTCTGGCTATTGTGAATAATGCTGCCCTGAACATGGGTGTTCAAGCCTTTTCTTTTGATTCTTTCGGATATATACCCAGAGGTACTATTGCTGTATCATATGGTAATTCTATTTTTAATTTTTTGAGGAACTGTCACACTGGTTTCTGCAACAGCTGTATGATTTTATATTCCCACCAGCAGCGGGACAAGAATTCCATTTTCTCTACAACCTCACTGACAGTTGTGGGGTGCCTGGGTGGCTCAGTCGGTTAAGCATCCAACTTCGGCTCAGATCGTGATCTCACAGTTCGTGCATTTGAGCCCCTCTGTGCTGACAGCTCAGAGCCTGGAGCTTGCTTGGGATTCTGTGTCTCCTCTCTCTGTCCTCCCAACTTGCACTCTGTATCTCTCTCTCTCAAAAATAATAAATAAACATAAACCTCACTGACAGCTGTTACTTTCTGCTTTTTTTTTTCCTGATAGCATCTCTCCTAATGGGTATGTGGTGATATCTCATTGTGGTTTTGATTTGCATTTCCCTCATGATTAATGATGTTGAACATGTCTTTATATACTTGTTGGTCATTTGTGTATCTTCTTATGAGAAATATATATTCAGGTCCTTTGCCCATTTTTTAATTGGGTTGGTTTTTTGTTGTGTTTTGTTTTGAGTTATAGGAGTTCTTTATATATTCTGGATATTAACCCCTTATCAAATGTGTGATTTACAAGTATTTTCTTCTATTCTGAAGGTTGCCTTGTCAATCTGTTGATTGTGTCCTTTGAAGTATAGAAGTTTTAAATTTTGATGTAGTGCAATTTGTTTTAATTTTTGTTGCCTATTCTTTTTGTGTGGTATCCAAGAGATCATTGCCATATCCAGTGCAATAAAGTTTTTACCTGATGTTTTTTTCTAAGAGTTTTATAGTTGCAGATCTTTGGTTCATTTGAGTTAATTTTTATATGTGGTATAAGGTAAGGATCCAAGTTTATTCTTTTGCATATGGATACCCAGTTTCCCCAACAACATTTATTGTAAAGACTATCCTTTACCCCCACTGAATGGGCTTGGCCCCCTCATTAAAAATCATTCGACTATATCTGTAATGTTTCATATATGGATTTAAAAAATAGCTTTATTGAGATATAACCCAAACACCCTATAATTCACCCACTTTAAGTGTATAATTCAATGGCTTTTTAGTATATTCATTAAGTACTGGAGTTGTGCACCCATCACCACAATGAGTTTTAAAATATTTTATCACCTTGGGGCACCTGGCTGGCTCAGCTGGTAGTACATCCAACTCTTTTTTTTTTAAATTAATGTTTATTTTTGAGAGAGAGAGAGAGAGTGAATTGGAGAAGGCCAGAGTGGGGGGGGGCAGGGCACAGAATCTAAAACAGGCTCCAGGCTCTGAGCTATCATCACAGAGCCCAACGCCGGGTTCAAACCCACCAACCATGAGATCATGACCTGAGCCAAAGTTGGATGCTTAATTGACTGAGCCACCTGAGTGCCCCTAGAGCATCCAACTCTTGATCTCAGGGTCATGAGTTTGAGCCCCATGTTGGATGTAGAGATCACTTAAATAAATAAAACTTAAAAGAAAAGACTAAAATATCTTATCCCCTCAAAAAGGAAACCCCAGACACCTTGGTTGTTACCTTCCACCTTCAAACTACCCTCAGCCCTAGGCAACCATTAATATACCCTTTGTCACCATAGATTTACCTATTCTGGGCATTTCCTGTAAATGGAATCATATAACATGTGGCCCTTTGTGACTGTCTTCTTTCACTTACCATAATGTTTTCAAATGTCATCCACATTATAGCACATATTAATACTTCATTCCTTTTTTATACCTGAATAATATTCCTTGCATGGATATACCACATTTTATTTATTCATTCATCCGTTGAAGGACAATTTGGGTTGTCTCCACCTTTTGGCTATCATCAATAATACTGCTATAAACATTTGTATGCAAGTTTGTGTATGGACACATTTTTTCATTCCTCTTGGGTGTATAACTAACTCTATGCTTCTTAAATGGATTTCAAATATTAAAAAGAACTGATTTCTAAAAGAATGAGGAACAACCTACTGCTAAAGTATGGTGAAGGAAATAATGCTCCCGTGGATCTCATAAGGTCAGTGATGATTAAAATTGAGTAAGGTTACAAACTATTAGTTACAGACTATTTTAAAGTTCACATCCAGTAATACTAGCTTATCAGGTTCACATTCCTAGGACATGATACAGTATAGAGAGACTAAGCTAGAAATGATGTAATATGAGAAGTTCAGAGAGAGAAAGGAAATAACCGATGTGGGGAATTTCAGAATAAAAACAAGGGAAATAAGAGT
The DNA here is from genome assembly GCF_018350195.1 of Panthera tigris. Classification (NCBI taxonomy): domain Eukaryota; kingdom Metazoa; phylum Chordata; class Mammalia; order Carnivora; family Felidae; genus Panthera; species Panthera tigris. Next base: position 77,266,300 of record NC_056661.1, read on the forward strand.
GTACTTATGATGGGCACTGAGTAATGCTATACTGGAATTAAAATAAAAACCTTAATTAAAAAAACCTCCCAAATGTAAAACTAAAAAAAAAAAGTGAGGGAAATAAATTGAAAGGAACTGGTCACCAACAGTGCTTTGATCCTTTTACAGTGGGGGATGGTAAACTCTTCAACCCTGGAGGGATTCCAAGAGGCATATGAAAAAAGACCATTGGTCAATTCACCAACAAAAAGGAATGTTCCTAGGGGTCAGGGAAGTAATGTAAATTACTGAATTGGGTGGGCAGGGTGCAGGATTGTAGGGATTGGTGGGGAATGTGGTGTGATCCTGAGTACATGCTTATCAAGAGTCATTCAAATTCATATTTTCTTAAAATAATATGACATCTAATCAAAACAATGTGAACCCAGGCTCTGGGCCAACTAGTCACAGCCCCTAAAATAAAGAGGTGAGGAGGAGAGAGAGAAGAGAGCAGGTGAGGAAGGGTGAGGGAATGGTAAGGGAGGAAAAAAAAAGGCTAGTTGATAAAAATTATAGAAAAGGCTGGTGGAGTGAGTGCAGAGAAGGGCTGGAATTGAACCCTAGCAAATTCCAGTGACACCTCATTGTCTTCTATTGCTATTTTCACCACAAGGTGGGGCTCCTGGTAAATTGACTTTGCATCAAACACAGTTTCCCTGAAGCCTTCTTCCAGAGTAGGATGGGTTGAGTTGGTGGGGAAAAGGGTAGGAGGGTGGGGGGGGGGGGTTGCTGCTTCAACTACCTCAAGGTCTGGCAGTAGATCACTGACTCTGAAACCAATAGTTCTTGTTAAAATGTGGATTCTGATTCAGTAGGTCTGAGGTCAGGTCTGAGGTCAGGCCTGAGGTCCTGCATTTCAGTAAGCTCCCAAGTGATGCTCCTGCTGATGATCCCCATAGAGCACCCTTTGAATAGCAAGGTATTAAACAACTCTTGGATGAAAAAAGAGATGGAAACTGGTACCTCAACATATTTATAAAATTATAAGCAGTAAAGGATATGGCACAATTAAGGATGCCTCCTCTTTGTAGGCCATGCCATTTTTTTTGAGTTTTGTAATCATGATAAGATATTTCAAGATATCAAGAGGCAGAGACCAGTTTAAAAAGACCACTGTCCCTAGCAACCGAGTGTGGCCATGTGATATAGTTCTGGCCAATGGGATGTGAGGATCTTTTGGATTACACATTTAAAAGGAAGGATGGTCCCTCCGGTTCTTTCTTCTCTTCTCTCTGGCTGGACACACATAGTGGTGAGCTGTTTCAGACCACGTGGACAAGGGCGACAGCAGAGGGATATTAGAGCAAAAAGATACAAAAAGGCCTAAACTTTGCAAAGCACAACAGCCATAACAGCTCAGACATTTATATTAGAGAGAAATACAGTGTTAATTTTTAAAAGTCACTGCTACTTTGGGTCTGTCAAGTGCAACTCTTCTTATATCATAAATAGTATAAAGCCACACTGCTAATTTCATTTATTATACTAGCCAAGGTTCAGATACAGGGAATAGAATTCATTCTGGCCAGTTTAGGAAGGGAATTATTAAAGGAGATTAAGTGGCTTGTAGAAATGTTGAGTATGCTAAAGACCAGATGCTAGGTTGAGCTTTCAGAAATGACTTTGAAAACCACACTGCAGATGGTGTCACCAAAGCAGCTTATGTATCTTCCACATCATAAAGCCACTGCTACAGAAACGTACTGTCCTGAGGAGGATGCTACCACAAACAGGAAACTGTCATAACTACCACAGGCTCTAGAACCACATAGCCTCTGCTGTGTTCTGCACCAGCAAAATGATGCCCTGTGCCTGCCATGTGATATTCATAAAATTAGTGCTTAGCCCTGGGGCCTCTGCTAATTCAGCTGCAGAAAAATTAATCACTTCCAACTATGCTCAACAGCAGAAGCAGCCTCTGCCTTTCTTCTGTCTTCCCAAACTTGTGTGGATGAATCTGACTGGCCAAAATAAATCCCATTCAAAACCCTACCTTCTAGGGAATCTGGGAAATGTAGTTTCAGCTTTCCGGGTTCTGCAGTTCAGGAAGGCACATCAGAAGCACAGTATTATGGAGGTTCCTCAAAAAAATTAAAAACAAAACTACCCTAGATGCAGTAATTGCACTAGATATTTATCCAAAAGATACAAAAGTGCTGATTTGAAGGGGCACCTGTACCCTAGTGTTTATAGCAGGACTGTCAACAATAGCCAAATTACGGAAAGTGCCCAAAGATCCACCAAACGATGAATGGATTAAGAAGATGTGTGTGTGTGTGTGTGTGTGTGTGTGTGTGTGTGTGTGTGTGTGTATACATATCTATATATGGAATGGAATATATGTGGAAAAATGGAATACTACTTGGCAACGAAAAGGAATGAAACCTTGCCATTTGCAACAATGTGGATGGTATTATGCTAAGAGAAATAAGTCAGAGAAAGACAGATATATGATTCACTCATATTTGGAATTTGAGAAACTCAACAGATGAACATAGGAGAAGGGAAGGAAAAATAAGATAAAAACAGAGAGGGAGGCAAACCATAAGAGACTGTTAAGTATAGAGAACAAACTGAGGGTTTGTTCAAGGAGGGCACTTTTCAGGACGAGCACTGGCTATCAGGTGTAAGAGATGAATTACTGGGTTCTCCTGAAGCCAAGACTACGTTGTATGTTAACTAACTTGAATTAAAAACAAAAACAAAAACAGTAGCATGAATACTGAGACCTAATCTATCATATGCACATTATCTTCTTACACACACACAAAAATAGTGCCTGTCAAAACTTACGGGATACACTAAAACTGTACTCATGGGGAAGATCATAGCCTTAGCTACTTTGATTAGTAACCAGAAAAAGAAAATAAACTACTGTATTCACCTCAAGAAGCTGTACAATGAAAAAAATAACTTTAAAAATAGAATGAATTAATTTTTTGGATTAAAACTTAAATTACTTTTAAAGCAGAATAATGAGTAAAAAAATATAAAATCTTGTTCTCTAGAAGCACAACAAAATGAAAATATCTCCAGAAGATTAATCTGGAAGAAATAGAGAAAATGTAAATAACATATACAATACAAATAACAAATACATACAGGGATAACCTATAAATACAGAGGGAAATTTTAGACATTTCACATATTTAAAATAGTACAGTGAACCCCCATGTACCTATCAGTCAGTGTAAACAATTATCAACATCGTCATTTTTGTTATTTATGCCTCTCTTTCTTTCTCTCTCCCCACTTCTTTTTCCCTTGGAGTATTTTAGGAAAATCCATGCAACATACCATCTTACCTACATATACTTCAGTATATATCATTAACAAATTAGGACTTTGAAAATGTATACTTTAACCGTGACAGCATTACACTGAACAAATTAATAGTTTTTAATATCATCTAATACCCAGTTTGTGTTCAACTTTCTCTAATGGTCTCAAACTTTTTTTAACAATTGTTTTATTCCAGTCAGTATCTAAACAAGGTTCATATACTGCATTTGGTTAATATGTTGCTCAATCTGTGATAGCTATCCACTCCTTTCCCCCCACATGTTGTTTATTTGTTAAAGAAACAAGGTTCTATGTCCCCTAAAATTTTCACATTCTTTATTTTATTTTGTTATTTTAATTTTTGAGGGAGAGAAAGAGAGAGAAAGCAGGGGAGGGGCAGAGAGAGATGGAGACACAGAATCTGAAACAGGCTCCAGGCTCTGAGCTGTCAGCACAGAGCCCAATGTGGGGCTTGAACTCATGAACCGTCCTGAGTTGAAGTCGGCTGTCCAACCAGCTGAGCCACTCGGAACCCCATTTTTCACATTCTTAATTTGGCTGTTTGCGTCCTCATGAAAAAGACAATATTTAAAGTGAGGCAATAGTAGATAAAATTCTTTGTTGATAAGTTTGAAAATAAAAAGTTCCAAATTTTACTACAAAAGAAGTGTAAAATGTGAATACGTTAGAAAAGAAATTGGAAAAATGTAAAGCTTTATCCAAAAAAATGCCTCCATGTTCAGAAGTTTTTATAGGTAAGTTGTTCTACATGTTCACAAAGTGATTTAAAAAAATTTTTAAGCTCTTTAAGAGAGAAAGGAGACGTCATGAAATTTATTCTAAAATTTGAGAAAATAGCATCAAGACAAAAACTACATGCCAATTTTTAAGGAAATTATATACATAATATATACAAATAAAAATTAGAAAAGAGAAAATAACAAAATGTTAAAGAAACCATATCCACAAAACAAATAAGTTTTATTCAAACAATTTAAATATGGTTCAGTATTAACAATGTCTTCAAAGTTTATGTGACATGATTTCCCACTTAAAAAAACATGTTTATTTTTGAGAGAGAGAGAGAGACAGACCGTGAGCAGGGGAGGGGCAGAGAGAGACACAGAATCTGAATGAAGCAGGCTCTTGGCTCTGAGCTGACTCAGAGCCTGACACTGGGCTCGAACCCATGAACTGCGAGATCGTGACCTGAGCCAAAGTTGGATGCTCAACTGACTGAGCCACCCAGGCACCCCTGGATATCCTGCTTTTTAAAGGATAAATAATATTTTATTTTATGCCATATTCTATTATATGTCATACTTTCTTTATCCATTCATCTGTTGATGGACATTTGGGCTTCCTCCACCTCTTGGCTATTGTGAATAATGCTGCAGTGAGCATGAGTGTGCAAATATCTCTTTGTGATCCTGCTTTGAGTTCTTTTGGAATAAAGTATTGTTGTTTTTTTCAAACCTCTGTAGGCCAAATAAAATATTGCTTCTTGCCAGCATCAGACTGTAAGTTGCCAGCTTGCAATCCCTGTTATCTTTTATTTATTTTACCTTTGTAGTGGGGACAGTGGAAGGGCAGCCTTAGCTGGCAAAGAAGAGAGAGTTCTGAACAGAGTCTAGCAGGATGAAAGGGAGTTATCCAGATGAAGGTGTAAAAGCACGTTATTCAAGGCAAAGTGAGTAGTATTAAGAAGTAACTATGGCAGAAGACAGGAGGCTAGAGAGGTCTGAATTTGGGCTGGCAGTGAGGGATAACCATGATGAAAGGCAGGATGTTGGTATTAGTTGTTGTAGGTAAATGTCATTGGAATTAAATGTGTCTGAACTTTGAGGGTAGTGTCACACATGCTCCAAGCTTAAAGGAGTCTTGAGGTGGTGAAGGTGCTAAACTGGGTATCAGGCTCCCAAGGAACATAGCAGACTGAACAATAGACATAGATAACAGCAGCAAGTGACTGTGAATGAAATTATGAAATAAGAGAGTTTCATGTGGGCAAGGGGCACTAATCTGGATTTGGCAATGGGTCAAAAGGTAATGTGGTCCCTGGGAGGATGTGCTCTGGAAAGAATATTCCCGGGCAAAGCAGAGCCCTAGTTAATTGGGACTCATGCAATCTTGTCCTGCAGATAAGACTCCCCACTTAAGACAAAGAGACATCATTCTGCCTTGATGGAAATAGGGACCATTGGGAGGCAAAGATGGGGTCAGAAATGTATGGTGTGGGAGAGTTGTAGTACGTATGGTGTAGTATGTGGTGGAGTATTTTGTGGGCATCCCTGAGGAGCATGATGGACCTCCCACATGAAATTGTTTCTGATGTCAAGATGGATGATGCAGACCAAGAGGGTATGAAAGTTTTATTATTCACATGATGTGGCTTTTTTTGGGACAGCAGGGCAAGTTCCCAAGTAGGTTTGAAAAGGGCTTGAGAGAGCAGAGAGGGGTGACTGACTTAGGTTTATAATGGTTAGAAGATAAGGCTGGGGTGAGGGGTCCTTTGCCTCACACTGGCCAAGATTTGCATGATCTAAATTTTTTCCCAGTGCCAAAGGAGGGAGCACATGGGTTTTCTTATCAACCTCCCAGATGTGGGGCAAAAGGGGAAGGGGGAATAGCAGGGCTTGAATGTTGTCAGCCATCAAATATTAAAAATGGCACCAGACTCCCTATTACAGAGTACCAGAGAGCCCTGGTGAGCCTGGACCTTGAGGGTACTAAAAGCACAAGACTGTTCATCAGACATCTCCTTAATCCCTTAGAAGAGATCAGTCACAGGGAATTTATAGGCCAGGACTATATAGCTCAAGCTCATGTGAAATGTTGGAACTTTTAAAATTTTCCATGTTTTTCATTTATATTTCTGGTATGTTTCCTGTGAGGGTTATCAGAAAAATTCGCCTAACAAAAAAGGCCAGTAATCTCACCATCATGAGTAGTGTGTGTGTGTGTGTGTGTGTGTGTGTGTGTGTGTGTGTGTGTGTGTGTGTGTGAGAGAGAGACAGAGACAGAGAGACAGAGAGAGAGAGGGAGAGAGACAGATGTATAGTGCTGATTGGCACTCAGGATCCATTTCTATCTCATTTTGGTGTCTTTCTGTACTGCAGAGGCTGGAAAGCAGGAAACCACATTTGCTTGGACTCTTCTGGGGTGAATTTTTTCCTATACATTTTGGTTTACCCATAGAAAGCAAAATTAAAGCACAAACTCTTCTAGTTTTTGGCTACTTCTCTGCTGGTGAACAAGAGGTTGGAGGTTTTTCTGAAGTGGTATTCTAATGCGCAGCCACTAACTTCATGGGTGTTAAGAGGCCATTGTGGTGTGTTGGCAGTAGCTTCCTGAAATTCTTCCTTTCTGATCCCTGCATCACAGTTATGGTTGTGAACCGCATGGTTCATGAAATCAGTCGTTCCAGTATCTGCTTACTGATTGCTCACTGTCCAGATTGGTGCAGAGCTAGTAGTTTGCCTGGCTGATCAGTTCTGCATTGTTCTGGAAGTTATTGTTGGAGGCTCAGCCTAGAGGCTGCTCCTCCAGCCATTCTAGTTAACTTGTAAACATTCAATTCCTTTGATTAAATTCCTTTGTGCTTAATATAACTAGATTGGTCCCTCTTGAAACCCTGACCCCGTACTGTTATTGTGTGTTTATGTTAATAAGGGGAGAATGTTGGTTTGGGGGCAAGGGAAGTGTGGACATTATATCAACTCCAAGCCTTATTTTGAGATGGGGGAGTGTAGGGACCCCACAAGTGAGAGAGAATGGTGGTCTCTATGGAAAGAAACTTGGCTGATCCCAGGGATCTGAAAATCAGATGGGACCCAAGAAGGTGTTCTCAATTAGGGGTAAGGTGAGGGGGGAAAAGCCTTTAGGGCTCCCAGATACCTCCCTCTAACTCTGTTTGCCTTGGAGTGCTAAAGGAAGAGGGTCTCAGATGACATTCTTCCATCAGTAGATGAAGGTGTTTATATTTTATTTACTGTTGTATGTGTTGTTTTGCCTCTAAATAGCGGGAAGCTTATTCTCCTGAATAGTTTTTGAATTCTTCATGCAGCCATAGTGTACTTGAAAAACCTTTTCTTTTTCTCCTCCACAAAAGAAAGATAACCTGAGTATGGTCTCCAACCAAATTCATACAACCATCCCTGAATTTTGTAGAATGAAAATGAGATTTTCCAGGGCAAAGGTAGTGACAATTTCTAATATTTTTAAGGTGACAATGACACCTTAATGCTGTCTCATACAGGGCTAGCAGGGGAAGTGGTTTTGATTTGATTAAATGAATAATTTCCAGGTGCATTAAGCCTCAGGTCTCCCCTGGGTCTCCACACCTGTCTCTCCACTCCACCTGGGCCACTCACTCTTATGACACATGTTGGAACTTGATTTCAAGGAACTGGACCACCTCTGTAGTGTTGGCCTTGGACACATTCTCCACTCCTTAGAATGTGGCTTTACCTTCCATTTCAACAAAAACCTTGAGGTTTTCAGTGAGGAATTTCAATTTTTTGACCCCAACCAGTGAACTTATCTATACTTGCAACCTCTTTCACTTCTTTTATTTAGTTTCAGAAGAAGTTCACTATTGACATAGAATTCACATACCATATGATTCAGCCACTTAAAGTGTACAATTCTGTGGTTTTTAATATATGCACAGAGTTGTGCAAACACCACCACCACGTTTTCAGAAATTTTCATCACCACAAAGAGAAACTCCTTAGCTGTCACTGCTCTCCCCCCACCCCCAATTCTCCCCTTTTCCAACCCTGGGAAACCACTAATTTACTTTATTTTTCTATAAATTTGCCTGTCCTGGCCATTTCATATAAATAGGATCATGTAGTATGTGGCCCAGAGTGACTGGCTTCTTTCACTTAGCTTAATGTTTTCAAGGGTCATCCACATCTTAACATGTATCAGTACTTTATGCATTTTTAATGGTTGAATAGTATTTCAGTATATGAATATATCTCATTTTTTTTTTGTCTGTTAATCACTCAATGGCTATTTGGATTGCATCCACCTTATCGTGAACAATGCTGCTATAGACATTCATGTACAAGGTTTTGTGTCGACACATGTTTTTACTTTCCTTGGGTATATGTACTGAAGAGTGGAATTTCTGGGTCATATGATAACTCTATTTGAGAAAGTGGCTGCACTATTTTACATTTTCACCAGCAGTGTATGAAGTTTCCAGGTTCTTCACATCCTTGTCACCACTTGTTATTCTCTGACTTTTTGATTATAGACATTATAATGGGTATGAAATTATTATGTCTGTAATGCTTAGGTCAATCATAGTGTACTTGAAAACTGTCTTTTTCTCACTATGGTTTTTCTCTGATGGGTAATGATGTTGAGCATTTTTTCATGTACATATTGGTCATTTGTACATCTTTTTTTGAGAAATATCTATTCAGATCCTTTGCCCTTTTAAAAATTGGGTTATCTAGGGGTGCCTGGGTGGCTCAGTCAGTTAAGCAACTGACTCTTGATTTCGGTTCAGGTCATGATCTCAGAATCGTGGGATTGAGCCCCAAGTCGGGCTCCACACTGGGTGTGGAGCCTGCTTAAGATTCTCTCTCTCTCTGGGGTGCCTGGGTGGCTCAGTCGGTTAAGCCTCCGACTTCAGCTCAGGTCACCATCTCACGGTCCGGGAGTTTGAGCCCCGCATCGGGCTCTGGGCTGATGGCTGAGAGCCTGCTTCCGATTCTGTATCTCCCTCTCTCTCTGCCCCTCCCCTGTTCATGCTCTGTCTCTCTCTGTCTCAAAAATAAATAAACATTTAAAAAAAAATTTAAGATTCTCTCTCTCCCTCTGCCCCTCCTCCCACTCCCACTGGTGCAAGTTCTCTCTCTCTCAAAAGAAAAATAAGTTATCTAACATTGAGTTGCAAGAGTTCTTTATATATCCAGATACAAATCCTTTACTATATATATGTGAGTCAAAGTTCTTTCCAGTAGAAACCCTGAGTTGGGCTTAAAGCACTCATATCCCTGTTGCTCCCAGCTTGAAACCAAACCCTTCTGTTTTGCACCTTCAGAGATCAGTGCTAACGGAGGAAAGCTTCCATAAACTTCTTACTGAAGTCCTGAGGCTTTGCATATGACAGCAGATAAGGAATGTGAGCAGGAGTGGCACAGCCTCCTGAGTGATGAGATGGATTTATGTCAGGGAGATGAGTTGAGTCACCACACTGAGAATTGTGAAGGGGAGACTGGGTCATGGGGGGATGGGAAATCGAAGTGAGGCAGAAAGGTTGGGGTGCAGGTTAGCAAGCAGAGAGGAGCAGCCTCTTTGTGGAAGCTGGTCTGGAAGGCTTCTTCTCTGGGGAAGTGAAAGGGAATAGCCATGTTTGCTATTAATTTAATTTTTATTTTCCCTTCACTGTTGATGAGGGTGGGGTTGTCTAGAAGCTGATAGAGGGATGGAGTTTTGGATGCAAAACACTTATTAAAGATCAACATCTGTGAAAGAAAGGGAGACAAAGCAAGACGAGCCAAAAGTGAACTGCAGTACAGGCCTAGGAAAGCCTCAGGGAAGCTGCGTGGAAACCCTGGACCAAATATTGCACATCAGAGTTGTCTCACATCAGACCAAAAAAGCCAGGATTTTATACCCCTGCTTTAATTGGTCACTGGATGCAGGCTGCTTGGGAATGGTGTGAGGTCAGGTGAGGAAGCTCTCTGAGGTGACTCAGACTCTATGAAGACTATGTCAGCTGGAGGCTGTCTGCTGTTTGTACTCTTGGCCATTGGTCAGGAAGGGGAATTTGGGTATGTCAGTATTGCTCTATGTTTCCTAACTGTCCTATTTAATGGATTGAATTTACCTACTTATTAGTCTGGAATGTCTGGCATAGTGAAGGCTGTTGGTCAGGCTGCCTCCTGTTCATTTCCTTGTGAGCTTTTGTGGCAAATGAAGAACCAACTGGAGGAGAGCCATCTTCCTCTTTGGCCAGGCCTCCCCTTTACCATGCATGGGTGATGATATGGAAGCCGTCTTGTTCATGGGCAGTGGGAGATGCCCCCAGTGTTCAGGTGGACAGAATCTTTCTCTTCTCCTCTATGGTTTCTACAGACACTTTTATCGTCTTTGGATTGTACCATGGAGGAAACGTTCACTGTTCTCTCCATCCTTTTCTTGGCTCCCCCTCCTGTTTTCCTGCCAGAGTCACTGCTCTTCAGGGTTCTTGCCCTCCTGCTCCTTGCCTCAAAGATGCGTAAGGGCTGTGGCAAGCATACCAGGGAGGGTCTAGCTCCTTTCCCTGGATGGGGTTGCAAGTTCAGTTTAGCCTCAAGCCCAAGGTGTGCTCTTCATTCCAGGTTTACCATTAATAATGTTGATACTTTGATCCCTACAGGTCTCATGACCTATGGAGAAAGAAGCTAGAAGTGCTAAGGGGGTAAAGGATTGAGCTTCCTGAAACCCCAAATAGAAAGTGCATGGGGAAGTCCCAGGTGCAAAAGTGAGGTTATTATTTTTTTTTATCTTCACTATAGTGGTAAAGGCCTGGCCACACTAAGTTATACTTAGAGCAAACCTACCAAGGTGTTTACAAATCCATTTCGCCAGATGAGGAACCTCAGGCTCTTACAGGTCACTTCCTTCCCCCCCCCCCCCAGAGGTTACTTCCTATTTAAGACAAGGCTAAACTCCATGAAGTCACAGCCTGTACTTTCCATTTACTTTTTACCCCATCTCAAATATTCTTCTTAACCACATCCCTGAAATTGCTCCTGCCTGTGTCACCAAAGGATACTGTTTTCTGCTAACTCCATCAGACAGTCTTTAGATTTTATCTAGCTGTTTAAGTTAAAAAAAAAAAAAAACAACAACAAACAAAACCTTAATGTTTATTTATTTTTGAGAGAGAAAGAGACAGAGTGTGAGTGGGCAGGAGGAAAAAGAGAGGGAGGCACAGAATCCAAAGCAGGCTCCAGGCTCTGAGCTGTCAGCACAGAGCCTGACGTGGGGCTCCAACTCATCAACTGTGAGATCATGACCTAAGCTGAAGTCAGATACTTAACTGAAGATTTTATCTAGCTGTTTAAAGTTTTTACTTCTTAGCAGCTTCTGACACTGTTTGCCACTCATTTCTTCTTCTAAAAATTCCCTTTTCCCTTCTTCTAAAAATTCCCTGGCTTTCATTGCAGTGTGCCCATTATGGTGCTGAGCATCCTGACCATGCCTTCTCTGGCTCCTTAACTGACTTCTCACACTTTTAGTGTTCATTTTCCCCAGCATTCTGTCTTTGATCTTTATGGTAGGTAATGTGCTTTGGCTCGCTCATCGTGCTTTTCAGACCAGCCTCCTTCTAACACATGGAAGCCAGAATGCTAACCAAACAACCCCCACCCCACAAAACAAATCAACAAAGCAAAACATTTTTTGTATGCTCTAGAGTTCTGTATGTTATTTAAGTTCTGCCAATCAGATAACATTTGTGTGAGATTTAGATTTAGAGCTAATCTGAATACAGAGTCAGGGCATGGGAGTGGTTTTTTTTGCTGGTACAGATTCAAGTGGTCATAATGTGGTTTTGAAGCAAGTACCTATAATACTAGTTCTAATGTATCAGACAATTCCCTGATTTTATAGATCCCTGATCATTTTATAGGCAGCAGCTTCTTCAGCTCTTCAGTTCTGCACTGTGGCTTTGCATGCAGTCTTTTTCATTAGGCTTCTTAAGTAGGCCTTCTTAATATTCTGTAATACATTCCTTTCCTCTTAACCTAGCCACAGTGAATTCTTTGTTCTGTATATACTTTGTAAATAATGACTAATAGAGTATTGGGTGTTTTATTTTGTTTTAAATTCAATAGGTTATCCATGGACAATGTTATCTAGTACCATAGATTGATTCCTCTTAATTTTATATCTGTGGACCAGGCAACTCTATTAAGCTCCAGATTTATATTCCCAACTGTCTACTGCACTTGTCTATTTAGAATGTCAAATGAAACCTTGAATTCAGTGTATTGAACTACTTTTTCCCCCAATAGGTTTGTTTTTGTTTTTGTTTTTGTTTTTGCTTCCTATCCAGGTATATATCCTAAAAGCATTGGAGTCATTCTCTGTTCCTTTGTTGCTCCTTTCCTCAACTTTCCATCAGCAGCAAGACCCGTTGATTCCAATTTCTAAATATGTCTTGAATCCACCCTCTTCTCTTCATCCCCATTGCTTGTGCCTTAGTTCTTGTCTGGATTCTTAAAATAGAATCTATAGAATATAGACTATAGAATATATAGAATATAGAATATATAGAATATAGAATATAGAATCTTGTCTTCTTCCTCTTTTTCTTTACATCCCTCATTTTCTTCTTCTAGGCTTTAAAATGTGTATTGAAGGTAATTGTGTTTTTGGTGTATTCTTATATTTTAACATGTCTGATATTGGATACATCTTACAGTTGTTGGTGTCTTCTACCTGCGGTCAGTCAGGAAGCTGTTCCAACATAATGATCATCATCTGCTTGCACAAACTTGATTATTATTTGGGGTGATATCACTGGACAACTACAACCCCCTGGTGTTTTATTCAACAGTTGTTCAAGGACTATTTGAGGAAGGACCATTTGTTGTATGATAAACTTTTATTGACACCTTCTGGTAAACTCAAGTCATGACAGCATCAGAAGCTACAGAATGGTTTTCAGCAGCTTGGAAGAAAACCTGAAGACAATATTAAAGTATTAAGTGGCTTACTTAGGAAGTCAAAGTAAGCACTCTTTTAATAGATGCTGTATGTTGCTAATGCTCTAGATAGCACAGAGATCAATATTGTCTGGAACAATACAGCGATCAACCATTTTGAATCCAAGAGAGCTCAGAAGATTTGGGACTGGTAGGAAGAAGTTTTAGAAATTCTATGGCCAATTTATTTTATTTACATTTTCTTTTTTATATATGTATAAGAGTAAGATAGGATAAAAAAATCTACAAAATCTACAAATGTCCCTTTCAATCAGTATAAAAATTCTAAGCTATAGGAGAGCATTTTGTCCTAGTTCTTCAGCTTTTTTTCTTTTTTTTAATATTTGTTTTGAGAGAGAGAGAATAGGAATGGGCAGGGGCAGAGAGAGAGGGAGAGAGAGAATTTCAAGCAGGCTCCATGCTATCAGCACAGAGCCTGATGTGGGGCTTGATCCCACGACCATGTGTGTGATCATGACCTGAGCTGAAATCAAGAGTCGGACGTTTAACTGAGTGAGCCACCCAGGCGCCCCATCAGCTTTCTTCTCAGTGGTGCATAAAATAGTGCATCTGAGTACATTGAGATCCAGTGAAATGTGTACTTCTCAAAGTTTTGTGGCTTTTTAAAAAATAAAAATCAGTTTTCTTCTAGGCATGCACCCCCATTTCTGCTTCTTGGAGGCAGCTACTTTCAAATCTTTTAGATGTTTCTGTTGGTATTTGCTTCTTTTTCTCTAAGTAGTATCCTTATACTGCTTTCTTCTGATTTTTCCCCAGTTAGACCTATATATTGACTTCTGATTATAGAAAATAAGTATTTCATGCTCTCTTACCATCTTTCATTTCTCAAGGCATCATACACATCTTCCCCACTTTTCTTCTCCTCCTAATACCGTTACATTTTTAGTTAGGTCAGTATTCACCATTTACAATATTACAGCTATATTGCCAGTATTCCTACCTGAGTCCTGTAGTGTACTACTACCAACTTGTTTCCTTTCTTGTACAATTTTTTGTTTTAATAATCTCCCTCAGTTTTGATTTCATTTTCTGTTACATTATTTCATGTTCAAGCTGTCTGGAAAATCTGTATCTTTTCTCAATACATTCAGATATTGAGATATTCTATTTTCTTTCAGTATGATTTGTCTTGTTCCTGTCTGGACTGGGTGCTCTCTGGGCCTGTATCAAGCGCCATCTTGAGATTTCTATTTGCTGTCACCCTGTGGCTTTCCTGTCACCTCTCTTCTGTAAGATCTCTGATACCTGTGGGTCACATGCCTTCCTCTTTCTTGGCTTATCTTTTGGTTTCACTGAAGCACATGTTCCAGTAGCAGCCTCAGAAAGGATGCTGGAGAAGAAATATTTCAAGAATTTGGATATCTTAAAATGTCTCTAGTCGGTACCACTTGATTGATACTTTGTCTGAGTATAGAATCTTAGATTGAAGTAAATTTTCCTTCACGTTTTTGGGAGCATTGTCCATTCATTGTCTTTTTGCTACTAGTTTTGCAATAGAAGTCTGATGGCATCTTGATTCTAGATCACTTGGATGTAATCATCCCCCACTGAGTACCCCCAGAGACTTTAGAGCTTCTCTTTGTTCCTGGATTCTGAAACTTTGTCATGTTTTGCTGGGCCCTCTGTGGACGCTTATAATTTGGAAACTTATTTTTAAATTGTGGGAATTATTTCAGTGCTACTTTCCTTCCTTGTTCTTTTTTTTTGGAACTCTTATGATTGAATTTTGGATTATCTATAATCATCCTCTTTTGTTTTTACTTTCTAGGAAATTTCCTCAATTTTGTCATTCACCTCTTCTAATAAGTTTTATATTTCTAATATTGCTTTTAGATTTCTTTTGTTCTCCAAATGCCCCTCTCCATACCTTTCTGTCTCTGTCTGTGAATGATATTTTCCTAAGGACATCAGTTATGATATTTAGAAATTATTTCTCCTGAATTTGTGTTTCTTCTCAACTTGCTATTGAGTTGTTGTGGTTTGTTTTGGATTCTGTCGTTCACATTGGAGGCTTTCCTCAAATGTTTGGTGATCTTTGACTGTCTGCCCATATTTGCAACCAGATACTAAAACCTGACTGAAGGCTCTGTGTGTAGAGGCTGGGCATTTTGATGGAAGGCTTTGCTCTTGGGTCCTCAGGCAGGACCCAGACCTTTTTACTATGGGACTGAACTATCTCACTATCTAAATGTCTCTTCTCCTGGTCTGATCACTTTCTCCAGAGAGAAATCTTCCAACCAAATATGGCTTATACCTCTTATAAAGTCTTTCCTGACCCATTGGACATTTCTGCATAGGTAGCCCTCTGTGTATCCTCTGTCAATTTATGATGCAACATCTATAAACTTAGGTGTTAGTGTATAGAATACATCATGAAGCTGTTTTTTCTTTTCTTTTCCTTTTTTTTTTTTTGTATTAGCCATATACTGACTAATACAAAGTAGGTATTTCCTTACTTATTCCTATGTCCCCATCTCCTAGCAAATGCCTGCCATGCGAAAAATGCTCAATAAATATTTCTTGAAAAAGTATGCATCAGGCGCTGTATTAGGTTGTGGAGTGGGAGAGATGGGGTGGAAGTGGGGTTTCAAGAGTGGGCCAAAAAGACCTTTTCTTTCAGAAAGATTAAGTCTATCCATACCCAAACAATTCTTGCAAGCACAATGTTTATCTTGAGTTAGCTTTGGCTTTTGTTTGAATGCTTTAAAAATTTTTAAAGAATGTTCTCAAGTACTCAGAAAGGCAGGTGTCTCCAGATTGATGAGCATTAATTTGTTGGGGAATCTTTCACTAATGATGGTTTTGTTTTCTTCATCTCTAACAGCTTAGACACGGTAGCTCAATTATTTGAGTTGTAACATTTAAAAAATGATAATGAAATGGTAGTATACCCTTACACAATAAAGGCAGAGGGTGTTAAATATTTTTAATGGTGCAAAAGTATTTGTCACCAATTGCCTATGCTCATGCTCAGTAATTTCCTTCCTGCTCTTCCTCTGCTCAGATACCATTAAAATGTTGTAGTAAACTTCATTATGAAGGTGAACACATTACAAGAATTAAAAAATGCTACCCTCTTAATCATAGTAAAAGGTGTTTTTTAAATGTAATTTTAAAAAACATTTGCTTATGTTATTTTTTATTTTCTACCCAGCCTAGTACCCTTCCCCCACACATGACTACTAACTATGAGTGAATCCTCCTATTGCTTCCTGCTCAGCTGAATCAACACTTCTGGAGGCTGTGACTAATAAAAGCCACAGCCCATGGTTATACTTGACTTTTGAAAATCCTGGCTAGCTTTAAGGACGTAATTACAAGTACCCATGCTTACAGAATGAGTAAGTTGGTACAAAAACAAGTCAGACTTCATCAATGATTGTTAATTTACTTGGTGTGTATGTGTGTGTGTGTGTGTGTGTGTGTGTGTATTGACTGATTACTTAGATATTTGGAGATCATGATAATGTAAATAAAAGTATTTGATTTCTAGGTCCTCAATGGTCCTTTACTTTTGTATTCATGGCTTAAAATAATGGGAAATATGGAAAAGGAAAGATGTGATCTCTGAAGGGCAATCCAACAGATACTGTGCTTCTGAACATTATCTTGACAGCTAAGTACCTTGGAGATCAATTAATCTTCAGGAAAAAAGAGAGGGGTGTTTTTCCAAGAACATAAGGATCTTTTTCAGTAGTGTCACTGGGACCATGAGTAGACTTTTAATTTCCCTCAGAAAGGGTTTCCACCAAAAGAAAGCAAACATGTATTACTTTAGATGCCCCACCTTGATTGATATCTGTGCCTGTAAAGTTCATTTCCCTTGAATAGTACCTGCCCCAGTCCAATAAGCAAAGCAAGGTTGGAGACCTCATGGAGACCATGAGCACAGCCGAGATGATACACAGGTTTAGTACATTTACTATTCCAGTCACAGCCAAATGTCTTGAAACATAATCTTAAAGTTTCTGTTCTCAGTTCCCCATAGTCCTTTTAGATCTCAGCTCCTTGCACTCTTGCTTCTGCCTCCAACACTCAAGTTTTCTCAAAAAAAGCCATTATTGGTGTCTTAGTTGACAAATACAGCAAACTATTTTCTGCCCTTAAGTTTTATCAGTTTTTAAAAGCAACTGGTTTACAATCTTCCAATCTCATAGATTTCTCTGTTGGTTTTTCCCTCTGATGCTTCAGTTATTCCTTAACCTCTACTCTCATTTTTTTTTCAATTTCTCTATCACTATAGGTTTCTTCTCCATAGCCTTTTACCATGCCAAAGTTTCTACTGTATTAAAGGAAAACTCTCTTCCCCAAACTTGTAATCTCTGTCAGAGATCACCCTGTATTTTTTTTACTTATTATGAAACCTCATAAAAGAATATAAAGTGCATTCTTTGCACTTCTTCATTGCTCATTCACGTTATGGCTCTCTATAATCAGGCTTATCTGCCATCAATCCAGTGAAATGGCTCTGGCAAAGTCATTCATGACTTTCTAATCCTTTAAAATCCTTACCTTAATTAACTTGTTTTCCAGTATTTGACCATATTGGTCATGTCCTTCTTGAAACTCTCTTTACCTTGCTTCCATGACATTGCTCTTTGCTGCTTCTCTTCTTGCCTCTCTAGACATTCTTTTTCAGATTCTTGCTGTTCCATTGTCAACTCCTTAAACACTTATGTTTCCCATTATGTTAGCCCTTTTTGCCTCTCACCCTAAGTAAGGTAACCCAGAGTAAGCTTACCCTTTTCCGTGGCTTTAACCACCTTACACATGCTGATGATAGTATGTAATCTACAGAAATCAGCATCTTAGACTTTATTTTCTGCTATGAAGTCTTGTTTTGACTACTGCCAGCTACTCTGAGAGAAATATAGCAGTGCCCCTCATAGCATCCCTCTTCACTTCTCAGAATTTGCCTTTTCCTCCTCTTGAAGGCCATGGCACTTTGTGTTCATCTTTTATTTCAACCCTCATGGCTCCTTTCCCCTTTGGACATATAGGTCTGTCCCTCCTATAGATTAAGCTGTGAAAGCCAAATCCTAGACTTTTTTTCTAAGGCAAGGCAATATCAGGTCTCCAACACATACTGCTGGATTTCTGAGTGTTTGAGGCTGTGGAGAGAAAAATCTTTAATTGGATGTTCTACCACTACTTCCAGTATAACATGTCCCACATGAATTTTCCTACCTTCTCCCACCACATCCTACCCTGTGTCTGCTTCTTTTCTTTATTTACAAAGCTGGTAAATATTATCATCATTTAACCAGTTGCCCAGGCCAGAATCCTGTGTGTCATTTAGTGCTGCTCACTTCTCCTTACCCCCTTTGCCCATTCAATTCTGTGGCTTTTATTGTCTAAATGTCTCTTGACACCACCTTCTTTGCATGGTCCTTGATGTAACTGTCTCTTTCAGGCCCTATTTGTCTCTTTTCCTGGCTATTTCCTCTAGTATTTCTTCCTCTAGTCTGTCTCCCACATGGTTGTCAGAGGGATCATTTAACTATACGTCTGGTTATATTTATTTCCTACTTAAAAATCTGGATGACCAGATTTCCAGTGATTTTATGAAAATAAGCATGCTGTGCAAAACCTTTTATATTGCTCCTTGTCTTTTCTCTGGTCTCATCTGTTGTCATCCTTTGAACCTGCCAAACACACCATTATCCCTAGTCTCTGTGTCTTCCTGTATATATGTTGCTTTCTCTGTCATTGATGCCTCTTCTTCCCTCCACTCTTCTCATCCTGTGACCTCTACCAACATCTACTTATCAGGGAAATGCAAATTAAAACTAGAATACGGGGCGCCTGGGTGGCTCAGTTGCTTAATGTTTGATTCTTGATTCCCACTCAGGTCATGATATCATGGTTCATGGGGTCAAGCCCTGGGTCAGGATCTACACTGAGAGCGCAGAGCCAGTTTGGGATTCTCTCTCTCCCTCTTTCTCTGCCCCTTCCCCCCACCTCTCTTTCTCAAAATAAATAAACTTAAAAATAAATAAATAAATAAATAAATAAATAAATAAATAAAACCAGAATGAGATACCATGACATATGTGACAAATAGTGTTGTTGAAGATGTGAAATCACTAAAACACAAATGCATTGCGGGTAAGACAATAAATTGTTTCAGTTTCAACTTTTTTTCTTTTTCTAATTTCAACTTTGGAAAACTAGTATCTATGAAGGCTAAATGTATTCAAAACCATTCAAGAATCAGAATTCTGATTCCTGTTAGAAATAGTTGGCTTCAACTCCATGTTCCCATAGCATTGTATTATAGTATTCATCTCACTTTATTGTATTTGTTTACTTTCATATTAGTTTTTCCCACTAGACTGCCACATATTTCCGCAACCAGATCTGTCTTCATGTCGGTACTGTGAGAGACTAGTACAAGTCTGGCGCATAATAGATATTCAGCAAATGCTTGCTGAACGAATTACGTGTATACTTAAATAGAACTTAATTCTTGGCAGTGATTTTTAATTTAAATTTTAGTTAACATATAGTGCAATATTTGTTTCAGTACTAGAATTCAGTGATTTATCACTTACATACAACAGCCAGTTCTCATCCCAACAAGTGCCCTCCTTAATAGCCATTTCCCACCCACTTCCCCCTATCAAGCTTCAGCTTGTTCTCTGTCATTAAGAGTCTCTTGTGGTTTGTTTCTGTCTCTTCTCTTGGTGGTAGTTCTTTTTTTTTTTTTAATTTTTTTAAATGTTTATTTATTTTTGAGACAAAGAGAGACAGAGCATGAACAGGGGAGGGTCAGAGAGAGGGAGACACAGAATCTGAAACAGGCTCCGGGCTCTGAGCTGTCAGCACAGAGCCTGACGCGGGGCTTGAACTCACGGACCACAAGATCATGACCTGAGCCGAAGTCAGCCGTTTAACCGACTGAGCCACCCAGGTGCCCCTCTTGGTGGTAGTTCTAAGTCAGGTTTTGAACTTGTATAATTTCTTCTGATAGGAAGTGAAAACTGTGTAGCTCCATGTGCTTCCCCTTTTGCATTAGTTTTCAGAAAACTTTACAACTTTGAAAATCAGATTTTAAAATATCAGCACCAACCTGCCTTTCTATAAAAGGAGAACATTAAATTAAATCAGTACATCACAATGCTCATCTAGGAAAAATTGTCAGAGAGTAAAATATAAAGAGCCACCTAGAGAAAGGTCAGCCTAGATTAGTGACAGTTTATAGAAACATCAATGGCAGAAAGATGATTTTAGATTCCTACCTGATGACTTTATCTGGTTCAAAATAGACTGAAATATAAAATACAACACTGGCAATCAAACACAGTAAAGATCATTTAAGGAAACAAAGGGAAGAGACTCTGCCAGCTACCTGAAATGAGTCATCTGGTACAATGAAGTGATGGATTTAGCTCCAAATTTTCTGGAGACTAAGGCAAAGAAAAGAAGCAATTAAGTTACATAGCTTTCAGTTGCTGTTGAAAGGATGCATAAATTCATACTGAACCCAAATCAACCAGTTCATAAATGACAAAGCCAGAATTTGAACTTATCTACCCCTTCCAGTACTCCAGACCCCCTCCTCCTCTTACAGAAAGAGGTGCATTCATGCTGGTCACAGTTTCTCCAACCCCAGGGAGCAAGGCTGCCTCTCAGAATAGCTAAGTTGGTTATACAAATTTCAGACCTTATCTGTAACAAGGAGTGCATTTTGAGAAACTTCAGGGGATCTCATAAATGAATAGTAAAGTGTATCAAGTTTACTTAAACTACCTCTGTAACTTTTGATAAAAAAGTGGAATCATAAAATTCTTAACTCCTTGGTGCTCTGAAGTATTTATGAGAGTGAATGAAGGATATGGGTAAGATACTGTTTCATGAATGCACAGAGGAGGAACTTTTCTGTCTAGGCAAGGCACCTGCAATCTAAAAAGAGGGAAAGAAAGAGAAAGAACCATTTGACAAGAGGTGTGTTTTGTCATCTCATTCCCCATTATGGAAAATTATTTTCTACTCTGGTCACTGATGTTTTGCCCCAATCTTTTCTATGACTCCAGGAGGGTGCAATTAATAGGTAATTCAGACACTGAATCAGGAAAATCCTTTCCACCCTGCTTGCTCATTCTCCTTGCATAGCATCTAAGGGCAACTAGCAGGGTTGTTTTGTTTTTTTTTTTCTTATGCCACATAAATATAAGTACAGTGAGAAAAGGAAGCCAGTAAAGCAACCAAAATTTCTCTTATGCTACAAAAAGTACATACAGATTGACTGCAAGGCAGGCATTACCAGACAAATACATTAGACAGTTTGTTTTCTGCTTTGCTGTCTTCTGCATTCTCCTTAAGGTCCCAAGTTATGTTTGGAAACAAAGTGTATGTGTAATGGATCTGTGGCTCAATGCCTTGGGAATGGAGGAGGGAGGGAATGAAAATTGTACCCTTCTATGTGATGCTGCTTTCCACTGTTGAGAAGCAAACAGAATTGTTTAGTTTAAATTAAACTAATCATCTAATATATTAGATAAAAAATGCTATATTGATAATCCAATACCAAACTGCATTTAAAAATACAATAGGCTAATTTGACCTCCTACCCACCCTGAATTTCTTGTGTAGCATTGTAATTTATGATTGAAAATTGATTTGTGAATATCATATATAAAACATAGTATTATATGTCATCTTTTAAAAAGCTAAGAAAATATGGCTTCTATTAACCCATGCTAACTACGAAAATGAAATTTTAAAGGCACAAACCCCAAAAAGACAAGGTAAATGAAGAAGGCAATTGCAACAAAACTTGGGGAGTACAAAAACAAATGTGAGACCACAAAAAGCCAAAGACTAATTTAATAATGAAGAATTCCCAGGATCAGGTAAGATTTTGCTGCAGAACTTCAGAAAGACCAAGAAATTGAATCTGAAACTCCAAATGAGAATCAGTTAGGCTCCTAGGTCTCCTTCCCTTACCCCAATACCAGGCCACTACTCCTCTCCTATCCTGGAAGAAGATGGAAGGTGACTCTTTGAATCAGAAGAACTCTGGCCTCAGGGATAGCAGGCACATCTGTGGACAGAGCACTGTCCTGAAAACAGGGTAATTCTGTGCATTAAATAGATTGAATTCTTTCTTCCTGCAGCCTACACAGCTCCAAGAAAATGTTGACAGAGGCATGACTGTCTGGCTCAGTTGGTAGAGCATGTGACTCTTGATCTCAGGGTCATGAGTTCAAGCCCCACACTGGGCATGGAGCCTACTTAAAAAAAAAAAAAAAAAAGGCACTCTAAGTGCCCTGTCTATAGAGAAGATGTTGAAAGAGAGGCTTACACACCCCAGACAGGAATTTGGAGGATTTCTTTTTGGGGACTGATCAACCCAAGAGAAAAACCAACAGATAATGTTGGTTTGGGATTCCCATAAATGGCTGTACCTCTGTCCAAGTGAAGTTTAAAGCCCTGTCTACTCACTGTCCAATTTTCAGTGCTTCATCTTTAAAAATTATTAGAGATCCAAAGAGCACCAGAAAATTGAAGAACTCCTTAAACATGAAGTAGAATGTACAGAACTGAAGGAAAAAAATTTAAAAAGGAACTTGGAACCAGTCAGAATGGCTAAAATTAACAACACAGGAAATAACAGGTGTTGGCAAGGGTGTGGAGAAAAAGGAACCCTCTTTCAGTGTTGGTGGGAATGCAAACTGTTGCAGCTACTCTGGAAAACAGTCTGGAGATTCCTCAAAAAGTTAAAAGTAGAACTACACTATGATCCAATTACACTACTAGGTATTTACTCAAAGAATACAAAAATACTAATTCAAGGGGATATATGCACCCTGATGTTTATAACAGCATTAGCTACAATAGCCAAATTATGGAAACAGCCCAAATAACCATTGACTGATGAATGGATAAAGAAGATGAGGTATATATAAAAAAAATGGAATACTACTCAGCAATGAAAAAGAATGGAATCTTGGGGCACCTGAGTGACTCAGTGGATTAAGCATCCAACTTCGCCTCAGGTCATGATCTCCTGGTTCACAAATTCAAGCCCCATATGGGTCTTTGTGCTGACAGCTCAGAGCCTGAAGCCTGCTTCAGATTCTGTGTCTCCCTCTCTTTCTGCCCCTCCCCACTCACATTCTGTCTCTCTCTCAAAAATAAATAAACATTTTTTAAAAAGAATGAAATCTTGCCATTTGCAACATCATGGATGGAGCTAGAGAGTATTACACTAAGCAAAATAAGCCAGTCAGAGAAAGATAAATACCATAAGATTTTACTCATATGTGAAATTTAGGAAACAAAACAAATGAACATGGTGGAGGAAAGGGAGGGAAACCAAGAAACAGATTCTTAACTGTAGAAAATAGACTGATAGTGACCAGGCGGGAAGGTGGACAGGGGATGGGTTAAATAGGTGATGGGGATAAAGGGGTGTACTTGTCCTGATGAGCACCGCGTTATGTATATAATTGTTGAATCACTATATTGTATACCTGAAACTAATATTACACTGTATATTAACTAACTGGAATTTAAATAAAAACTTGGAAGAAAAAATAAAAAGGAACATGGAGGGTACACAGACAAGGCAAGGGGCAGAAAACACTAGAAAATTATAATTAAAATTTGAGAGGTAAGAGAAAATAATACATGAAAAGATCATTCACAGAACACAACAAGGATCTTAAAATTGAGTATACAATACCAGAAGTAAAAAGTTTAATAGACAAGTTAGAAGGTAAAGATGAAAGATTTCAATATGCAGAAAAATAATAGAGACAGAAAGAAAAGAGAAAAGAAACAAGAAAATTAGTGAAAGGAAAGGAGTTCTAGGAATAGGGAAACAAAGGAGGGAACATTAAAAAATAGTACAAAAAATTCCCAGAAGGGAAATGTTTACATTCCCGTATTAAGTACCCAGCATGATGCATGTGGCAAAAAAAAAAAAACCCAAAACAAAACAATAATCATCAATTTTAAGACATCTGAGAACAAAGTGAAGACGCTAATGCTTCGAGAAAGGATAAACAGGTCATATACAAAGGTTCAGGAATGAGAATGGCATTAAGTTTCTCCACAGTAAAATTAGAAACTGGAAGAAAGCAAAATAGTCTCCTTAAAATGCTGAGGGAAAGTGCTTACCAACCCGGGATTCTATTCTCAAACTTTTCATCAATTATGAGAGGTACAGAGCTCTCAAAAAAATTAATGTACATGCATCTTTCCTCCCCACCCCCACCCCCAAGAAGCTACTGGAGGAGGTATTCCACTAAATGAGGGCGTAAGCCAAGAAAGATGATGACAGAGGATCCAGAAATCCAAAAAGATCCAACACAGGGGAGAGATGCAGGGATTTCCCAGGCTGGCAGTAAAGACAGAATCCAGGATGACAGTAGACAAGCAGGTCAGGAAAAAAACTGATTCGGTATGGCACATGAGGGTTGAGGATACCAAGAGGGAAGTCCCGAAGAAGTAATGAAACTGACATTTTGCCAGATGTGTTTAACAGTTTTGAGACAGTATTTATAGTTTTGTTGAAAGTCTGTATATGAATAAGAGATAGATGTATATAGAAACTAAAGAAACAAAGAAACTATGAATAACTCCAGGGACAACAAAAAATAAGCAAGCAAAGATATATAACCACATTACTCTGTATTTTCAGCTAGAAATAATAGTCATATAGAAATATAAATAATAGTCATTTAGTCATATAATATAGTGACAATTGAGTTAAACATAATCATAATACTAATGGAATTAGATTTTGGGGGAGGAAGTATGTGCGTGTGTGCGGTGTAAGGAAGCTAAATACCCATCTTTCAGTGGGAAAAATCAATAGATAATGTTTAAGATGAAAAGAGTCAAACACTATAAGCATACTATTTAGAAATATGGAGCTAGCAACCAGAATAACAGCTATAAATAGAAAAGTGACCTCTCATGTCTAAATTAATGTAAACATTTACTACTTAGGGAATGGAAACTGGGAAAGGAAGAGGTAAAATTTGGAGTTTGGATTTTTTTTAATGTTTATTTATTATTGGGAGACAAAGACAGAGCATGAGCAGGGGGAGGGGCAGAGAGCAAGGGCGACACAGAATCTGAAGCAGGCTCCAGGCTCTGAGCTGTCAGCATGGAGCCTGATGTGGGGCTTGAACTCACAAACTTTGAGATCATGACCTGAGCTGAAGTCGGATGGTTAACTGACTGAGTCACCCAGTCACCCTGAGTTTGGATTTTTAAAAAAATGTTGTAGAATTATTTAAGTTTTAAAACTATATACAAGTATAACTGATACAAAGTAATTTAAAAATCATGTAGAAATTAGAAAATTTGAGAACTGCAGGATCTCAGTGTTGGAAAAGGTTTTAGTAGATATTTGTTGAGTAGCTTTCAAACTTTTTGGACCATTACCCACCATCAGAATGTATTTGCATAAAACCTAGGGCTTCAACACACACACA
Organism: Panthera tigris; assembly: GCF_018350195.1. Lineage (NCBI taxonomy): Eukaryota > Metazoa > Chordata > Mammalia > Carnivora > Felidae > Panthera > Panthera tigris. The sequence continues at coordinate 77,291,792 of NC_056661.1, forward strand.
CACACACATCTACCCTCTCCTCCCACACAACTAATATATTTCATGGAAGTGCTTAGACTTACTATTTGTAATAGGCTAGAGGACAACAAGAGGGAGTGGCTGGAAAAGGAGGTTAATGGTGTCTGAAATGGGAGAACTGGCAGGACTTAGGAGTGGATGGAGGGGTACCTGGCTGTCCCAGTTGGAAGAGCATGCAACTTTTGATTCTCAGGGTTGTGAGCTTGAGCCCCATGTTGGGTATAGAGATCACTAAAATAATAAATAAATAAATAAATAAATAAATAAATAAACAAACTAACTAAAAAAAAAAGAAAAAGTGATAACTTTCTTTTCTTCTTCTCTATTTTATATTTAAAAATGTGTTGGGTTAGGACTCACTAATAATTTCATAAACTACAATTTGAAAAACACGAATCTAGTTCAACCATCTGATATTTTTGACCCCACCTCTCACAGAAAACTTCCTGATTCCCACCCAGTATTTATCCTTTGGCCAACTGTTCTCATAGGACTCTTAAAGTGGTTTGGGATTGGGCAGGGTCCAATGGGACCATCTCACACTGGACCAGACAAATCTCTTTTCAAGCCCTCTACAGATACGCCTGGGGGCTGGGGTATGTCTGTGAATGGAATAGCTTTCTGAGTCCTATAGTAATATAAATTTTGCATTAATAGTCTTGCATATGGAAAGTGCTCAATAAATAATTGCTGATTTAGCATGACTTGTTCTTAAAGGCCCACTAAAGCCTCATCATAAGCATGCATTTATTCTTCTCCTTCTCTGGCTGTTTAAATAAAGCTGGATAGTTTGCATTTGCTTTCCCAATTGACTTGGTGGAGATTGCTCCATTGCATCTGGAAGGGTTTAGTGCTTGGAATGGAGCTGAACTCCATCACCAGTACTGTTTTTTTTTTTTTTTTTTTTTTTTTTTTTTTTTAAGATATTCATACATTGTTGTTCATTCAAGTGCATTCAACTTCATTCACAGGGGATGGACTCTGGAAGGCCAGTCATGCAGGGCTTTTACTTAAGCACACCCAAAGGATGCACATTTCAGACATCTTAATGGCCCAGACCCTCACAAAAGAATGAAAAGCATTTGAAGACAGGAAGCACAGAAGCATGGAAGAATTTGATTTAATGAAAATATAGACTCCTGGAAACTCTACTCTGCCTTTAATTCTCATACTTCAAATATTACAAATGAGGGCTGAACCCCTAATTCTAATAAGATTAGAGTCTGTCTCTGATTGGAGAGTGCATATGGCTATAAGGCAATTGAAGATTTATAGGAAGCCTGTCAGGTGTGCAGTGAACCTAGAATATAATCTGACTTGCTCTTTTGTCACCTGTGAATTTTCTTGGAAGTTTTGTATAGGAAAACCCTGATCACAGGTTTTTAAGTATTTTTTTAACTAAGCAGACATTCATAAATACATTATAAAGTTGTCAACTAGTCTAACAGCTTTCTGTTTGCCCTTTTCAAGGTGGTAGAAATTTTGCATATTTTGTATGTCTCCAAATAAAGTATACTTCAAAGGAAAACGTTTCTTTTCCTATGAATAATTTAAAATCCCTTAGAAAAGCTTCATACAATGCTGAATTTCCATGGGACATATCATAAAAACTGCTGGCCTTGAGTAAAGCATATAAAAGACATTTCAAAACAGTGAGAAAATAGCTCTATGTCTGTGCTGATGTAGAAAAATGAGTTACAATGAGAAAAAGATTCATAAAGGATGTATGGAGATCTGGGAGGTAGGAGTGAAAGATGGCCAGTGGATTGCTGCCATTGAAGAGGTGCATAACAGGGATGCCTGGGTGGCTCAGTCAGTTGAGCATCTGACTCTTGATTTCACCTCAAGTCATAATCCCACGGTCATGGGATTGAGCCCTACATCAGGCTCCATGCTGACTCATCAGAATCACTTGAGGTGCTTGTTGTAATCAGAGGTTAACTGGCTTCATCTTGGTGTTACTGAATTAAAATATATAGGAGTGGAGTCTGGGAATATATGTCCAGCAAGTTCTTCAGGTTATTCTATTGAATACTAAGAGAAGGAACCACTAATCTGATTATGGGAGCATGCCCACAGAGTGGTCACTGTCACATATGCACCTAGAGTATTTCATGCCTGGTCACTATTGTCTAACAGGTGGACAATGTAGCAGAAAGGTGCTGGTGGCACACAAGAAATAGTGTCAGCCATCTGAATGGGAAATCCAGGTGATCTGGCTTGTGAAAAGCAGCTTTTATTTCCACAAATCATTTAAGGTAATTATGCTCAAGTTTTTGAGTGACATGATTAGAGGGTAGAAGAGGTTCCACTCAGTGTTTCCTGCACTTGGTAGGACCTTACCTGAGACAAGCAAATTGGTATTGCCATCAAGCAAAATCTCCCACTGTAAGACTCAGGAAACCATACTGAAATTGTGGTGTTCTTGACTGAGATGCTACCTTTCTTTAAATTTTTTTAATGTTAGGCCAATATCCCTGATGAATATGGATGCAAAAATTCTCAATAAGATACTAGCAAATCGACTTCAACAGCATATAAAAAGAATTATTCACCATGATCAAGTGGGATTCATTCCTGGGATGCAGGGCTGGTTCAACATTCGCAAATCAATCAACATGATACATCACATTAATAAAAGAAGAGATAAGAACCATATGATCCTGTCAATCGATGCAGAAAAAGCATTTGACAAAATTCAGCATCCTTTCTTAATAAAAACCCTCGAGAAAGTCAGGATAGAAGGAACATAATTAAACATCATAAAAGCCATTTATGAAAAGCCCACAGCTAACATCATCCTCCATGGGGAAAAACTGAGAGCTTTTTCCCTGAGATCAGGAACACAACAAGGATGTCCACTCTCACCGCTATTGTTTAACATAGTGTTGGAAGTTCTAGCATCAGCAATCAGACAACAAAAGGAAATCAAAGGCATCCAAATTGGCAAAGATGAAGCTAAGCTTTCACTTTTTGCAGATGACATGATATTATGCATGGAAAATCCGATAGACTCCACCAAAAGTCTGCGAGAATTGATACATGAATTCAGCAAAGTTGCAGGATACAAAATCAATGTACAGAAATCAGTTGCATTCTTATATACTAATAATGAAGCAACAGAAAGACAAAGAAACGGATCCCATTCACAATTGCACCAAGAAGCATAAAATACCTAGGGATAAATCTAACCAAAGATGTAAAAGATCTGTATGCTGAAAACTATAGAAAGCTTATGAAGGAAATTGAAGAAGATATAAAGAAATGGAAAAACATTCCGTGCTCATGGGTTGGAAGAATAAATATTGTTAAAATGTCAATACTACCCAAAGCAATCGACACATTCAATGCAATCCCAATAAAAATGGCACCAGCATTCTTCTCGAAGCTAGAACAAGCAATCCTAAAATTCATATGGAACCACAAAAGGCCCCGAATAGCCAAAGTAATTTTGAAGAAGACCAAAGCAGGTGGAATCACAATCCCAGACTTTAGCCTCTACTACAAAGCTGTAATCATCAAGGCAGCATGGTATTGGCACAAAAACAGACACATAGGCTAATGGAATAGAATAGAAACCCCAGAACTAGACCCACAAAAGTATGGCCAACTCATCTTTGACAAAGCAGGAAAGAATATCCAATGGAAAACAGACAGTCTCTTTAAGAAATGGTGCTGTGAGAACTGGACAGCAACATGCAGAAGGTTGAAACTAGACCACTTTCTTACACCATTCACAAAAATAAACTCCAAATGGATAAAGGACCTGAATGTGAGACATGAAACCATCAAAACACTAGAGGAGAAAGCAGGAAAAGACCTCTCTGACCTCAGCCGCAGCAATTTCTTACTTGACACATCCCCAAAGGCAAGGGAATTAAAAGCAAAAATGAACTATTGGGACCTCATGAAGATAAAAAGCTTCTGCACTATAAAGGAAACAACCAACAAAACTAAAAGGCAACCAATGGAATGGGAAAAGATATTTTCAAATGACATATTGGACAAAGGGCTAGTATCCAAAATCTATAAAGAGCTCACCAAACTCCACACCCGAAAAACAAATAACCCAGTGAAGAAATGGGCAGAAAACATGAATAGACACTTCTCTAAAGAAGACATCCGGATGGCCAACAGGCACATGAAAAGATGCTCAACAGCGCTCCTCATCAGGGAAATATAAATCAAAACCACACTCAGATATCACCTCACGCCAGTCAGAGTGGCCAAAATGAACAAATCAGGAGACTATAGATGCTGGAGAGGATGTGGAGAAACAGGAACCCTCTTGCACTGTTGGTGGGAATGCAAACTGGTGCAGCCACTCTGGAAAACAGTGTGGAGGTTCCTCAAAAAATTAAAAATAGACCTACCCTATGACCCAGCAGTAGCACTGCTAGGAATTTACCCAAGGGATACAGGAGTACTGATGCATAGGGGCACTTGTACCCCAATGTTTATAGCAGCACTCTCAACAATAGCCAAATTATGGAAAGAGCCTAAATGTCCATCAACTGATGAATGGATAAAGAAATTATGGTTTATATACACAATGAAGTACTATGTGGCAATGAGAAAGAATGAAATATGGCCCTTTGTAGCAACATGGATGGAACTAGAGATGTGATGCTAAGTGAAATAAGCCATACAGAGAAAGACAGATACCATATGTTTTCACTCTTATGTGGATCCTGAGAAACTTAACAGAAGACCATGGGGGAGGGGAAGAAAAAAAAAAGAGGTTAGAGTGGGAGAGAGCCAAAGCATAAGAGACTCTTAAAAACTGAGAACAAACTGAGCATTGATGGGGGGTGGGAGGGAGGGTAGTGTAGGTGATGGGTATTGAAGAGGGCATCTTTTGGGATGAGCACTGGGTAGTTGTATGGAAACCAGTTTGATAATAAATTTCATATATTAAAAAAATAAAAAGTAAATTTTTTAAATGTTTATTTTTGAGAGAGAGAGAGAGGGAGAGAGAGAGAAGGAGGAGAAGGAGGAGGAGAGGGAGCAATAGGGAGGGAGAGGCAGACAAAGAGAGGGAGGGAGAGGATCCAAAGCAAGCTCCAGGCTCTGAGCTGTCAGCACAGAACCCCATGCAGGGCTCAAATCCACAAACTGTGAGATTATGACCTGAGCCAAAGTCGGACACTTAAACTACTGAGAAACCCAGGCGCCCCAAGAATCTACATTTTATGCTTACTGAAATGAACTGTAACTTCTATAAGCTTATGGGCCTAACTGGGCATTTTGTCAAGCCTAAGATCCAGTCTTCTGTGGGATGACATCAGCCACATAAACATCTTTAGAAGATACAAGTAAAAGGAAGATAGTAAGGAAAACATACACATACACACAGACTTGAAACTAAAGAAGAGACCAAACATTTAATTGTTTTAGAACCCAAGTTTTAAAATTTGAATAGTAATTACCCCAAAAGTCTTCTGTTGTATAATTAGTGAATTGATATATTTATCCATTCATCAAATATTTACTGAACACCTAAGTGCTCTGTTAAAAGCTGGGGGTTCAGGGGCGCCTGGGTGGCTCTGTTGGTTGGGCATCCAACTTCGGCTCAGGTCGTGATCTCAAGGTCCGTGAGTTCGAGCCCCACGTCGGGCTCTGTGCTGACGGCTCAGAGTCCGGAGCCTGTTTCAGATTCTGTGTCTCCCTCTCTCTCTGACCCTCCCCCATTCATGCTCTGTCTTTCTCTGTCTCAAAAATAAATAAACATTTAAAAAAAAAAGCTGGGGGTTCAAAGGAAGTTGGACTTAATTTGTGTCTTCAAGACTTTTGAAGAAAAGAAACTGTAAGCAACTATAAAATAACTACTAACATTCAGATATGGATTAACAAGTTACAGAGGGGCGCCTGGATGGCTCTGTTGGTTAAGTATCAACTTCAGCTCAGGTCATGATCTCACAGTTTGTGGGTTCAAGCCCTGCATCTGGCTCTGTGCTGACAGCTCAGAGTCTGGAGCCTGCTTTGAATTCTGTGTGTCCCTCTCTCTCTCTACCCCTTCCCAACTCCTGTTCTGTCTCTCTGTCTCTCAAAAATAAATAAGTGTTAATTTTTTTTAAAGTTACATAAAGAGCAGTGCTAATAGTCTTAACAAAACAAGAAAATTCTTTTTTTAAACTATAATTCTACCTATTTCAGATGGAACTAATTCTTAGTTTTCTCTGTGGCATTTAAAATACATTAAAGTATAACTTCTACCTATTAGTCTTCAGATTGTTCACTGTAGATATCCTGACTTCAGGGTGGGCAAGAGGCAGTGACACACTATTATTGAGGTGACTCTGAATTGTAGTTTCTGGTTTTCAAAGTGAGGTGTCTTTAGTGATTTAGAAAGATCCTCAGGGAATTCAGGGAAATGGTGTCTTGTAATATGGTACTACTGTAATATGGTACCACTTTTTCTAATAATCAATCATTTACTTAATATCTTCCCCATTGGTATTCTATCAAAAGAGTATTTTTTCCGTGTTTTCTGTCCTACCTTTTAATGAATCAATGGCCCATAGGAACTTTGGCTTCATAAATATAGTCCAAAAATTTTGCAAATAAGCAAATAAAAACAGAAGACCAGTTTCAAGAAGACAGAATAAAAAATATGAATTGCTAAACATCGTCATGACAAAGCTATATCCATTGGACCATGTAAAAGCTCTCCTCAAAGCACCAAGATGTAACTTCACTCCCCTAATGTTACCCAAGATATGATAAATAGTGAAGGGGGGGTGAAATACTACCAGTTTTAAGGGCAGGAGCTTTGATAATCTTGAGATTTCAGAGTCCAAGGATTGTAAATTTAAATATTACTGAGGACACACAGGTTACAAAACCTGTTCAGGTCCAGCCCTTGTGACCATGTTGATTGAGGATCCAGTGATGACAGAAGTAACAATTTTTCAAGAATAGGCAGAGATCCATAATTTTTTTAAAGTTTTCATACTTATTAAAATTCTGTGCAAGTTTTAATGAAGTGTTTCTGTGGATTTGCAACCCCTGACCAAAAGCTACCATTCCTATATCAAAACAGGAATTCATCTTTGGGAAAATCTTTTTGGGAAAGTCCATGTCCTTTCACTGAAGACCAACTCTATAGCTCAAAGTAGATAAAGTTTCTGATTGTTTTTTTTCTTGGTTCTCATGGAACCCTTACTTAAATCAATATGATAAAGCATCCCACTCGGAAGCTAGCACTCTGCTTAACAAAAGATAGCACCCTTTCCTCCTCCCTCACTTTATACTAAGAAATTGATACATGAAATCAATGTCATTTCAGGTGAATGAAAGATTCATCGTTATTATAAAATAAAGTGAATAATTATAACATAAAATCCCAGTAATAATAATGATCATAAAGGTCAACTGTAGGTCAAGTTGATAGTCTTGAAAGTTAAATAAAGGCCTTGACTTTTGTATGCCTCTCAGTTACATGCAATTTTATCTGGTTCTACACAGAAACCCATTTCCTGCTCTGCCCCTAGTTCTGTCTGAACATTAGTAAGCTTTTTTGTAACAAAAATTCATGCATTTTTTAATAAATGTATGGTATCCCAATAGATAGAAATAAAAATATCCTAAATCTAAACTGGACTTCATCTCAATCCTTGTTACTGAACCAACATATCCTTACACTGTGAAATGTGTGTGCTAGGTTCAGGACATCACATTCAGGACATCAGGATGCCCTTTGGAAGCTGGAAACACTGAAAGGGCTATGGCTCTCTTCCTCTTACCTACTACTCTCTTCAGGCATACTTTGCTTTACTGTGCTTTGTTATGTTGTGCTTTGCAGATATTGCATTTGTTTTTATTTTTGTGGGTTTTCTCCCCCACAAATTGAAGGTTTGTGGCAACCTTGTGTGAAACAAGTCAATCTGTGCCATATTTCCAACAGCACTTGCTCACTTGGTGTCTCTGTGTCACATTTTGGTACTTACGGAAATATTTCAAACTTTTTCATTATTATTATGTTATGGTGATCTGTGATCAGTGATCTTTGATGTTACTACTGTAATTGTTTTGGGGTGCCATGATCTGCACCCATATAAGATGGTGAGCTTAATAAATGTTGAGCGTGTCTGACTGCTCCACTGATGGGCCATTCCCCAATCTCTCTCCCTCTTTTTGGGTCCCTCATTCCCTGAGACACAACAGTATTGAAATTAAGCCAGTTAATAACCTTGCAGTGGCCTCTAAGTACGTGAAAGGAAGAGTCCCAGGTCTTTCACTTTCAATCAAAAGCTAGAAATGATTAAGCTTAGTGAGGAAGCCATGTCCAACGTCAAGATGGGTCAATAGCTAGGCCTCTTGCACCAGGCAGCCAAGCTGTGAATGCAAGGAAAAATTCTTGAAGGAAAATAAAAGTGCTAACACATGATATTTATCCCCACAATAACTACTTTGATGCTTTTTTGGGAAATATTAAATGCCAAATTCTTTCACAATATACATTCTCATCTAAAGATTACATCACATATACTGGCATTGTAGAAGGTACTGGAGATATAAAGATAGGAAAATATCTGCTTCCTGATACAGTTTTTAAGACCTCAGTAAGCTCACAAGATTATTTCTTCCATTTTTGGAAGGGTTTACTGTTAGCAAGTTTGCTTTATTCACATAGTCATGGCAATGTAAACATCAGATACCTAAAGATTAGCAAAAATATGTGATATAAATATCTTAGGAGGTAGAGGGAAGGAGAATCCTCATTTCCATAGTAAGAAGTACATAAATAATATTTAAAACTCGAAGAATCAAGAAATGGCAGTATAGGCACATTATTTAGAAACATGGGTGGAAGGAATGCCAGAAACATTCCTTCTGGGTTGCTTCTGGGAAATGACAATCAAGGAGTGAGAAACAGCAGGGCAGGGACTGCTCTTCATTGGTCTTATACAACAAAGAGTTTTAAAATTTGTAAGTACACATATGATTAAAAAATCACTAAAAGTGGGGCACCTGAGTGGCTCAGTCAGTTAAGCATCTGACTCTTGATTTCAGGTCACGTCATGATCTCATGGTTCGTGACTTCAAGCCCTGTGTTGGGCTCTGCCCTAACAGTACAGAGCCTGATTGGGATTCTCTCTCTCTCTCTCTGCCCCTACCCTGCTCATGCTCTTACTCTCTCTCAAAAATAAATAAATAAACATTTAAAAAATTATTAAAAGTGTAGGAATTTACCCCAGGGATACAGGAGTACTGATGCATAGGGGCACTTGTACCCCAATGTTTATAGCAGCACTCTCAACAATAGCCAAATTGTGGAAAGAGCCTAAATGTCCATCAACTGATGAATGGATAAAGAAATTGTGGTTTATATACACAGTGGAGTACTATGTGGCAATGAGAAAGAATGAAATATGGCCCTTTGTAGCAACATGGATGGAACTGGAGAGTGTGATGCTAAGTGAAATAAGCCATACAGAGAAAGACAGATACCATATGTTTTCACTCTTATGTGGATCCTGAGAAACTTAACAGAAACCCATGGGAGAGGGGAAGGAAAAAAAAGAGGTTAGAGTGGGAGAGACAGCCAAAGCATAAGAGACTCTTAAAAACTGAGAACAAACTGAGGGTTGATGGGGGGTGGGAGGGAGGGTAGCGTAGGCGATGGGCATTGAAGAGGACATCTTTTGGGATGAGCACTGGGTGTTGTATGGAAACCAGTTTGATAATAAATTTCATATAAAAAATTATTAGAAGTGAAAGAAATTGGGTACACAGAGGGAAGCAGAGATATAGGAAATGGGGATCAAGGACTTACAAGGCTCAGTCCATGCTTCTGGTCCTTATCTGAGACCCAGCCATGCCTCCGCCATTAGATTCTCATGGATATCAAGCTACCCTTCCAATAACCTCCTCCTGCTTAAAGCCAAGTGAATTTCAGTTATTCACAAGTGGAAGCATCTAACACATACATACTTTAAGAACAACATTTCATTGAAGGATGATCAAATAACAATAATCAGGAAGATTCAACAATTTTTCTTCCAAAATCTTCTTAAAAATAAGCACTCACCCTTAAAGTCCCTAGTGGCCACCACAAATTCTGGTATTTGTGAAGAGAAGAAAATTAGAAAGCATTATAGAGCAGGAGTTGGTAAACTTTTTCTGTAAAGAGCTAGACAGTAAATATTTTAGGCTTTGCAGACCTTATAGCGCTTTGCCACAACTCAGCTCTGCCATTGTAGTGGGAAAGCAGACATAGACAATACACATGAGTGTGGCTGTCTTCAACAAAAAATTTTTTTTAATGTTTATTTTTGACAGAGAGAGAAACAGAGCATGAGCGGAGGAGGGGCAGAGAGAGAGGGAGACACAGATATCAGAAGCAGGCTCCAGGCTCTGAGCTGTCAGCACAGAGCCCAACGTGGGGCTCGAACTCACAGACCGCGAGATGGTGACCTGAGCCGAAGTCGGACACTCAACCGACTGAGCCACTCAGGTGCCCCTCAACAAAATTTTATTTACCAAAACAGGCAACAGTCTGGATTTGGTCCATGACCAAAATTTACTGACCCTTCTTTAGCACTAGGCCACTGTATAAAATTAAATAATCTGTACACAAAAATGAGTGACCAAGGTAACAGATGGGGACTGAAATGTAGCCACACTCCCTTTGCCATTCTCTGTACCAAAGTGTGACACTATGTTTGTCCAGAGAAGAGGGCACTTTTCTCTAATTCATCTGTCTAGTGGGGATGCTTTTCTCTAATCAGACGATGGCTCCATGGCTAGTTTCTTCCCTAATTAGATCCTCAGAGGACATGGAAACATTAAAATATTTGCAGGTCAGTAATAACCTCCTACATGAGACTTCTAGTCATCAGCCAAAATATCCCAAGCCAACTTCCCATTCTTTCCATGACCTAGTGTTGAGTCACTTCATCTTCCTTTATCATTCTTCTGGGAAATAGGCTCAGTGTACCAAAGTCCCAGAACCAAACACAATACTCCAGGAATTGTCTAAGGAGTACAGAGCAAAGTGATTATTTGTTGGATAATTGTAGGATCAGATAAGGTCTTGGGCAGTAAATGTCTACTATGGACTCATAGTAAGCTTGCTGCCAACTGAACCCCTTAGTTCCTTTAAACATGTGCTGCTGTTAAGAAATAGTTCCTTTATGTTCTATTTCTACAGTTGAGTTGTTAGACCCCAGGTTTAAACTTTATACTTATTTCTATGAAATTACATGTTTTAGAACTGGTTCATTGTTTCACATAGTTCAGAAGGAGGTGTTAGTTGTCCTATCACTTCATGGATCTCTGTCTGATAAGCCTGCCACCTATCATCTTACTGAAATCACAGATTAAAATGTTGAAAACAGTAAAAGCCAGAGTGTAGGAAATTGCTTGTTCACTACCTAAACAGAAACTTTAAAGCAAGGTATATGCCTATATAGGTGTAATAATAAAAAACTAATCTCTAAAGAAAATATTACTTCTGTAGACCTTAATTCTAAATTTCAGTGAAAATTTTAATAACTGTGGAATACATACAATGATATGTAATAAGAGTTAATATTTAACAGCATAATAGACCAATTATTTTCTTTTAAATGTTTACCACCAAGAGACCACAATAAATAAATAATTGTAAAAGATCACAAAGAGAAAAATAGAATAACAATAAATAGAAGTTAAGAAATATAAAATATTCCTCTTACTAGTAATAAAAGAAATACAAATTAAATAATTAATAATTAATTATAGGCCAAAATGCTCAAAATATATAAAACATCTAGTGCTACCAAGGCTAGATAAAACCATACTCCTCTGTTGCTGAAGTATTATGAGTTGGTATGATCTTCTTAGAAATCAATATGATGGGATGACTGGGTGGCTCAGTCAGTTAAGTGTCCGACTCTTGATTTTGGCTCAGGTCATAATCTAATGGTTCATGAGATACAGCCCTGTGTCAGCTCTGCACTGATAGCATGGAGCCTGCTTGGGATTCTCTCTCTTCCTTTCTATCTGCCCTTTCCCCTCTCACGCTCTCTGTCTCCCTCTCTCTCTCTCAAAATAAATAAAAAAGCAATCACTATAGTGATATGTATTAAGGAGTGTGAAATTTTTTCTTCTTGACCCAGGATTTTTATCCTAGGGAAGTAATGAAAGAAGAAAAATGTTGAAGAGGTGCATATGAACATACTTTATAATCCTAAAAAATTGAAAACATTATCCTCATGTCCTAAATACCCTACAAATATTGTATTTTAACATCCTGGTGAAAGAAATATATTGTGATGAAGAACTGGAAGTATTAAGTATTAAATGTGTAAAAATATGGAGAAATAATTGGATGGTAAGTGGAAAAGCTATATGAGCAGAACTAAGGAAATGGAGCAGAACTAAGGAAACATGAAAAGAGATAATTGAATATTGATATTATTGAGTAAATTTTTTTAAAAAGTTAAAATCAATGTTACTGTAATATTGTCTTCAAAATAAATGCATTTTATATTAAAATTCACTACCATATAAAATACATCTTACTGAGTAGTTTGAAAAGTTATTGGTGGGGGCAATGTGGTAGAATCTAGAAAAAATACATGTAGGGGAGGACCCTGGATCTCTTTCACCTGTGCAGAAAGGAAGGGTCACTGAGTTATAGCCTAGTTGCTAGACAAAGAGTGGGAAAGGGTTGATGGGATGGTGACAGTGTCTTCCTGGACACAATTTGGGGAAAGCTGTTCCAGTAAATCTTGCTACAAATCTCTAAAATTCAGAGTTAAGTAATTTAAATGGAATATTTTACACATGACATAGCCCTGTGGTCTTTCTGGCATTTTCTTGTCTAACATATTTCCTAGATTAATCATGTATTGCTTGAGACAGTGATTATTTACTATGAGTTTCTACCTTAATGTAGGGGAATTTCTTGACAGGGAAATTTCCACATATTTCATCTTGTTTTGTTTCTCTTTTTTGAAAAGTTTTTATTTAAATTCCAGTTAGTTGACATGCAGTGTTATATTAGTTTCAGGTATACAATATAGTGATTCAACAATTCCATACAACACACAGTGCTCGCCACAAGTGCAGTCCTTAATCCCTATCACCTGTTTCGCCACCCCCCCCCCAACCTCCCCTCTGATTACTATCAGTTTGACATCTGTGGGGGTGGGGGATGGAACGCATGTCACAATAACCAGGTGGTCTGTATCAGGATGTGTTTGGCTTCACATAGTAGTTGAAGTCACAAGGACATTTACTGATATTTAGATATCTGGAGGTGGGCAGTCTCAGGATTGACTTGATTATCAACAATGCCCTTGAGACTCTAGACTCTAGCCCTTCCCACCATCTTCCGCTTGCATTTCATCCCCATGATTTTGCCTCACAGTTGCAAGATGGCTACAAGAAGTTCAACCATCCTGGTTTCCCTCTCTAGAGTACAAAGCAGAAAAAACAAGTAGTGTGTCATATCCTTAGAGGTTGGGTTGAATTGGATAAAATGATGATTATAATGGTGAAGTAGTAAGAATAAGCTTCTAAGCAAATTCTAGTGTGGACTGCCCTCTATGCATGGCTAATAAAAAGCTCCTCCAACAGAGGAGGTGAATTTGTCTAGCTAGGGACTAGTTCTTGTGTGGGGTAGGTTTAGAGGGGAGAGGCTATGAGAGGGCTAAGTGGTTATTCTTGGTTTTGTTTTAATTCACCACTGAATGGCAGGCAAATAGTGTCTAAGGCAGCACAGGCTTGAGCTTATAGCCTAGTGTTCTTTGGTAGCTCTCAAAGGCCTACAAACTAGTATCAGTCTAATTTCTCCCTTTCTTTCCTTTTTCCTAGTCATAAAAACATTTTATTCCCTGAGAATTTTCCAGTGCACAGGCTGGATGTGGCAGCCACTGCTGAATGAAGCCATTGCTATGGAAGCTCTTGTCCCAGTTGAGGAGCATTCTGTGTTCACTCAGTCTGGCACCTCCCACACTGGATACAGTTGTTAGGGGCCCTTGGCCATGGACCTTGGGCCCCTGCATCAGCTGCATGGGCTTGTTGCCCCAACTAGTCAAAACCACTGGCCCATAATGTTTTACTTTTTATGTGTTCTCATCTTTGAAAAGTAATTTATTTTCTATCCCTTTTGTTCAAAGATTTTGAACATTGATGTTGTCTTAAAGGGTTATCTAGCTTATTCATGTCACTAAAGGCTAAAATTAGAATCAAATGAGAACAGGAAGGCAAAAGTTATAAAGATAACCAAAGAAGATTCTATCTTAGATACTAAAAGATTTTCTTCAAAATAATTGATTGTTTTTACTATGAGCAGGGAGAAACAGTATGGAAAAGAATACTAGTCTTTGAATCAGAAAATTTTGGTTCAGGATCCAGCTTTATCATTTTAACCTTGAACTGAACAATTACCTTTACTGGGCTTCATGCAACCTATTTATGTGTCTAAGAAGCAATATTGTTTTTAAATTTATGGGACTAATTTGTTGACTCTTTTCATCTGTTTGTTAAAAAAATTTTTTTTATTCTTTTTATTTTAGAGAGATAGACCATGAGCGGAGAAGAGGGGGAGAGAGAGAGATAGAGATAGAGAGAGAGAGAGAGAGAGAGAGAGAGAGAGAGAAACTTAAGCAGGCTCTATGCCGAGATTTTAACCGACATGGGGCTAGATCCCACAACCCTGGGGTCATGATCTGAGTTGAAATTAAGAATTGAGTCAGACACCCAACTGACTGAGCCATCCAGGCATCCCTCACCTAGTATTCATTTTAATACTCAGTTTTCTTTTTCCACATTTATGATTCTAAATGTTAATATTTTTCCAATCTGTTACTAATAGTCCCTAACTCGCTGATTATTTTTATATGTAAAAATTTTATAAAAATTTTATAAAATTTTTTTAATTTTATATTTTATATGTAAAAATATTATTTTTATATGTAAAAATGTCATTTTTATATGACATAGGCTTTTCTCATTGAGCTGTGCTAATTGATGACTTTGTTAAGGTGGAAGGACGCTTGTTTAATTTTTTAAAAGGATTAATCAAAATTGGACATAACAGAATCCAGATCCCAAAGTGTCACAATCAGGAATATTAGAGTGAAACTAACAAAATGAAATTTAATAAGGATAAGTGTAAAAGTCTTCCCAGTACAGTACAAAGCATACATAATTTTGGAGAAGTTCATGTGGGACAAAGATTTAAGATTTTTATTTGACTTTAAATTTAATATGAGTTAACAGTATGAAGAAGTTGCTTAATTTGAAGTTTTGATAATCTAAAATTTACTTTTTGAGATTGATTCTATGAAGCTCTAGAAGACTGACAATGGGTAAAAAGAAATTGAAAGTAGACTTTAATTAAGCATAAGAGAAATCTTTTTACTAGACCTGAGGAACAAAGAATTTTGGTTAATTTCAGGCCTGGCTATTTTCAAGTCTGACCAGTTTCTTGGTCCATTTTCCATTTGGACAATTTCTGGTTTGATCAATCATTCATCAATAAATGTTAATATACAATGTTATGTTGTAGATTTATCTTATTTTGATTTCTGCCTATTCTCTATTTTTCATTTCTTTATTTGCCTTTCTTGCCTTCCCCCGGCTTCTTTAAACATTTTTTTAGAATTCTATTTTGATTCATCTATAATTTAAAAAATTTATTTATTTTTTAATTAAAGTATAATGAACATGCAGTGTTATATCAGTTTCAGTTGTACAATATAACGATTCAACAATTCTATATGTTAGTGTTCATTCAGCATAAGTGTACTCCTACTCCCCTTCACCTATTTTACTTTTCCCCCACCCGCCTTCCTTTTGGCAACCACCAGCTCTCTATATTTGAGAGCCTAAGTTTTTTGTTTATCTCTTTTTTCTGTTTGTTTGCTTTGTTTTTTTAAAGTCCACATATGAATGAAATCATATGGCATTTGTCTCTCTCTGTCTGACCTATTTCAGTTAGCATTACACCTTCTAGATCCATCCATGTTGCAAATAGCAAGATCTCATTCTTTTTTATGGCTGAGTAATATTCCATTGTGTGTGTATAGATGAATGGATAAAGAAATGGTATATATTATATATAATATATATCTTTGAAAAGTATATTATATATAATATATAATAAAATAATATAATTATAATAATATGATAAATGTAATATAATATAATATAAATACCATTTCTTTATCCATTCATCTATAGGTAGATACTTGTGTTCCTTCCATATCTTGGCTATTGTATATAATGCTGAAATAAACATAGGGGTGCATATATCTTTTCAAATTAATGTTTTATTTTCTTTGGGTAAATACCTAGTAGGGGAATTACTGTATTGTATGATACTTCTATTTTCCATTTTTTTGAGGAACCTATATATTGTCTTTCACAGTGATTGCACTAGTTTTCAGTCCCACCAACAGTACACAAGGGTTCCTTCTTTTCCCCCAACATCTTCACCAACACTTGTTTCTTGTCTTTTTGATACTAGCCATTCTGACAGGTATGAGGTAATATCTCATTTTATGTGTCTCCTGGCCATTGTATGTCTTCTTTGGAAAATTATCTATTCATGGCTTCTGTGCATTTTTAAATTAGATTACTTTTTGGTGTTGAGTTGTATACATCCTTTGTATATTTTAGATATTAACCCCTTATATGCTTTGTAAATATTTTTCCCATTTGGTGGGTTGTGTTTTTGTTCTGTTGATGGTTTCCTTTGCTGGGCAAAAACAAAAGCTTTTTATTTTGGCATAGTCCCAATAGTTTAATTTTGCTTGTATTTCCCTTGCCTGAGGACACATATCTAGAAAAGTGTTTCTATGGCTAATTTCAAAGAGATTACTGCCTATGTTTTCTTCTAGGAGTTTTGTGGTTTTAGGCCTCAAATTTATGTTTTTAACCCATTTTGAGTTTATTTCTGTGTATAATGCAAGAAATTGGTCCCATTGTACATTCTTAATCTTTCCTCTTTCATTCCAATTTTAGTATATGTGCTGCTGCAGTGATCACAATTTATCTATGTTTTTGAGCAGATCTTTTTCTATCAATTTTTAGTGGCTTCTCTAGGTATGATGCCATACATATGTAACTTATTCTACTCTACTGGGGTCGTTTCATCAGTTCCAGTGAAGTATAGAAACCTAACCTCCCTTTATGTCTCTTTATCCTCCCTGTTTCTAATATATTTGTTTTAAATATTTCCTTTACATACATTTAGAACCACATTTAAAAATGTTATAATTTTTACTTCAACCATTGTATGAGTCTGCTCAGCCTGCCATAACACAATACTAACAGCAGAGTGGCTTCAACAACAGAAATTTATTTTCTCACAGTTCTGGAGCCTGAGAAGTCCAAAATCAAGATCCCATCTGATTTAGTCCCTAGTGAGAGCCTTTTCCTGATTTACTGAGAACCTTTTTCTCTCTGTGTCCTCACATGGTAGAGAGAAAGAGAGCTCTGGTTTCTCTTCCTCTTATAAGGATACCAGCCCTACAGGAATAGGACCTCACCCTTTTTTAACCTTTATTACCTGCTCAGAGACCCTGGGTGGGGGGTGGGCCACCTTGGGGATTAGGCCTTCAACTTATGAGGAGCACATTCAGTCCATGACAACCATCCAACATAATTTAGGAAACTCAATAGGAAAAGGAAAGTCTATCATATTTACACATATTTTTGCTTATTGTAGTTTTTTATTCTTCCTGTTGTTCCAAGGTTCCTTCTTTATTGGTTCTCTTCTGTTAGAGAATTTCCTTTAGCCATTACTGTAGAATAGATCTGCTAGCAAAAACGTCCCTTTGTTATGCTTCATGTGAGGATGTCTTGCCTTTGTATTTATTGTAGAAGGATATTTTCACTGGGCATAGGAATCTGGATTGGCAGTTCTTTTCTTTGATCACTTGAAAAATGTTGAGCCACTTCCTTCTGGTCTCCATGGTTTCTGATGAGAAATCTGGTCATTCAAATGCTTTCTCCTTTTACAGTTAAGGTGTCATTTTTATCTGACTATATTCAAGATGGTTTTCATTGTCTTTGTCTTTCAGAAGTTTGACAGTGATGTGTCTTGATGTGGATTCTTTGGATTTATCTTATTTAGGTTTGTTCAACTTCTTGAATCTGTAGGTTTGTGCTTTTGCCAAATTTGGAACATTTTCAGCCGTTATTTCACGTACTTTTTAGCCCCACCTTCTTTATCTCTCTTTCTAGGCCTCTGATGACACAGAGGTTCTGTCCTGTTTGGTTTATTAGTCTGTTTTCTCTCTGTTGTTCGTATTGGATAATATTTATTGGTCTATCTTCAAGTTCGCCAATTTTTTCCTCTGTCTTCTCCATTCTGCTGTTGAGACCAGACCATTTGCTAAGCTCTTTATTTCAATTATTACATTTTTAAGTTCTAAAATTTCCATTTGGTTTTTCTTTATATTTCCTGTTTTTTGCTATGATTTTTTATTTTTTTACAGCAGTTATTTATTTATTTATTTATTTATTTATTTATTTATTTATTTTTGCTTCTTTCAAGAATGCTCATAATTGCTTATTAAAGTCCTTATGATGACTATTTAAAAATCTTGTTATATAATCCTAACATCTTTCTCATCTCAGTGTTGGCATCTATTGATTGTCTTTTTACATTCCATTTGAGATCTTCCTGGCTCTTGGTATGATAAATGATTTTAATAGAAACCTGGACATTTTGGATATTGTGTTAGGAGACTGTGGATATTATTTAAACTGTTTTAGCTGATTTTCTCCAACACTGTACCAACAGGGAATGGGAGGGATGCTGCCACAGTACTGCTAGGTAGGAGTCCAGGTTTCCCACTCTGGCTCCACTGACACCTAAGTCAGGGAAAGAGGCTTCTCATTACTACTACATTGAGGTGGGCATGCTAGCGCCTCACCAGGCCTTTGCTGCTAGATCCCTGGCTGGTAAGGGGTAGAGTGTCTTGTTACTGCTCCCCAAATTGTCTCCACTGACACTATAGGAAAGAATTGCCTCTTTACTGCCCATCAGGGATGGGCAGTATTTAGCCTTCTCTGACACCATCCAGCATGAGTAGTGGGTGCCGTGTTACAGCCTGGGGAGGGTAAAAGCCACAGGTTTCTTTAGGTGGTGTTTTGCTATAGTAGATTATTATTTTCTAAAAGTTTTTAGTCTTGCTAGGTTACTTCTTTCCTGGTCCTATAGTTAGAAAGAACAAGATTGTTGGGGCTTTTTGTATCTACATCTGTTGGCATTTCTGGGTCATTGGCTTCTCCAGCAATCAGTCTGAGATGTGTGTAGAAAAGAGAAGAAATGAAAACCCAGGGAACTCATTGCTGTGTTGTTCTTTGGGCTCTGAGGTCCCTAGCCTGTTTGCTTTCTCCTCTCCATTTTTCAGTCTTCTAATGTTCATTTTATGTCCAGAGTTTAAAGTTGTAAGTAGCAGGAGGAATAGGGAAAATAAGTGTATTTCATCCTCCTGGAAGTGGAAGTCCTAGCTTCTCAGTTTATACGGTCTTTGTGTATTTCACATTAGCAGTATTAATTAGAGCATAACAGAGCTTTGAAATAACTTGTAGAAAAATCTAAATTACTTTAGAATGGCTCTAATGAGAAGGCTGAAAATTTTTTTTTGATGAATCATGGTCTATTTAATTTCATTCAAACTAAATTTAATGCTATCTCTTCAGAATAAATACAAGAATGTTTGAAACATCTCTGGACTAACAAAAACCTACATTCTGGTTCACAGTCTTCCACTATCCAGCCATGTGAACTTGAGCAGATTTACTGCAATCTCAGTATTCTCATCTGGATTAAGAGTGTTGGGCTCATTAGATGATATCTAAACTTCCTTCTAGCACTGGCATTTTACTTACCCCTCAACAACTTATTACTTTTTAAAAAAATCTCTAGACTCCCACTGAAATACAGGGTTTGAAATATGTTTGTTAAGTCAAATAAAATCCTCATGATTAGACAAGAAAAGTAAGGATGGCTATTATTTATTGGATACTTACGGTGAACCAGGCACTATAGTAAATGTTTTATAAATGTTCGCTCATCCAATCCTCAAAACAGTAAATTAAATTAGAGATTATGTACATTTTATTGATAAGGAGAGTAAGGCTTGGAAAAGTTAAAAACCATGTCTGAGGATATTTTTTTTCCTGAAGTTTTCTTTTTTTAAATAAACATCTATTTGATTCCAAAACTGATGCTTGCAACTACTTACATATACTCTTAAAAAATAGCTTACAATTTTTTAAATGTTTATTTATTTTTGAGAGAGAGAGAGAGAGAGAGAGAGAGAGAGAGCAGGGGAGGGGCAGAGAGAGGAAGACACAGAATCTGAAGCAGGCTCCAGACTCTGAGCTGTCAGCACAGAGCCCAATGCAGGGCTCGAACCCACAACCCATGAGATCATGACCTGAGCCAGAGTTGGACACTCAACTGACTGAGCCACCCAGGTGCTCCTATGTTTTCTTCTAGGAGTTTTATGGTTTCAGGTCTCACATTTAGGTATTTAACTCATTCTGAGTTTATTTTTGTATATGGTATAGTAAAAAAGTGGTCCAGTTTTCCCACACCATATCTTGAAGAGACTGCCTTTTCCTTATTATAATACATTCTTGCCTCCTTTATCATAGATTAGTTGACTATGTACTCTTACATATACTTTTTATTTTTTGGCCACTTTTCAATAAGCAAACTATTTTATAGATATGGAATCTTAAAGGAGAGGTCTAGGTAGCTAGGTGATGTCTTTTAGTTTTCTCCAGTCACTTTATTCTGCTTGGATTTGTTTTTTAACTGTGTAACATATATTCAGAAAATGTACAGCTACAGCTAGTTTTTTGTTTTTTTTTCTGTTTATTCTCTTTATCCACCCACCATTTAGTATTCTATTATAGGGAGCATCATTCCCCTTGAGAGGTAATGGAATAAACTCAGGATTTCAGACAGTCATTCCTTAAGAACAAAAATTTAATTTGACAACTTTCCATAAACTTTATAATGTCTCAGGACAGTCCCAGGAATTAGAAGGAATGTATTGTTATCTTTACGAGTAAACTTTACTTACTTATAGAGAATGGATAAGGATTTGAGTTAATCAAAAGGTAGAGGTCAAGAAGAAATATAAAAATAAAAAAAGAAAACAGAAGAATAGAGCAAATAATATCAAATTTAAAAGTATGTGGTCTTTTAAACTATTTAACATGATGCTAGTTCCTAAAAATATTTCATAAAAAGTTTCATTTTAAGTAAATTAAATGAGTGTGTATTAAAAAAGAACTGTTTAATACTATGCAATTTGTTGAGATGTTATGTTTTCATAAAGTCAAAATTATGTCAAAAAGAGATTCATCCTCTTAATCAAAATCAACTCTATAAGTTTGTAGGGATGCCTGTTATGTATTTATTTGGCAAAAGACCCTAAAGTGCTTATGTTAACTTGTAAGGAAGGGAATAACAAGATGAGAAGCCAGGAGTATATAAATCCTTATTTTACCCTCTCTTTTATTATGAAGTCCCCTTATCATTCAGCTGGCTCACTCTGTACAATTTTCTATGTCAGTCTGCAGGGGCATTCCAATGGAAGTTATTCAAATTTCACATTACTATGTGTTCCCAGAATTACCAAGAGAACTAATTGTGATGTAAAAAGTTTTAATATCATTTCTTTATAAGGACTTAGGAAATTGGCAATTGGATCCTTAATCTTGATCTGAGATCAGATGTGCTTTTCTAGGAAAATGATTTTCTCTTCAGAAAGTTGCCATGATTTTGGTAGGTAGAGAACTGGTCTCCATATAGGAAGTTCTGTTTTTGCCATAAACCCATTGTGTGGAGAAGGCATTCTGGTGTTAGAGAAACAGCTTTCAGAATAGTTTTGGTTGGTTTAGTTTTTATTGAAACTGAACAAAGTATTATCTGGTTCAGACAAAATATCTGTTAAGTCCAATATAAGACTGATAAAAACTCAATTCTGGGTAGAGTGGAAGTAGAAATAGGGGTACAGCTCTGACCCTTGTCACTTCACTCATGCATTAAGCGTTTGCTATTGAACCTCTGAGTCTGGGCAGCAGCATTTGAAAAGCCTCCAGTGAAATGTAAAGATCACTAGGTTAGGAACCCAATAACCTAAACTATATAGTCCCGTTATTGCTGTCAACAAGCTGTATGACTGAACCTCCGTGGGTCCAGATTTCCTCATCTGTGAAACAAGGAGATTGAACTTGGTATCTTTCAGCTCAAATATTGGAGGGAACCATTAGCAACTGTATGCAAATCACAAAACTTCTGTGCTTTATCAGTTTTCTACTGCAAAATAAGATGCTCACTGAAGGGTAAAATTTGCATGCATACCTTAAAGTTCTAAGTATTAAGAGATTTTTTTTAGCCTTAAAAATTAAAGGGAGTTGAGAGAAAATTGCATTATAGATGTGAAATATAAAATTGTCCTGTTCTAAGCGATTTCACTGTATCGTTCTTTCTCAGTTTATTGCAAATAATTAGCAGTATTTTATTGATTTACTGAGCAAACATTGAGTGGCCCACTAGAGTGCCAAGTAGGCTAGAAAAGACGATTAGCAAATGACCACTACTCTATAAACATTTATAGTCCTCCCCTCAAATACAGGAGGGAATGTGTTCTTAACAATGTGTTGCTATCAACGGAACCTCTTTGATTGTGATGCCACGTTCTAAGTGATAAAGATGGTGCTGCAAAGGCACATATTGAAGCTAAATGAAAAGTGAAGTGTACTCATTTAGAAAGACTACTATTTAAAGACACAGAGACTTTCATTAAGGAGAATGGCTTTGTTGCAATTGATCTTTGATCAACTGGAGCAAAGAGTATTTTTTTATAGGTTTAATAGCCTTTGCTTTCCTGATAAGCAGAGTATCTCTTAAATATGAAGATGGTTCCATTGTCTAAAAGGAGATAGATCGTCCCACCAATGCTGCCCATATTACCTGAGTGCTTCTGGATTATTAGTGGTTGGTTGAAATGGATTGGGGCCAAAAGAGGGTAGAGTTGGATGAAGGTGCCAAAAGAGATCTTTGAAGGTTTAGAAGGGATGCCTGAAAGGTCCATTCCCTCTAGACTTACCCCCCAATCCTCATGCTATGATAGGAGGGGCAGCCTTTGGGCAGGTCTCCCTTTGTTATGCAGACTGCTAGATCTCCCAGCTCAATCCACAAATGCACCCACTCACTCTGAAAGGGTCCCTCCCCAAGGTGGATATGAAGTCCACCCCTTACCGTAGACATGGCAGCCTCTCCATATACCCACCCAACTGTTGACTGGCGTTCAAGGGCCACCACCATCACCCACCCCAGCACCATCTTCCAGGAACTGGCCTCTCCCCCATTAGTCCCCGCCCCTCTTCTGAGAGCACCCAATGGGTGGAGTCGGGGCTGTGGTGGGAGGGGCCTGAGGCGGGCGCATTTAAAGAAAGGCAGAGGGCGAAAGGAGGCTAGAGAGGAGAAGAAAGAAACCAGGGGGCGAGGCGCCGTCCAATGACAAAGCCCAGGGGTGGGCGCCGGCCGCCATCTTGTACCGGGCGGCAGGATATTCACCCGCGTCTTCCGCCCTCGGAGGGGGAGGGGCGGCGGCCGAGGCGAGAAAAGTAGCGAGAGACGCGCCGGCCCGGAGGCGCCAGCAGCGGCC
This sequence comes from Panthera tigris, assembly GCF_018350195.1. Lineage (NCBI taxonomy): Eukaryota > Metazoa > Chordata > Mammalia > Carnivora > Felidae > Panthera > Panthera tigris. Next base: position 77,315,452 of record NC_056661.1, read on the forward strand.
GCCGCCGCGGACCTGGACGCGGGCGGGGGCGGCGGCGGCGGCGGCGGCGAGAGCCGGCGAGCGCGGGCGGCCCCGAGCGGCCTCCGATGCGGCGCAGCGTGAAGAGGCGGCGGCGCCGGCCCCCGGCGGCCCCGGCCACGGCCGCCCGGGGCGGCGGCTTTCGGGCCGGAGGAGGGGCCGAGCTGGAGGCGCGGGAGGAGAAGGTGGTGTACTCGCGGTCGCAACTGTCGCTGGCCGACAGCACCAAGGCGCTGGGCGACGCCTTCAAGCTGTTCATGCCCCGCAGCACGGAGTTCATGAGCTCGGACGCGGAGCTCTGGAGCTTCCTCTGCAGCCTCAAGCACCAGTTCTCCCCGCACATCCTGCGCAGCAAGGACGTCTATGGCTACTCCTCCTGCCGGGCCCTGGTCCCCGACCCCCCGCCGCCCCCCGTCGCCCGCGGCCAGACGCGCCGGCCGGCGGCCAGGAGGAGGCGCCGCGGAGCCCGGGCGGCCGCCGTCCGCCGGAGGAAGCCCCCGCCGCCGCCGCCGCCGCCGCCCCCGCCGCCGCCGGCCCCCGAGGACAGCCGCTCCCCCAAGCCCGCGGCCCCCGGGCCCTGCTTCGGGGGCCGCACCCTGGAGGAGATCTGGAGGGCGGCCACCCCGACGCTGACCACCTTCCCCACCATCCGCGTCGGCGGCGACGTGTGGGGCGAGCGCAGCCTGGCGGCGGCGCGGCGCCGGGCGCGCCAAGTCCTGCGAGTGAACCTGGAACCCGTGGTGAGGCTCCGCCGCTTCCCGGTGCCCCGGGCGTGAGACTCGGCCCCCTCCGCGAGACTCGGCCCCCTCCGCCCCGGGACGGCTTCCGCCTGGAGGGATGAACAAGTGACAGTCGAGTGTTTACAGATCCGGCCGGGACCGCGTTCCCTAGTGCACTTTACGGGCGAAGAAGCACCGGATGGTCCCGGCCCGCGCCCCCGGGATGCGGCGCCGCCGTCTGGGACTCCGGGGCAGGTGTGCCCTCTGCTGCCTCCCAGTACCGGGTCTGCGGAGGGAGGAGACAGCTGGACCCGCAAGGGTGGCCCCCTTTCTTCCTAACCCCAGATTGAGACGTCTCCAGGACTATAGGGGCAGATCCGTTTTCTCCCTTTTGGACTCTACCTCACTGGTCTGGAAGCCCTCCGAAGAAGTCATTCTTTTTTCCAAAGGAATTTGGTTTCGTGCTTGTGTAATAAAGCTAGAATTTACTTGCTGTTCATCCACCTCCCCGCTCCCCCGCCCCACTTTTTCTTTTTTGACTGCCACCCCTCGTTCTGGACGAAAGATCGAATATGTGTTGAAAGGTGTTGCACTAGTTTGTGCTCAGGGTATTCTGAATCCCACTCGTTTCCGAATTTTAACTGGATTCCAAAGCTTTGACCAAGGATTTTTTCTAAGAAATTCAAGCGTATGACTGTTAATAATGTAGGGATTTGTATGGCTTTGAATTTCATGGGCTCAGTGATTACAAACAAAGAGATGCAAAGTTCAACTGTTTAAACATTTTTAAGGTGTTTCTAAAGATTTTATATTGAAATTTAATGTTTATATTTACTGAGCTCTTAAAGGAAATGGCAGAAACTCATGGAAGTTTTGTTTAGGAAAAGTTGACTTGTGAAATTCTTTTTAAGTGAATAAAATTAAAGTGCATTGAAACCACATGGCTTGTGATAAAAAAGAATGAGTGAATTACAAAGAACTGGTGTTGGTTAAAGAGATGGATGGAATCCGATTGGAAATGATTTGGCCTCCTTGTACTAGTCTAACATACAGATCTGGGAATATTTCAAGGATAATTTATTTTAAAATGGAAATCGCGTAGGAAAAATGAGTATGCGTATGCGCGGTGACCAAAATGCCAAACAGAATACCCATTGGAATTCTCAGAAGTATTAATGATCTAGAGGGGTGGAGGCATTTCTTGGTATCAGATAACTGGTTGAAGTTAACTTTGGGCAAAATAGGTTTTCCTCCCTTGTTTTTGTTGTTGTTGTTGGCTAACAGAAATGTCCAGATTACTATCAGTTACTCTTATAAACATCATGACAATTAGTTAACTGTTTTGCTTCACGAGTTACCTTTATTATCTCGTTTCCATTCATAATTATGTTTGTAGTTATTGGTCTTTTGTTTGACAGCCGAAGACCACAGGAATCAAACAGGCAAGCCACAAGAGTACTGACCCTTCTTTTACACTTTTATAATAGTGTTTGTATCCTATGGCCCAGTGTGGAATTCTTGATTATCCAAGTGCCTTCGGTCATTGGTGGCAGCAAGACTTAATGGTTTTTAGCCAGTGGTGCCGCAGCCAGATTTTACTGCAATATCTAAAGGGTCAAGTAGTGATTTTGTACCACTATTATTTCAAATTTGAGTATTCTGCCATGGAACCATCCATACCAGGCTGGAACATGACCTATGAAATCTTCAATATTAAGGTTTCTCTCTGCTTGGCAGCTTCTTAGGGGAATAATGAGAGTTGCAATTTTGACTCTTGTGTTTTTAGAATTCAAATGGCATAGCTTTCTGAAATGAATTTTTCAAGTTTAATAGTTCATAGTAGGAGTTTTGTGACTTTAATTTCAGTGTTCTTGTTTTGTAAAAAAGAAAAAAAGGAAAAAAAAGATATATCTATATATATATGACTTTATGCCAGTTACCCAGTAAGCCTCATATTCTTTTATTCACTACTCAATGATAATGTGTTGCTACAAATACTGTCACATGAGTAAATAAAAGTGAATAATTACTTAGAAGATGGAGAGTGTTAAATTATATTTGTGTGATAGGAAGCTTATATATATTCTTTTGGTTATTAGCTTCCATTGCCAATTGTATTTCAAATACATAGGGTTTTCTCCCCCCCCCATTACCTTTTTTAGCTAATTAGCACCTGAGGAAAAAATACATATTTGTACCACTTCACTATTGTATATAATTTTATATTAATTAAAAAATAAATCCAATGGCCATATTAGAATGTAATTTCAACATATAGCTTATCTAGATAGCTTCCCAGAGGATTTTGAAATTAGATGTAGCTGGGAGGATAACTTTGCTCAGCACAAAATTGAAACATAACCATTGACACCATGCGTTTATTTAAACTTAACTGAGAATCTTATTTTTTTTTCTTCCTATGCCTTGTTACTTTAGTGCACTTGAACTTGAGTTAATGCTTTGGGTTATCCGGGCTATCTGATTTCAGTTTGGATCTGATTGCCCATCCTAAATTTAATGTTATTTACCTGGTCTCTTAAAAAATCTTGCCGTTTCTAGTTTGCAAAACAAGATGTAAAAAAATCTTTATTTTTGCCAAGTTGTCTTTAGCAAAACCTTGCTGAAGTTGGTTGTTTTACAACTTATACAATGTGAAGAAACAACTAATATAGTTGATTCGTATATTAATAGGAAAATGAAAGTATTTTATGGATACTTTTGGGCAGAATGTGAAAAGGAACTTGGCACGGTGGCCTTTTTGATGAGGCATTCATTTACTGTCTTCTAAAGTGAGTCTGTGCTTAGCTTGTACATAGTTTTTTGAAAGAAATCCCATAATCTTTATTCATTCTCTTACCTTTATATCTCATATGGCACAAGTAAAGGGGGAAGTTAAGGAGGAAGTTTATCACCTTGCTATGCTTGAGTGCCTAAATGTGGTGACCGGCACCTGAAATAACCTTTTGAATTCCTGATGTCATTGTTATCCCCCTTCAACTTGTCAACCAGCAACTTATTTTTCCTTACGGAACTCAGTAATGTTATGATTGTTGAGGGCAAACTTCATTGTTGTTAGTGCAAAGTGTCGCTGTGGTGGTGTGTATTTATTTTGTCCAAGTTTGAGTACCCGATTGGACAAGTGTAATTTAAGCTGGTGGCTGACACGTATCGATTTGCTGTGTGCAAGCAATAGAACTATCTTCCTGAAAACTATTCAATAAAAATGCATTAAAAATATTTGGATACAAAAAAATGTGAGCAATTTTGAACTCAAAATTTTTTTGTTGTTTCAAGGATTGCCACAGCACTCTTTAAATTGGTGTTTTTAATGGACATATATACATAATATTTACTTTATTGCTGTGTTTAAAATATTTTTTGATAAGACTGTTATGTCTTAAGTGCATTAGAAGGCAATTGTTTGTAATGGAACTGAATTGTTTTCTTGGACAGTTTGATGTGCGCATATGATTAAGATTTACAATCTGGTTGTACTTTTCTTTTTAATTTATTAACTGTAAATAAATTTTAGAGAATATACAGTGTCTGGCTTTTCTAATGATGTTGGGGAGTTTTTGAAATGGGATTTTATGTTTGCATGTGAATTGGAAGGCGATGTGAGAAGTTTTGACTTCTTTTGTGAACTTCAGAATCCTGGAAGTCTTGAGATATGTGTTTTATGCTATTTGGGGAGTCAACAGTATATCAGTATCAACTCTGATGATCTAGTGAATCTCTGAGACAGTGCTTCATGCCCAAGCCCAAACCATTACCCAGTTTGCCAGCTTAATAAAGACTTTAAAAATGCATCAGAATTCACTTTGACTCCTGACCCCAACCCCCTTGGGGTGGTGATAGAAGGTCTCACGCTCACGTTTTTTTATATTATAAAAGAAAGTAAGCGTGCTCTATGTGAGTAGCAGCAGTAAAGACTGTTCTACAGAAGTAAAGCCCGAATTTTCATTACAGTCTAGAGGGTAGAAGTGCAGTGCTAGGAAGGACAGGATTCATAGTATTATGTGGCCTGAATATGTCTTCGTATCTGAGTTCCTATCAATAATTGGAGGCAGCAGTGTAATAACTGTGGATCACATTGCCTGGGATGGCATTAAAGCTTTGCCACTTGCAACCATCCGAACTTTAGGTAAGTTACAGAAACTGTGCTTTACCTTCCTCAAGAATCAAATGCGGTTAGTAAAAGAAACTATTGGGCTATTGAAAGGATTAAAAAGGGCGTTAATGGGTGAACACATAGGAAATGCTTAATAAATGCTATTAATTGGAGGCATATGTACTGAGAATAAGTGTATATGCTAAGTGGTCCTTTGGGAGTTTAGCATCCTGAAAATAGAGTGTGGTCTGGGAAAGGCAAAAGACAAATGATGAGAAGGTAATTTGTGGGTGAATTAAATTGAAGACAGACAGCAGGAGGTTAGATTAAGTTGATTTATTAGGTAGTTTTCACTGTTGGAGGTTTTCTAGACTTCCTTAGAAATTTGGGGTCTTTTTATCATTTCTCTGGAAGATATTTAAAATATGCTGTTAGGGATATTAAACTATCTGAGAATCTATAAAAGTAATAAAAGTTACTGTTCAAGAACTTGCCAAATTTCAACACTAAGTTTTCACTTCAAGTTAGCTCAGTAAGGTTTGCTTCAAAGCCATGTGAATTTACATGTACAAAACTAAATTAGAAGCAATTTGTGTGAGCTTTGTACTTCCTGTGTTGAAACAAATGAGTGCAGTAGTTAGATTTGAAATAGCAGAAAGTTATTACCAAAAGGAGAAGATATCCTCACATTTGAAGCACTGACACACTCATCTTTGGATTTTGGGTCTAATGCCTGTAATTTAGCTCTGATACCACCCCTCCCCCGCCCCCCACAAGGAATAACAATCTATTCTAAGTTGGTGAGCAAGCCAAAGTTGCAGTAGCTGAAATTAACACAAAAAGAATTTCCCTAGATGGAAGTTATCCAGTGGTAAGAAGCTCAAAACTCAGCCTGATTGCAGATTCCGCAAGAGCAATGACTTCTCACCGTCAGCACTCACTTGTCTTGGTAAATGTCACCCTAAACTGTAATTTATTACATGAACATATCCAGAGCCCAACTGGAAAGCAGTGCTCATAACAACACGAGACAGTATGGCTCCCAAGCAAGTTTTAGTAAATATTCTAGTGGTCTCAAAACTGAACTTCGCTTGCTTTTGAAGGTATTCATAGAAATGTTAACTTTGAGATTCTTCCAAGTACTGAAATTAACTATGTAAAATGTACATACATTTCTCTCTTCTAGGATTTTTTCAAGTACGTATTCTTTAAATGTTTAGTAGATGAGTAGAGGAAAAAGGGTATGATTTAGAGGTCTGCACTCAGATTAAGTAAGATTATTGAAGCATAGCATACATTTAAAAGGACATATATTTATTAAAAGTATTATGAGCACAGCTTGATGAAATTGCATAAATTCAATATACTTGTGGAATCAGCACTCATTAAAAAAATTACCAGTACCCCAGAGGACCCCATATGCCTCTTTTAGCCACTGTCTATCTCCCCTTCAGGATAGCAATTATTCTGACTTTTTACAGCATAAATAACTTTTGGCTGTTTTTAGACTTTATAGAAATGGAATTATGTGTCGTATACCTTGCTTCTTTCACTCAAAATTATGTTTGTGATATTCATGTTATTGTATGTAGTTATAAATCCTTTATTCTCATTGGTGTATAGAATTCCATTGTGTGAATAGTTTACAATGTTTCTGCAACTCTTGATGGGCATTTAGGTAGATTCTAGCCTAGGGCAATTATGAATAAAACTTCCGTGAACATTATAGGACATGTCCTGTGGTGAACATTTTTTAAAATAGTGTTTATCTAGGAGTGAATTTGCTGGGTCACATGTCATCCAAATGATCAGCTTTGGTAAGATACCTCCAAACAGTTTTCCAAAGTGGTTATACCAATTTACATGAACTTTTTTCTATAGTAGTGCCTGCGAGTTCTGAGTACTTCATAGGCTTGGCAACACTTGCTATTTTTGGTCTTTTTCATTTTAGCTATTCTGGCAGGTAAACAGATTTTTTTTTTAATTGAAAAATTTCACTCCAAGTATTGTATACAAATGGTTAAAAAAAAACCCACAACATCTAAATTGCAGATAATGACTTGCAATAAAAAACAAAAGGCTCTCTTTTACCCACAAACACCTCTCCCCTAGAGGCAACACTTTTTTTTTTTTTTTAAGTCAGGGTTTTTTAAAACAGGCTATATTTTTAAGGACGGTTTTAGGTTTAGAGATAAATTGCACAGAAAATACAGAGCTTCCCCACCCCCACCAGTTTCTATAGATATTACTACCTTGCATTAATGTGGGTACATTTATTATCACTGATGGATAAGCCACTATTGGTTAACACATTATCATTAACTAACATTAGGGTTTACTCTTTGTGTTGTATAGTTTCACAAGTTTTGACAAATACATAACGGCATGTATCTCCCATCACGGTATCATACAGAATAGTTACACCACCCTAAAAATGCCCTGTGCTCCACCTATCACCACTTCCTCTCTCCCCCTAAACCCTGACAACCACTGGTCTTTTTACCATCTCCGTAGTTTTGTTTTTTTCAAATGTCATTATAGTTGGAATCATAAAGCATATGGCTTTTTCTGATTGGCTTCCTTCACGTAGTAATACACATGTAAGTTTCCTCCATGGCTTTTAGATAGCTCCCTTCCTCCCTCTTTCCCTCCCTCCTCCCCCTCCTCCCTTCCTTCCTTCCTTTCATTAAGGGAGTTTATTTTTTAAAGCAGTTTTAGGTTTACAGAAAAAAGGACTGGAAAGTACAGAGAGTTCCCCTGTTCTCCCTCCTGCCCCCCCCCACCTCCAACACATAGTTTCCCCTATTGTAAACATCTTGCAGTAGAGCAGTGCATTTGTTACAACTGATGAGCCAATATGAAGACTATTATTAACTAAAGTCCAAAGTTTATCTTAGCATTCAGTGTGTTGTGCAGTTTTGTGAGTTTTGACAAATGCACAATGTCATGATTCTAAGCATTTCACTGTCTTACAAGATAGTTTCACTGCTGTAAAAATTCCCTGTGCTTCATCTATTATTCATCTCTCTCTTCCCCCCTGAGTCCTTGGCAACCACAGGTCTCTTTACTGTCTCCATTATTTGAGGCAACACTTTTAACTGTTTCAGGTTTTCATTCTTTTGTTGTTTATCTTCATAAATATAAATAATATACTATACTGCTTCTTATTGATTTATCAATTTTAAGCACCGTCTACTAACTTCCTATGTGAAGATAACGTATAGGTCATCTAAGCCACCTGTCTTCTCTCTCCTTACCTTCCGATATGTTACTGAATTCCTGTCTTTATACTGTTTTAGTCAGGTCCAGCCAGCCAATGAGTCATTATAGGTATTTTAAACAGTTACACACATGATGGGACATCCCAGAAGCCACACAGAGGATGGTGAAGCAATCAGGAATTAGTATCATCAGAAAGCTGTTTCCACCCCCAGGGCTGGAGAAACTCAGAACCATGCCTAGCAGGAACTGAGAACATGGAAGAAGAGGCTGCTGGGAAAGAAGCTAGAATCTCTGAGGAGATAAAATCACTGCTAGAAAATGGAGTGGGAGAGAGAAAAATATCTGAGCTTATACCTTCCTCCCTTTCTCCAGTCAAGCCTCCATTGGTCAAACCACTCTGGAAGCCAGTTGGCAAGGAACCCAGGAAACACAGTCTGTAAGAGAAGTCCAGGAACTGGATCTGAGGGCAAACAGACATAATGGATGAGGTTACATATGTGTATTAGTTAGGGTTCTCCAGAGACTCAATATCAATAGGAATTGGTTTACAGGATTATGGAGGCTGAGAAGGGCAGATCCAGGAGACCCAGTGGTTTAGTTCCAGGCAGAGTCCAAAAGCCTAAGAATCAGGAGAGCTTATGATGTATGTTCTATTCCAAGTCTGAGTCTGAAGGCAGGGGACGACCAATATCCCAACTTGAAGACAGTCAGATAGAGAGAGTGAATTCTGTCTTATGCTGCCTTTTGTTCTATTCAGGTCTTCAATAGATTAGATGAGGCCCCCCAGTGTTTGGGAGGACAATCTGTTTTGCTTAGTCTACTGATTCAGATGTTAATTGTACCCAGAAATGTCAGCACAGACTCACTAGAAATAATGTTTAACCAAATATCTGGGCACCCTGTGGCTTGGTCAGGTTGAAACATGAAATTAACCATCACAAGATATAATTTTATGTATGTATGTATGTATGTATGTATGTATGTATGTATGTATTTTGAGAGAGAGAGAGAGAGAGAGAGAGAGAGAGAGAGAGAGAGAGAATTCCAAGCAGAATCCACGCTGTCAGCACAGAACCTGATGCTCAGCTTAATCTCATGAACCATGAGATCATGACCTAAGCCAAAATGAAGAGTTGGATGCGTAACCAACTGAGCCACTTAGGCACCCCACAAGATGTAATTTTAAACTAGAGACTTCTTACTTCTTACTTGTTCTATCATTTTTCACATCTTACATTGTAAGATAAATGTCTTCCTTATCCTTTCTGCACGTTTTCTCTCCTATCAGCTTTGGACTTCTGTCATTGTTGTCAACATTGGTATTCTGCTCTGCAATCAAGTCTCTTTAGATTGTTCATAGGTTGATTCTAAAACTTGAAAACCAATAAATGGTTTACATTATTGTGATTATGTAAACAATATGCAAATCTTAGAATTACTACTCCTTCCTTGGAATTCTTGGACCTCTTGAATGAGGACAGCTCTGGCATCAAGGTGTAATGGATTATTTTTCTTTGTACTCCATCAGTGCTTTAAACCACACCATATTTCCATTGGCTTATTCTGAATAAGACCATCTTATGGATATTTGTTTGGTTCTCCTTAATTTTCTGATTGCACTTATTTGTTTTCTTATACTCTTTCAGCATTCTCAAATCATGCCATTTATGACATCATCTTGTTTCTCCCTCAGAGTTGTCTTACTGGACCCTTCTCTCCTCCTGCCTCAGTTTAGCCTGGTAACTCAGTAGGTCTGCTTCATAGCTTTCATCCTGGGGTTTTCCTTTGCTACTGTCCCAGTTTGTTTCCATGGTTTGACGGTAATATGACTCTCTGAGAAAGTAGGGAGCATTTAAAAGCCTGGGCTTTTGAGCCAGACTGCCTGACTCTTACTTCCACCACTTACCAACTGTGTGACCTTGGATAAGTTATTTGGCTTCTTTATAAGTCTATTTCTTCATCTATAAGATAATAATAGTAATTGTATATACTTTATAAGATTGTTGTATGGCTAAATGTAATAATATGTGAGAAGCACTGGGAATGGTGCCTGTCACAAAAATAAACACTCTGTGAATGTTAGTTATTAATTATATTTTTTCTTTATTTCTTCTTTGCTTGTTTTGCTGGAGTCCACTCTCAGATAACTTCCTAATAAAGAATGAATAGAGTCAAATGTTCTGAGGCTTTGCATGTCTCAAGATATCTTTAATCTGCTCTCAAATTTAATTGATAATTTTGATAGGTGTAGAATTCTAGGTTGTAATGGCCAGATGCCCCTTCCTTAGATTGTCCCCCGACCATAACACCATTGGAACTACCATATCTACTTTTTATAGTGTTTCTGACTCACCATCACTTTCACCTTCTCCTATTTTCAAAATCATTCTCTAAGCCCAACCTATGCTTAAGGCAAAGGGAATGAAGGTATACCTTATGAAGGGCTTAAAAGAGAATTTATGAACATATTTTAGACTGCCACAGTCTGCCTGCTGGCCTCAAATTGTTTACTTACATCCTGCATGCAAAATATCCTCACCCCATCCCAAGAATCCTCCCTCTTAAAGCCCCAACCCTTTATAACATCAGCTCAAAGTCCAGAATATTGTTATCTAAATTAGGTCCAGGTGTGGATGAGTCTCCTTGGGTGCACTGGTTTTTGACTACACTTTTTCTCAATCTGAAGACCTATGAATTAAGCATACAACCAACACGGGCACGTGATAACCAGAATAAATGCTGCTGTTGGAAAAGGAACGAAGGAGGTTCTCATGAGTCACCGGTCCATAGCAATTCTGAAGTTCAGCTGGCACAGGTAGGCAGTCCCTTCACTGGGTCTCAAGGCCTGGGAATGATTTTCCATGGCTCTAGCTCCTGCTAGGAGCTAAGTCATTCTTTCCTTCTCATGAAAGGTAGCCTGTGTCTGCAGCCTCATGGTTGTTTCAGCCTACTTACTGATTATAGGAGTTTGTGGGTCCAAAGCCCTCTTTCATTTTATGCACTGGGATTAAGTAAACTCTTCTCTACCCTGGGCTTCTTCAAAGACTGATGAGAAACAATACTCCTAAACTTCAAGTTATGTTGTAACAGAGCCCCACAGTTTACTCTGTGGGGGTATGCCTATGACACAGAACTCTGGGATTCTCCAAGACTCTACTTCATTTAGGAAACCTTTCTGGCATCTTTTCTCCAATGTCATCGGGTTCAATTTTATTGCTAATGATTTCACCTTCAATAAGGGTGATGTTATTGATGTTATTTGTGCTAATAAAATGTGAGACTATATTTTAATGGCGTTGAGTAAATGCAAGTAGTATCAGTTAGGGACGTGTTCAGCTGTTCCAGAAAGGCTGCCACCAGTGGCATAAACAAAGAGAGTTTTACTCACAAAACGGGCTGTAGGCTGCACTCCATTAAGGCAGCAATGTCATGGCAGCAAGCTGCATGGAATAGCAGAGCTGCCAATTTCTTTATGTCCTACTACAAAATCTTGGAACAAATGTGAGCAGGCATTAACACTAATAATACCAATATTTTTACCACTTACCCTCTTCAAGATGCATGATATGTATGAGCATGTCAGGCTCACAGCACATCTGTGAGGTGGAATGATTGATGTCTTTTTGAAGTCATTCCTTTTCTTCTTCTCCAGGTCAAAAATTAGCTGTCATATTTCTAGGGCACGTGGCTTCGCCAAAACCCCTACTAGGTCTCCTTGGCTTATCAACGCATCAAGCAAATGGCTTATCAATGCATCAAGCAAACTTCTAAGAATTCTGGGATCTGATACTTGTGGGTCATGGAGAAACCAGTCCAGACTTTTCAAATCACATTAAAGGTCCCTGCTGTTCAGTATACTCTCAGAATGGACCCTTGGAAGGTGCTCCTGTATTAACGTTGTACTTCAGTTGGCAAGAAACTTGCCTCCTAGGAGGCACTGTAGCTTTCATATCTATTAGTAATTACCAATGAAGGGAAAGCCAAGGATTTTCTTTGTCTTCTTGTTGACATTTTCCAATGCATACTAAGTTAACAAGTTTCATTTTGTTTAATTCTTACCATCATATAACCACTGCAATATCATCACAGAACAATGGTGGCCCCGAATGTAGCATCATCAGTTCTGGAAACTTCAGACGTGGCTGTGGTAGCAGTTAGGGTGGATCCCATCCAGTTCTTGGCCACTTGGGTTTGTCTGCTTCTCTCCTCCCTGCTCCCCCCACCCCCCTCCTTTATCTCTTCCCCGCTCCCCCTGCCCCTGCCCCAGCCCCAGCCCCAGCCCCAGCCCCAGCAGCAGTGAGAATCTGGTTAGTCAGTGAGTCTCTAGCAGATATAGATAGAGGTCATTTCTCTGGATAATCTTTATGGTTGACTGTGGCCTGGGTAGCAGGATTGGTTTAGACAGAAGCACCTGGTTTTGGGGCCACTGAGCAGTGTCTGTGCCCTGCCTGAGAAAGGGGACAGTATGCTTTTCAAGCACTTCAAGGCTCCACTTCTCCCTGCGGACTGCTGTGTTTTGTCACTTTCATCCATTTATCAAAATAACCTAAACTTTATGCTAAAGAAAGTGGGCCTTGTATGTCCTTTGCAGTTTGAAAAACTGTCAAATCACCTAAAAAGATAAGGGTGGGATCTCAGAATCTGTACCTTTACTAACTAAGCAGTCCATGGTTCTGTTGACTGGGGAGAGGTATCAGACCATACTCTAAGAAACCCTGCCTTAGAACATTATAGCTCTTTGGACTTTCAAAGCACTGTGTTTAACCTGGTTATCAAAACTCTTTAAGTCTTTGTGAGTATACATTCAGAGCTATTTGAGATCTGGATCCTAGTCTCCAAGTTTTCATTACCTTTCAATGCTGGTTTTTCTTTTCCCAGAGCTCTCTTTACTTTTTGCATCATTCTATTGGGCATTTGACCAAACTTGTCAAATAAACTTTTCCTCAAATTGAATATATGAACATTTAAGAGCACTGACATGTTCAGTGCCCAAATATTTTATTATTTCTGGTAGGAGTTGGTTCTGTCTGTGGAAGATGAATAAACCAATGTTTTTTTGTTTTTTTTTTGTTTTTTTTTATTTTTTTATTTTTTGCACATAAGTAAATACATGTGCAAGGCAGCATGCTGAGTACCTGCCAGGGGGAATAAGAAGGTCAGGAGTGTAAATCATATTTCTGTCATCAAAAAAAGATAAACTTTTTATCTGATTAATTAAAATAAGCTGTGCTTTAAAAAATAAAAGGAAAGATAGCCATGAACTCAGGTAAAAGTTAGGCAATTAAGTATTTTTTCCCTAGGGCAGCAAGGAGTTAGACAAATACCATAATCTGTAAATTTTGTTCTAAAAAGTTGCTACTAATAAGATTATAAAACTTATCTTTAAAGCTTGCTTTGTGTACTGCTCTTATTCCTTTGTTCTTCAAAGCTGAAGGTTTTCTCTTTGTCTCTTAATATGAAATGAAAAGACATTTCCCCCCCATATTTTCTTCTTGCCATTTTAAAGCTGAGCTTTTTAAAAGTCTTTTATGTGTTAATTCTTTTTCTCTTCATCCTTTGTATAAAACCAGCTTTGAGATTGGGAATAATGTTGACTATTGTTAACCCAAGCTCAGTGGATTTAACTTCTCATAAAACCAAGCATTTTGAGGAGACTTTGAATTTTTATCTTGGAGTTCCTTGTCCAGACCATGGGCGGGGTTTTATCGAAATAATCCATAGCATGGTGGAGACCCTGTCTCTGGAAGGAACTGTCTGATTAGACCTTATAAGTTGATTTTTCTCGAAATCTAGGCATTGAGAGGGCCGGAGGTTGGATGATGGGAGAGCGAGACCATAGAAGTGCAGAATACCCAGGTTTACTTGAAGCCAACTGAGCAGAGGAAGGTTCTGTCTTGCAAGAGGTTGGCTCAGCAGGGCTCGGCTCTCAATTGTTATGGACTTAGTGAAAAATACACTCATGGGAGCCCACAGGAAGGATCCCTCTAGAATTCTAAGGGAACTAGTTCCTTTTTTTTTTATTAAGGAAAGGGTCTTGGGGGGTGCCTCCTTCACCTTTGTGTGTCCATTATTCTTCTTCACACTATTTGTGTTGTCATTAACCCCCTTAGGTAGCCCTTGCTCCCCTCCTAGACCATGTGTTCCTCACGGAAGGACTCATCTTTCTCATCTGTGCGTCATTACTATAGTGTCAGCCAGGTGCAAAGGACCCAGTACATATTGAATGAATGCAGTGTGTTTATGGAGTTTCGGCTGCCAATTTTTACAGAAGAACTCCCTATGTCACT